>NC_047069.1:7551087-7859523 GCF_902459465.1 Asterias rubens | reverse complement strand
TTGAGGGTAAAACCAAAATGGCTATTCTTTATCCCTGATGCAAACTTAAAGACATTGACACTTTTAGTAATTGTCAAAGACTAGTTCTCACAGTTGGTGTATCTCAACATATGCATAAAATAACAAACCTGTGAAAATTTGAGCTCAATCGGTCGTCGAAGTTGCGAGATAATAATGAAAGAAAAAAAACCCTTGTTGCACCATGGCACGAAGTTGTGTGATTTCAGATGCTTGATTTCGACACCTCAAATTCTAAATCTGAGGTCTCGAAATCAAATTCGAGGAAAATTACTTCTTTCTCAAAAACTACGTCACTTCAGAGGGAGCTGTTTCTCACAATGTTTTATATTATAACACCCCTTACCAATATTCTGCCTTTTCATTGGTTTAGAGCGCGTCACATGATATGTCTTAGTTTTTACTAGACGACGGCCGTGTGATCGGTGCATCGGTTTGCCGTGTGATGGTGCATCGGTTTGCCGTGCGCTAGTCCGAAGACTATCACACGGCGTGCAGTACCCAGACGTCCGTTGCGTATACGAGGATGATAAATTAATAGTCTGTAACCATTTCGGATTACATTACAGCATGCATTTTGAGAAACATTTCACTTCGAAGTAATGTGGTTATGTAAACAGATATCAGTTGCTATGCCCAACATTTGAATCTGAGATCGGTAACGCTTAGCAGAAAACGTATTCCTACTTAGTGGGGAGGGGGGGGGGGTATTTAGGGATTATTCTTCCTGTGTGCACAATTATTCGCTCCGGATTCTCGGTGATATCTCAAAAGAGACATGTGATTTGTTTCTGATTTTAGTTTTATTGTGCATCTCTATTTATATAAGAGTAAAACATTCAAAGGGTTAAACAAAAAATTACCTTTAATATGCAGGGTCCTTAAAGCGGGCCAGTGCCTCCCTTAAACAGTTCCACGTTTGGTGAAGATTTTTGAAATTGTGTTGCAATAACGGGGAAAATATAGTAACATTTATTTATATTATTGCGCTTAATGTAATATCCCAAAGCCAATTGTATACATATTATAGCAATAAAATAATTTCAAAAACTTGACATTATTTAAATTTAATGGGAGACTTTGAGGCGCTAGGTGGCAGCAGACTTACCAGGTAAATTTCCATAGACCTTATCGCAAATACCAATGCGCAAGCGCAGACTGTTGAATGAGGTGCATTGTGGGATATATATGGATCAAATTTGGATACCATCTAGACCACAATGCACCTAATTCCAAGCTTTACGCGCGCGCCCCGGTATTTGCGAAAAGGTCTATTGTTTACGTAGTTCTGATCTTGCGCACATTACCGAGAACAATGTATTTTACCTGGTAAGTCTGCTGCCACCAAGCGTCCTGAAAGTCCCCCATTGAAAGTGAACAGTCAGCAGAATAAAACAAATTTAAAAAACCCAATCAAAACTTTTAAGTTAAAACGACTGTTGCAAAAAGTATAAGAAAATATACCCAAAACCCTGCAAACCAAAACGAAAGAATAAGTGTTTTCTGAGATCAGATGTGGAAGTGTCGTGGCCGAGCGGTTAAGAGCACCGAATTCAAACTCTGGTGTTTCTGATCAGCAGGGTGTGGGTTCGAGTCCCCAGCCGTCACACTTGTGTCCTTAAGCAAGACACTTAACCATTGCTTCGTCCTTCGGATGGGACGTAAAGCCGTTGGTCCCATGTGTTGAGTAACGAATGTAAAAGAACACAGTGTACTTGTCGAAAAGAGAAGGGGTTCGCCCCGGTGTTCCTGGCTGTGGCTGCTATATGCGCCGTAGCACCTTGTAAACCCTTATAAGGTGCTAAGTAATTGGGTCTCAAAATTCATCACTGCAATTACCTATCTTTCTGAAAGTTTCGTCAGCGTTTTCACGAAGTAGCACTCTACGTGCTTAAGGATTTTTTTACACATTTTTTTTTTTTTTCATTTCTGTTGATAATGCACGAAGACCTACAATTCCATAATGTTTCGAAGCTCAGACAGCTTTACTTTTTTAATTAAGCTAATTAGTGTTTTCAATTTTGGCACAAACGTGGCATTTTTTGTTTTCACGAAGTAGCACCCGAACCTCTGTTTACCGTTGTATGCATGGCACGCACTCGAGTCAAAGTGTGGTAAAAACGTTTTCACGAAGTAGCACGCAAGTTGTGTGAGCGCGGGCGCGCTGACCTAGTTTCAAAAATCAATACAAAATGCTGTGTTGTAGCATAGGCGAGTGCTACTTCGTGAAAACGCAAAAAGACATATTTTGCACTTTTTTGGTTTCACGAAGTAGCACGCATCTTCTCTTGTGTCTAGTTTCATAATTAATTATGCAAATGAGTCAAAATAAGATTAATTGATAAGTTCAAGTCATCAAGTATCTACATTGAAAAAATTAAATGAAAATACTTTGAAGTTTTGAAGGGAGGCGGGTTTCTAAAAAGTGTTCAACTTCAGAGGCCGTTTTCTTTGATTGTTGTTTTTTGCTGGTATAGCAGTGAGTGCTACTGCGTGAAACCTTAACCGCTGACGGTTTGTATTTACTCAGCGCCTTGAGTACCTTGTTTGGTAGATACGTGCGCTATATAAGACTTCGATATTATATATATTATTAAATGTGGTGAAACAAACTTGATCAGTTTTCCAGAATCATCTTCAAGTGGCTAACCATGCTCCCTGTATTCAATTATTATAAAGATGACGACTCGCACGAAGTTCGGCAGAACTCCCAGCCCCCTGCTGATGTTGTAAACCCCTGCCCTATCCCGCCTGAGCTTGAGAACGGTGCCTCCACCCTCGACGGGACTCGGGGCAATATCTTCTATCGCTGTAACCCTGGGTACGCATTGTATGGACCCAATGGAAACACACTACGATGCGTGGACGGACAGTGGGTTGGATCTGTTCCAGTGTGCTCAGGTAAGAAAAACATTGCTTTTAGGTAGGATTGAGTTATCCAGTATTATATGCTGTTTTGGAAAAATACACGTTTGAAGCGACTTTTGTTCACATTGTAACCACCAGAACATGCATTTAACCCAATCACAATCCCAATCACCCTATCAAACTAATGCGTCAGCTTTGGTGATCAATCTGAAAAACGTCTTTAATTTTCTTGTCGTTTACTTTTTTGTAACAACAGCTAAAGGTTGTCCAGAAAAAACGGTGGTGGAGTCTTCCATCATGCCTCGTCGAAACAGAGGTACCGTCTTCGAGGTCAACTGCTGGGCCGGATTTGAGCTCGAGGGACCCGCGTTCATTTACTGCGACGGAGCCCGCTGGAGGAATGAACCCCGGTGCGTCCTACAGAAATCGGCACATAACTCTGCTCCTAGTTGCTCGGAGCCTGCAAGAATCCCTAATGCAAGAATGACGATAACGCAAGGTGGACGAGGTGTTTCATATTCATGTGACTCTGGTTTCTTCCAAAAACTTGGGGACAAGACTTTACAATGCAACTCTGATGGCCAATGGACAGGCATAGCAGCTGTGTGCGCTCGTAAGTTTTGTTTGTATCTGTTAATATAAATTCTTATCAAATGAGACAAATTTAAAAGTCCTTTATTGATCAACATCATTTTACCACTAATCTTTTAGAAATCCAATTCCAATTCGTAACATTTATGTTGCTGTTTGTTCTTTGTTTGAAACCAGGTGCTGGCTGCGGAGTGCCCAGTGTAAACGCCGTCACTAATGGTGTGATTGCCGTTAAACAGTGGATGGTGTTGAAGATGACGTGTAATCCTGGGTACGACTTGGTAGGTTCTCCAGCTCTGTTTTGCGATGGCCAGAGATGGAACGGGAGTCTGCCGACTTGCCAGCCACAGCGGCAACCAAACGGCGATGGCTATCCCTCCAGGGTTGAAGATGGTACTCGCTGCGGAGGCATTCCATCCGTTCCAAACGCTAGACCAGACTACGGAGAAGAGCGTGATGATCGTGGGCATTTATTCTACACTGTGAAATACATCTGTAACTCTGGGTACACCATACAACCCGCCAACTACGCCGTGTACTGCTCAGCAGGAAACGTCGTCGGGATCCTTCCTCATTGTTACGGTAACTGTACAGATTACGAAACGTTGTTTATGGAATAAAACTAGGTCCTATAAAGGCAGTGGACACTATTGGTAATTACTCAAAATAATGATTAGCATAAAACCTTACTTGATAACGAGTAATGGGGAGAGGTTGATAGTATAAAACATTGTGAGAAACGGCTCTCTCTGAAGTGGAGTAGTTTTCGAGAAAGAAGTAATTTTTCACGAATTTGATTTCGAGACCTCAAGTTTAGAATTTGAGGTCCTGAAATCAAGCATCAGAAAGCACACAACTTCATGTGACAAGGGTGTTTTTTCTTTCATAGTTATCTCGCAACTCCGACGACCGATCGAGCTCAAATTTTCACAGGTTTGTTATTTTATGCATATTATGTTGAGATACAGCAAGTGAGAAGACTGGTCTTTGACAATTCTCAATAGTATGGTCGTGGCCGTGGCCACTCATTGACACATTTCTGTTAAAAAACAAACTTATAACAGTTGAGAGCAAACTTGAAAGTTTGTCCTCGGCTCACTGATTCTTTGGTGTTGAATTTGGTTCAATGTTCAGCGCTTAACTTTAGTTATTGCTGTCATTATTGTAAGTGACCTTTTGACAACAAGATTTACTTTAAAAAACCAATACATGTGTACTTCCATAGGTCAATTTGATGATATTTAACACATACTGCTACTAAGAGGATCAGAAGTATTGCTACTAAACATTAATTTCATACAAACTAATCATTTAATATTTCAGCTCAGTGTGGATATGGAAAAGGAGGTTGCCAACACTTGTGTACAAACACCGACCAGGGTGCTGTTTGCTCGTGCAGAGATGGCTACAAGTTGGCAGATAATGGGAAAAGATGCACAGGTATTATATAGTCAAGTTGGCGAACTGAAAGTGTCGATGAAGCTTGAATTTTTGATCAATAATCTGCACTTGTCAGATATAATCTCCATAAATCAAATGTTTCCATTGTTTGCACTCATGAGATGTTATTTATTATTATCATAAATCAAGTGTTTCCATTATTTGTCTTGAACCCGGTGGCCCAAAGAGAGTTTGAGTTTTATTATTGATCTTTTGTATAACAATGTGTCAACGACAGATATTGATGAATGTGCCAGCAATAGAGGGCGTGGTGCATGTGCGCATCGGTGCGTCAATCACGATGGGGGATTTCGATGCTACTGTGACCATGGACATACATTAGCGACTGATGGAACTTCTTGCACAGGTAAGTTAGCAAATCATTGCTGAACAAACCTTTATAGTTACCATCTTGGTCATCTTTTTCAAACACAACGACCACCTGTATTTCAGTGTTTCTAGTGTACGCCCGTCCTCATGCAGTTTTGTCTAATAGTAATACTATTAGGTCGATAAAAATTCAAAGATGTCCGAGACTTCCTTTACGCACGTTTTCCCTTTCTACAATTGAGTATACGCTTTCTGTCTAAATTTGAAATGCCAGCTCACTTATCTCATTCAAAACACTCCTTAAAACTCATTTATTCCAGCAGCTCAGCAATAATAGCCAACTGTGCCTCACAATTTATATCACTGTCTCTCGCGTATTTGAACACAGTTATTTTGAACAAATTATTTTGAACCACTTTGGTCCCCCTTACTTTGACGTTGAATAAATCAAAATCGTGCACTTTAACGGGTCCCGGCCCAGTGTTTGAATTCGCGCGGGACCTTCACAGTCTACACTACTGTGTTACCCAGATCTTTATCATCCACGTGTTTGCACCATTTAATACCATTACACTATGTTGTTTATGTAGTACAGAGCTGTTGATAGTACAAAACATTGTGAGAAACGGCTTCCTCTGAAGTAACATAGTTTTTTTTAAAAGAGATAATTTCTCACTCAAGTAATAACAGACTTCAGCTGAAGTATTTTTGTATGCATCTGAAAGCACACAAAATTGTTCAACAAGGGTGTTTTTTCTTTTTTTATTTCTTGCAACTTCGATGACCAATTGAGCCGAAATTTCCACAGGCTTGTTATTTAATGCATATGTTGAGATAGTGAGAATACTGGTCTTTGACAATTACTTTGACAATAACCAAACATGTTCCTAGTGCCTTTAAATTAATGATAGAGGCTTTGATAGTTTGTTCTCTTTATTAAGAGTCTGCAAGAGACGCATGTTTAACTTGTAGTAAGGGTCTTCGTGAATTTCAGTTTCTGTCAATTAGCTTATAACAAAGCTGATACTGAAATTCATCCTGAAATTTAATCTGAATTACCATGTGTACGCAGACGACACTCAACTATACATCACGTTTAAATCTTCTCAAGAAAACGCCAATGCATCTATTGCAAGACTTGAGAAATGCATCCAAGAGATTCGACGTTGGACACAACAAAACTTCCTCAAGTTAAATGATGATAAGACAGAGTTCCTTCTATTTGGGTCACGTCAACAGTTAACTAAGGTTTCAGTGCCATACATCTCCATCGGTGATGCTCGGATAGCTCCCTCGCTGAAAGCTCGGAACTTAGGGGTTATTTTTGATTCATCAATGACACTTCAGCCACACATCAACAACATTGTTCGTTTATCATCATATCACATCAGGAATATAGGTAAGATTCGCAAGTACTTGGACAAAAGTGCCACTGAAAAGGTCATTCACGCATTTGTTACTTCTCGTCTTGACAACGGCAATGCTCTTCTCTACAGTCTTCCTAACAACCAGATTTCCAGACTTCAACGGCTCCAAAATACTGCTGCCCGCATTGTGACACTGTCTAGAAAATCGTGTTCTATCACCCCCATTCTGAAACAACTACACTGGCTCCCTATCTCTCAACGAATCATCTTCAAGCTGATGCTCATTGTCCACAAAGCTCTTAATGGCAAGGCTCCCCACTATATTTCTGAACTGCTTCAAGTTTACACTCCATCAAGGAATCTTCGATCAAGTTCTATGCTTCTCCTCATTGAACCCAAGTCTCGACACTCATGGGGTGACAGGTCTTTTTCTTCAGCCGCGCCACGCATCTGGAACTCTCTACCACTTAATCTTCGATCTTGTCTTTGTACTGCAAAATTCAAGTCTCTTCTCAAAACTTATCTTATGTCACAGGTTTTCAATGACTAATTTTGTTGTGTCTGTTTTTCTTTGTGTTGTGTTTTTGTTTTTGTTTTGTTTTTGGTTTTACTGCGCCTTGAACACCCAGCAGGGTGGATATGTGCGCATTACTATTATTATTATTATTATTATTATTAATTCAACTTATATCTCACCACATGTTACGTCTTCGTCTCTTACAAAAAAAAAAGTCTCTCTTACAAAGAGAACAAACCCCAAAAGCCTCTATCATTAATAAACGAATTCAAGAACAAGAGCGGCTGACATATAACTAATTTTCTTTTGGTCATTCTTTCCATAAAGAAATTCCGAAATCTTGTAGCTGTGGGACACACGGCCATTGCGTCGAAGCACGCGGTAAAACTCCAGCGTTCTGCCGGTGTAATGACGGTTACCGACAAAGCCCCGATCGTCTCAGTTGTGACAGAGGTACATTTGTTGTAACATTTCATGTTAGTAATTTGTTGTCCCCTCAATAGGAACTGTTATGAATTTATAAATACGATGGTCTAGTATGTAATACACTGCTTTAGAATTGCAAAGGTCGTGGGTTCTAATCCCGACCGAGTAATAGCCCTGTGATTTTTTTCCACAGAACTCGGGAGAGTAACTTAATTGGCAACAAACATCGATGTATAATGGGTAACACCAAAACAATCAGATGATTGTGTGTTTTAGGAAATACTAAAGGATGTTTTGAGTAATTGCTGGGGAAAATGTAAACCGTGTTTAACTTGTGTAATGTTGTCTCGTACCTAGTTCCCCAGACTCAATGTAGCTGTGGCACTGGATCTGAATCATGTTGGGAAGGAAATGGAGAGAGAATCTGTACCTGCAGGACAGGCTATCGGCAAAGTGGTCGTATATGTGTTGGTAAGTTTAGAAGGGGAGTTCTAATACAACTCTAAGGTACTGGACACTATAGTAATCACTCAAAATAATTGTTTGCATAAAAACTTATAATGAGCAACAGAGAGCTGCTGATAGTGTAAAACATTGTGAGAAACGCCTCCCTCTGAAGTAACATAGTTTTTTATGTAATTTGTGCAACAAGGGTGTTTTTTCTTTCATTATTCTCTTGCAATTTTGATGACCAATTGAGCCCAAATATTCACAGATTTGTTTATTTTAAACATGTTGGGATACACCAAGTTAGATTAATGGTCTTTGACAATTATTACCAAAGGTGTCCAGTGCCTTAAAGAAATACCTGCCTACGTTATGGTTTGCTTGTTTGTTTTATCTCGCTTTGTTTCATTACCATGCATGTTTTCTTGTTTATGATCAATATGATTGTAGATATTGACGAGTGTCAAGAAAACGGCGGTCTAGGGGACTGCCAGAAGGGTTGTATGAACACCGCAGGTTCCTACAGGTGCTACTGCCCGGGAGAATGGCAGTATCCGTCCGAAGACTTAAGGACTTGTCGAGGTAATTTTAAGAATAGTAAGAATACTTTATTCGGGCAGACCACAATACATACAGATAAAACATTGGAAAGATACATATAAAAAGACATTTAGTACACAAAAATAAAAATATGATAATGAGAAAACCGAGTTGATCTCAAGTAGTTTATTATAGACCTTCATGGAACTGCTACTGGGTCATGTTCCCTGTATTATGCACGTGGCAGTCATTACCAATAATTCACACTTCAACAAGGGGACCAGACTGAAACTTGGTCCAAGCCTCGGTTTTGTGTCATTGGTATGGTGTATGAAAACTCGAGCAGGCTGCTTTGCAATACAAACACCTCAAGCACTGTCCTTAATAAAAATTGATTTGATGAAACTCAGTCACCATCCAACAGTTTACAAGTTCAGGCAGACTAAAATATGAATGTTGATTCACAGTATTGGTGTGTATTGATTTTATATGGTGTATGTAGGGGCTGTGGTTGGGTTTGGATAGGCAGGTGTTTGCTATTCTCGTATATTTTTTTATCATGGAAGTGTCATGTTTTGTTAAAAGTGCCATGTAATTTTTGATCATAACAGAACGTCCATGTTCCTGTGGTGTTAGATCAACTGGCTGTTCTCAGCCCAACGGGAGGAAGATCTGTACATGCGCTGAAGGATATAGACGCAGTCAAACAGGAGACAGTTGTGTCGGTGTGTACTTACAAGAATTGTTTTTTTAAATAACAAAAATGTATCATTTGAATTGTTAGTATCCTTAGAAAGCTGAATGACTCGTTGTGTGGAACAGAGGCAATACAAGAAATGTTTCCATCAATTCTTAATTCAAATACAGGGAATTTTAACAATATTATGAATGAATAAATCCCTAACATTTTCCCATCAAATGGGAAGTTTCTCGCCTGATTTGAGTAATCTTGACTTTGTATTGTGATATTACTTAAAGACTCTATAAATGGTTTGATTTGCTTCAAATATTCATCCTAAACAACCAGTTGCAACTGATATTGTTCGATACCTTGAGTTAGGTTGTTATTTTTTGTTCGTATGGTGATTTTGTTTTGTATTTGTCAGGCATTTCAAAACGAGCCTTTTTGGCTTCTGTAAATATCACCATATTGGTTTGTTCCGTATTTATTACAATGTATATGTTTTCATTTAATGTTCAATAATTATTTTCTTGATCTGTTCTTGACTGTCTTTGACTTCAATAGTTGTACAAAACTTGTTTATTGTTCTACTTTTTTGACCAACATGGAAATAAATATTAATTTATTTGAACTGAATTGAATTGAATTGTTTTCTATTGACAGACCATAATGAATGTCAGGCGTCAACACCTTGTGCCGGATCATGCGTTAACACTGTAGGCTCCTATCGATGTAGCTGTCCACAGTCGGGGTACCGACTCGCACAGGATGGATACAGTTGTGAAGGTTGGTATCTAACACAACAGTGAATTCATTTCACCTGACCCCCATACTTAATTGATGCCTGTGATTTTTTTTTGTACAGAACTCGGGTAAATACTGAGTTTACAGAGTAACAGGCATCGGTGGGTAAAAAAACCAAAAAGACTATGATCCCCATACTGTTGTAATAATGACAAATGCAACATGATTGACATGAATGGAGGTCTATGCGATTGGGTTTTCGAGTGTTGAGTTGTAGAGCATGCCCAGTTTTCGTTCCCTTGAAGGGGCGGTGTCATCATGATTAGAGCAGGGCCTGTGGCTATATACATAGAGTTACCATTTCTCCCACAGTTCCAACATGTGGGACCGTGTACAGCCACAGGCCTTGGTCATGACGACTCAGTCTTTTATTGTGTTAGAATGCCCGACAACCAGCCTGATTATTAAAACAACATTATGTTTGCTTGTTATGATATACACTTGTGTTTTATATGGATTCACATGTTTAACTTTTTAGTATTTTTTGTGGTGGATTGTTTTGTTGTGTTACGCCATTAAGCCATTTGTATTGTGTGCCATTGTCACTTAAACGTAAATACTTCAAATGGGTAGTCATCATTGGTTGAAAGAAAAGAAACACATGAACCAATTTTGGCGACTATTTTTGCCATGAAGGTGTAAATGGTGATGTACAATTTAGTTTTGCCCTTTAAAGTTGCAACGAGATGCAACGAGTGAAGCTAATCTTTTAAAATGATCGTCTCCATTTAGATGTCAACGAATGCCAGAATGACAGGTTAAATCAATGCAAAGGCGTGTGCCTGAATACACAAGGTAGCTACCGCTGTGAGTGCCCAGCAGGACACCTCCTAATGCCTGATGGGATTTCATGTGATGGTAAGTGCACCCTCCTGAGACCATCCTTGTCCAATCAATGGTCCTTGCAACCAAAGAACTGTCTTCTTCTTATTGAAGACGTCACAGTATACTGATCGAAACGTCAACATGTTTAAATCAAGTCAAGGTTTTTGTTGTTTGCCCCTTTAGATGAAAAGATATGCCGGATAAGGCAGATGTATAGAAATTACAAATTATGCTCAATATTTGTTTTCTCTTTACTAAATGTTAAAGCAAAAAATCCAAACAAATTAACAATGTTTTTCGAAGTTTAAAGACTTTCTGTAATCTGCTTTTCTTTATTTCGCGTACATTTATAACCTGCAATGCTGGGATATTAAACAAGTCAACAAAATTTTAGCATTGGAACTTTGGAGTTGAACTTGAAGACTTTTTTTAAAAAGAAATCTGTAACTAATTTTTTGGTTCACAGCATGCCGGACCAATTCCTACTATAGCAGCACGTTGAACGAGTGTGTTGAATGCCCGCAATATTCCCGCACAATCGGCAACGCCAAGGCGACCATTGACGACTGTCACTGCAAACCTGGATACAATGAGCACCCTGGCGAGGATATACTGTGCAAAGGTGAGACAAAAAAGGGAAAAAAATAGATATGCTTTCAAATCCATCCAGGCCTTATAAAATATATCAGGACTTCCTTGGTGACAACTTTTTTGAAAGGGACTACTTAAAGCCATTGGACCCTTTCGGTAAACAGTGTTGTCCAAGGCCCACACTTTGTGTACCACAACTTCTATATCAAATAACAAACCTGTGAAAATTTAGGCTCAATCGGTCATCGGAGTCGGGAGAAAACAACGGAAAATCCCACCCTTGTTTCCGCGCTTTTCGCCGTGTCATGACATGTGTTTAAAATAAATCCGTAATTCTCGTTAACGAGAATTTATATTGTTTTGCTGTTTTCTCAAAAAGTAAAGCATTTCATGGAATAATATTTCAAGAGAAGTCTTTCACCATTGCCTTCTGTAAACCCTGTAAGTTACTTGTAAATCTGTGAACTTTTATTTTTTTTTCTGAACCGAAAGGGTCCAATGGCTTTAAAGGAACATAACAAATTGTTTTTGCTGGCAGGGATAAGCACTATGTAATCCACATAACTGACAAACCTGTAGAAGATCGAGGTCGATCAGCCATCTGGGGCAAAAATTAATAAAAACGCTCACTGAGCGATCAATTTTTAATTCTTTGTCATCAAATATGACATTATGACAGAAATATTTCAAGTGAGGTTTTCTGCTATCCTCATCGTTAGACCGTTTTAGTTTTATGTGAATCTGTGAATTTTTGTCTAACCAACTTTTAGTGTTCCTTTAATAATCTCACTGCAACGTCAGGTTTTTGTGGGTAATGTTCCCTTTCACTGTTGTCTGACCCAGAATCCAAATCTGGGTGTTTAAAATTCCAAGATTTTAAATCCAACCAAAAGGCTTTCGAATAGTTTGTTCGGTTTACATTTGTACCAGAACTGTAGCTGTTTTGTTTGAGGCCATGATACCATGTACATGTACCATTGTTGCTGTCTTTTTAGATATTGATGAATGTAATGGCAACAATGGAGGCTGCGAACATGACTGCATTAACACGCCAGGAGACTTCTATTGCGCATGCCCAAAAGGATTCAAACTGATCGACAATGGGAAGGATTGTGTTGGTAAGCCAAACCTACTTTTTTTTTCCCTTCAAGAAATATGCACGCAATTTTGTATACGTATAATCCAACAGTACATACAAATCTTGATTTGAAGGCTATATATAAACAGTGTCAAGACGCAAGTTCTTTTAGTAATTTGAACAATGGACCCGAGATATGGCGGGATTTTGTGCACGTCAAGGCAAACCGAGTGAAAATCCAACTCTGTTAAAGGAACACGTTGCCTTGGATCGGTCGAGTTGGTCTTTGAAAAGCGTTTGAAACCGTTTGTTATAAAATGCAAATGGTAAGAAAGATATTTTAAAAGTACAATACAATGATCCACACAAATTTGCCTCGAAATTGCGTGGTTTTCCTTTTACCTCTTCGACTAACACGGTCGACCATTTATGGGAGTCCAATTTTTTACTCTCATAAATGGCCGACCGTGTTAGTTCGCAAAGTAAAAGGAAAACCACGCAATTTCGAGGCAAATTTGTGTGGATCATTGTATTCTTCTTTTAAAATATCTTTCTTACCATTTGCATTTTATAACAAACGGTTTCAAACGCTTTGCAAAGACCGACTAGACCGATCCAAGGCAACGTGTTCCTTTAATGTAAAAGAGTGAAACACCAGTCGTTTTGGCGCCATACCCCTCTTGCAAAGAGCCATATGGCTGCCAACTCTTTTTAGAGTAAAAGACGGGTACTTTCAACTCGATTAAGAGTACTGTTTGTTCCAATTTCACTCAACAGAGTGGCATAGATTTACTCTTACTCTCAAAAGAGCGAAACTGACACCACTTGGACAAGAGGGTGACATTTTCAATATTTTACACTATATAGATAAGGTTTCCAAACTAATGCCTTAAATTCATCAACTTGCGGTTTTGGCATCAATAAATTTGGGGACGATGATAACAAGGTGAGCTTTTTTATAAAACAACAAGTTAAACATAGCTTTGGGAGTAACATAAGCAGGCCATTTTGGGTTTTGTTGAATTGAAGTTGTTCTAGCGTGGTACAGTCTTGACTTTGTTGGGAAGAGAGTTTCATAGTTTAGGTGAAGCATATATTCGAAGGAACGTTGACCGTATATAAACGCAACCTAGAGGCAGTGGACACTATTGGTAATTACTCAAAATAATTATTACCATAAAACCTTACTTGGTAATGAGTAATGGGAGAGGTTAATAGTATAAAACATTTTGAGAAATGGCTCCCTCTGAAGTGACGTAGTTTTCGAGAAAAAAGTAATTTTCCACGAATGTGATTTCGAGACCTCAAGTTTAGAATTTGAGGTCTCGAAAATCAAGCATCTGAATGCACACATTTTTGTGTGACAAGGGTGTTTTTTCTTTCATTATTATCTCGATGACCAATTGAGCTCAAATTTTCCCAGGATTGTTATTTTATGCATATGTTGAGATACACCAAGTGAGAAGACTGCTCTTTGACAATTACCAATAGTGTCCACTGTCTTTAAAGAGCATTTAAAAGTCCTTCCTCCGTGTTAATTAAAATGACAGGCTTTGACAGGCTTTGAATGACATAACAATGGGCATTGGTGAAATATTTGTTTTGCAGACAGTTCATTTACAATTTTGTTAAACTATAATTCCTAGATCATGATGAGTGCGCTCAAAGGAAAGGCGGCTGTCAACACAACTGTGTCAACTCTGAAGGAAGTTTCCAATGTACATGCAATGAAGGATACATGGTGGACCCAAACGATTCCTATCTGTGCGCAGGTCAGTATGAATATTCATTTTAAATAAGTATGAATATTCATTTTGAAAAAGAAGTACATGTTTAGGCATATCTTTGCAATAAAACCACAAGTGAAACTGACTGAGGATTCTGAGTCACGTGGGCCTGACCCTTTTATGGGTCAAAATGACCCAGAAATGGTCATTCAGTGGTCAGGGGTCGATCTACAAATAACTTTGGATTTGGAGATAATGATTTAAAAACTTAAGGCTAGTCCCAAGTTAGAACGTGTTAACAACATATTAAGTCTGTATACTTGTTATGTTCTTTTGTTTTGTTACCTTTTTATACTGGTAAATTTTCATAGTATTGAATTATTTCCCCAAATGAGTATGAAATAAAAGATCATTATTGTATTGAATATTGAATAAAGATGTGGATGAGTGCAGCCAGTCCACCCATGGCTGCGAACAAGAATGCGTGAACTACCCCGGTAGTTACCACTGTGCCTGTAATAGCAGCTCAATACTCGCAGAGGACGGCAAAAAGTGTAATCGTAAGTCAAAACTTCGTAAATCAAATAATAAATTTAAAATGAGTTAAAGAGTAATAACTCAAAATAATTGTTAGCATAAAATTGTACTCAATGGAGAGCTGTTGATAGTAAAAAGAAAATGTGAGAAATGGCTCCCTCTGAAGTAGCATTTTTTTTTAGAAAGGGGTAATTTCTCATTCAATTAATAATAAAAAGACTTCAGCTGAAGCCTTTTATATTATGCAAATGAAGCACACAAAGTAATGAAGCATCTCTTGCACCTTGAGTTCAAATTTTCACAGGCTTGCTATTTTGTGCATATATGTTGGGATACACCAAGTGAGAGCACTGGTCTTTGACAATTACCAAAGGTGTCCAGGGTCTTGTAAAATGCGAATCAGTCATCTGTTTTTGGATTTGTCCGCTCACTGTAGCAGACAATTCTACAGGGTGCAAAGAGTTTGCTTCTCAAGCCATAAAGGATCTCGACCCAATGATATAAAGCCTTAAAGCACAAAAAAAGTAATGCTTAACATAGACAGGTAACCAGCCACAATTACATGAAGTTTACATTGATGTGACTGGTGCCCCACTAAATGTTTGTTTAGCAAAGACATCCAAGCTTTGCTGCTAAATAGCTTTATGAAATTGGGCACTGAGCAAGGTAAACCTCTCTTATGCAGCATACAACAACTGTGATTTCCATTTCATATCAATAAATTATCTTCTTTTTTTTTTTCCAGCCATCACATGTAACCCGTTGCTCTTGCCTGACAAAATGAAAGTGTATCCAATCAAATTGTGCCAAGGAAATCATGCGACAAAGAAAATTATAGGTAATATTATTCACTGTAAAACTAACTCTAAAAATAAAACAAATCGAATTGTTGATATTGTGTAGAACTAATTAGACTCTTGCAGAATGTCTTGTTCGTTCGAGAGCTTTACAGTGGGAGTGCAGTATGGGAAGTTCTTCCCGAGTAAAACTTGGACAATCACCATCCTTTAGTGTAGGATGTAGCCCTCCCCATGTAAATATTCATTTACAACTTGTTTGCAGTTCTTGTCCATGTTGTTCCTGCATATACCCCGATGTCATGTCTCCATCTTCTTCTCTGTCTACCTCTTTTCTTTTCTTCCTGTCCTTGGTTGTCAATAAGGTATTCTTGTTGTCCATCTAAATGCCATTTGAAGACTTTTAACGTACCTACAAGCGACACTCTAAGACGCAGTACCCACCACTGACTTATTTTATGTAAATCCATGATGATGCACACAAGCCAGGAGTGGAATATGGCAATTTTAAGAACTCAATGTAAAGTATGTAATCAAGCACAGTCGGTAATTATTTACAATTGTCAATTCAAGAATTTTGAGCATGCCTGCAAGCAACGCTTTAAGAGGGTGTATTCACTGTCCTCATATCGAGTAAAACCATGATAAAGCACAAGTTCGGAGTGGAATTTGCCAATTTTTAGAACTCAATGTATGTAATCAAGCTCAGTCACTAATACTTTCTGTTTTCCATTTTGCAGTTGGTACAACATGTACCGTGGATTGCAAGAGAGGATATGAGTTGAGAGGGCCTGCAAATCGTACATGTCTTAACACTCGACAGTGGTCAGCACAGCCAGCATCTTGCATACGTAGGTTTCTTATTTTCATCCACTTTTAATTATTTCGGCCCATCCTTTTCTACAACATAATGAGCAACAACAACAACTGTCAGTAAAAAAAAAATCAACAACAAACTATAATAACAGCAAAAATAGCAAAAACAACGACAACCAAGATAAAAAAAGGACAACAAAAACAATAATTATTGTAAAGCGCCAAGAAAAAATCATTTAGCGGCAAAAATTTTAACAAAAACACAACAACAATAACAACAACATACTTGTTATTATAAGTATAAGACGATCATAGTATACTGTTTGAAGCGTTGAGACATGCACCTCAGGTCTTTTTCAAAGCCAAAACCTTTCCCAAAAGCGACTTGCATGTGGCTGTAATTGCAAGTTTACTGGTTACATCCTTGGCCCAATTTCGTAGAGCTGCTAAGCACACAAATTTGCTAAGCATGAAATTTCTTCCTTGATAAAAAACATGACAACCAACCAAATTTCCACGTGATTTTCAGGATAAGCAAGCAACAGCTAAATACCAGTAACAAGAAATATGCAACAAATGGAAATTTTGTTGGTAATCCTATTTTTATCATGGAAGAAATTTCATGCTGAGCAAATTTGGGCCCTGTTGTTCTTAACCAAAATGATAACTTTGTATTTACAATAAAGCAAAACCAACAAGTTCCACTATCAGACGACGACTATCAAAAACGAAGTCTCTCATGTTTAGTGTTTTACTCTTGGAAACCGTTTTGATGCCAGTTTAACTAATGGGCCAGTTTTAGATTCGGTTTAACTCCCACTCCCTGTACCTGGTTACCTCAACGAGCTGATGAAACAGTTCCCACAAAACTAAAATGAAGGGAAAGTGAAATCAAGGGGGAAGGATTGAGAACAGATAAGCTTTCTCTTCCTACAAGATAAATAAACTTTCTCACGACATCCTTGTAGTATTGCTGATCATAGGTGAAAATGCAGTTTATTTCCTTGTTCCTGTTTTGTTTTTGAACTTTTTTAAGCTCGTTAGAAAAAAAGCATATTGACAGCTGATCCACTATTTCAAATGATGTCAAAGGGAATACTCTATTAATGTTTACTCTCTTGTCCGAGTGGTGTTAGTTTCACACTTTTGAGAGTGATAGTCAATCTGTGTCACTCTTTTTGAGTGTGATATTGGAATGAACATAACCCTAAATCAAGTTGAAAGTACCCAGTATTTTACTCTAAAAAGAGTTGTCTGCCATATGGCTCTTTGCAAGAGTGGTATGGCAATGAGTGGCTTTCACTCTTTTACAAGAATCAGAGAAAATTGGAAAATAAAATAAAGTCATTTACTTAAAAGAAAAAAGGAAAGTGATTGGGTTAAGGTTGTATTGTAAAGTTGGAGGTGATCATTTTCCAGAAGATTTTCCCAACTTAAGATGCGCTGTTTAAAACTTAATTATTTCGATACACGCTTTTACAATATCCTGATACACATCTTCAAAGCTATACGGTTTGTGGGGTCCATCAACTTCAATGTTGTTGATCATTAGTTTTCTAAAATATTCCACCTTTGGGGCACGTTAACAAAAACATTACACAGCTTGAGTCCAAATAAAGTTGACCGCCATTTATGATTTAAAAACAAAACAACAACAAAACCCAAGTGAAGCACATTACTACTAAAATTACTCTTTCCTGCTTATCTGAAAAAAAAATGAAACAAACTGATCATTTCTAAGATAAGTTATGCCTGTTTTACTGAAAGCACTCATGTTTGTTCATGGAATGTTAATGCATGACTGAATCTGAACATCTGAGTACCTTTCTTAAAGTAGACATAACTCCTCTAAGGAATGATCAATTTCTATCATTCTTTTTTTTCTTCTAACAAGCAGGAGAGAGTGCTCGTTAAATTATTATATGCTTTACTGAACTTTTGAGTGTCATTTGTTTGTTTTGACAAACATCACAAATCCCGCTCAACTTCTTTTTGACTCACCCTGTAGTGTGGTAAATTTGTTACTGAATCCTATACACTGCTCAGCATAAGAGCATGCAATTCCACACCTGAGACCAACTCACATTTTAACATTCCTGGTTCATTTCAGCCATACGATGCCCCGCCCTCCAGAACCCAAAGAACGGCCTGGTCCACCCTTCCTCGTGTCTCCAAAATGACAGTAGTGCGTTCCAGGGGTCGTGTGTCTTCTCATGCGACGAGGGGTACGCCTTGGTGGGGACGAGCCTGACCAGCTGTGAGAAAACAGGGACGTGGTCACTGGAGACACCCACCTGCAAGCAGGGTAAGGTCCACTGTCAAATGGCATTCACGCCAATCCATATGTTTTATTTTTTTTCTAGACTCTGTTGCGCTGTGTTACCATCTTTTAAAGTTATATAATACGTATGTTGTGAATATTTCTTCCGATTGGTTCTGTTTTGTTTTACCTCTGTGTTATATTCTCTCATAAAAAACGAGAGTCCAATACAACAAGGGTGTTTTTAACTTTCACTATTCTCTTACAACTTCCATGACCAATTCAGCCCAAATGTTTACAGGTTGGCTATTTGATACATACATTTTTGGGATACACCGAGTGAGAACACTGGTTTTTGACAATAACCAAAAACATAATATTAAAGAAGTCACTTACATGGAGAGAGTCCTCAAGTCTTTTTCAACTGTTTTTTAAACCGCTTATCAGACAATACTCGCATTCGGTTTTTTTTCTGTGTCATATGCCAATTCGTGCAAACTCATTTTTTTCAAAGACATTGACAAAAGAATGAAGTTATTTTTATCTGATGACCTCATCAACTTCTGTATCCTTCCAAAGTTGTATATCTCTGCCAACAGGACATTACCCCTGTCTGTTGCAAACAATAAAACAAACAAAGTAAGAGAACAATGCCTTCCAGCAAAGCAACAACAAACATTTTGTATGTGAGGATGTTCCTTATGGCATCTGGTCTATGTGAGGATGTTCCTTATGGCGTCTGGCCTAGATAACAACTTGCCATTGTAATCGGTGCAAATGATTTTTTGACTGAGATCCAAGAACGACCAGAATGATTTTCGTTTTACTTGGGAATTCTGGTGTAGGTCATTAAACCTTCACTGTGTCATGCAGGTCAATCTTTTACTCCCAGAAGTGGCAAACTAAGCCAGTATACAGATATTTTTACTGAGATCCAAAACGACCGGGTTTCAGTTATTTGGTTGTACTAGCTCTTTTTGGGGGGCATTTACCTTCACTGTGCCATGCAAATGGAGGACGACAAGTGGCCATCTGCTTTTCTGGTATCAGAATAACAGAAAAGCTGATTTTATGTTGTTGTTTTTTATATGAATTTTTCTACTTTTCGCCTTTTCTGCTACCTAAAATCAGATCAAACATTTTGTGAAAATGCATTTTCTACTTTTCTATTTTTCTGTTACCAGAAAAGCTGGTTGTACTTGATCTCCTTATAAGCTGAAGTGGCCGTTTGCTTTTCTGCTATACTCTGGCAGCCGAAAAGTGGCCATCTCCTGTACCCATCCCCACTGTTTTTTTCTCTTTCCTTTACCACTCTGCAGTTTCTGAAATAACTTGCCCACAAGACGTCACCAAGATTTTAGAACCAGGCCAGGCACAAGCAGTCATAGATCTAGTGGAGCCAGTTCACTCCCTGAACAGGATTGAATCTAGCGTACCTACACAAGGACACGCCTTCGATGTAGGGACAACCGAAGTGGTCTACACAGCATTTAGTAATACATCAGACTCGTCAGCAACGTGCTCGTTCAATGTCGTCGTTAAAGGTGTGCATTTTGTTACAAAATATTGTTACAACTAAAGGAGCATTACAGAACTTAGCTTTCAAAAACACTAACAGTTCAAAAACTATGGGCGCATCATCTTCAGTGACGGCTATTTTAAAGCAACTTTCCCCGCCCCTACTCACACCCTAAGAAACAAGAAAGAATTTGTTTTAGATCTGCTAGCAAAGTTCTAAATTTCACTCAACTTTTAATATTGAGACAATCCACAAATGACGTTCGATTGGCATAAAAATAGTACAGAGTTTGGCTGAGAATTGGGTTTATATAATTCAGACATTGATATTTTTATTATTTCAAAAACTTAGACGAAGAACGGCCAGTGTTCCAATTGTGTCCCAATTCATTCACCGTCAAGACCGCCGAGCAGTACCCGACGGTAATCTGGGATGAACCGGTGGTCACCGACAACGTTGGCGTGGTCAGAAACACCACTCGGATTGTAAGTACCCTGCTCTTTTGTTTAATGTTTTTGAACAAATTGATTAGATGGGGAGTTGAACCAATGACTTCCGGTTAAACATGTCGGCGCTCTACCAACTGATATTTTAGCCAAATGTTGGTAATAATAATCATAATAAGAGTGGCTTCTTACATAGCGCTCAGGTCCGTCACGCAGTGACGCTCATGGCGCTTCAACATGATTACCCCTGGTCACTGGTCCTTAAATAATTCCTTGAACCATCTCAGCTCCCTGGGGAGTAAACAGCTTGTGCCGCCAAATATGTAGCGCAATCAAAGCTAATCAATGACAAGAACCAACTCGGCCCCCACGCCAGGTACCCATTTACCCCTGGGTGGAGAGAAGCAATTATAGTGAAGTGTCTTGCTCAGGGACACAAGTGTCACGACCGGGATTCGAACCCACACTCTGCTGAACAGAAGCATCAGAGCTTGAATTCACTGCTCATATCCGCTCGGCCATGACACCCCTGGTAAAACAAACCGTGCAGCCCTAAAAAATTTAACAAACCAAGTGCAGTTTCCCTTGTGGTTTATTGTTCAAAATGTCTTTGAAATGACACCTTTTAATAGGTTTTTAGATGATATTTAAGTATTCAACCTAAACTTATGTGGCAAGAAGCAGATTTCACAATGCATCATAGACATTTTTTTACTGTGGCATAATCTGCAGTCAAACTTTGGCAGATAACAGGGCCCTTTCAAAGGTGTGTGAAACGTAACTCTCTTGCAACTGTATATCTACTGTGATTTCCTTGTGACATTTTATAATTGTTGTTCATGATACAATATTCAGTCTCCAGATCGGCGCTTCACTTGGGGAACGTACACTGTACTGATAGACGCCAGTGATGGATCAGGCAACACTGTTACGTGTCAATTCTCCATATCAATCCAAAGTAAGTCCGCAATGTTTTGCATGAAATAAACAACTACATACAACAACCATAGACCTTTATGAAGTTTAATATTTTTTGCAAGCGTAAACTCCTTTTGCATTCTCTAAAATCTCATGAAGGTTTTGAAACCAACAAAAACACTGTTGACTCATAGTGGGTTTTCATCTAAGTTTATCAATAGTTAGTTTGATTGCTGCGATAGACACAAGCAACAGAAAACTAACTGGGTCCTTGTGTACCTTACAGTGTATCAAACGAAAATGATTTTTTCTATAAGATTGTACCGTGTCCCAGGGAATTCTGTCTGCCGGAGAATCTGTCCCCCATGGGAAATTAACATGGCCTTGAGGAGGAGGATTCGCAAGAGGGGAACCGAATCACCGGGGCCGTAGACTTTTAAACAAGACAGACTTGAGATCCCTTTTTTCTAGATGAATTGATCGCATTCCTAGATGAATTGATCGCGTCATATACATAATTATTCTTTTGTTTCCTCTGAGCGCTTAGAGACTTTCTTTCGGAGGCGTTAGGCGCTATAGAAATGCGGATGTTATTATTATTATTATTATTGTTTTTGTATTTGCAGCCAAGGAGTGCGGCACACCTGTTGCCCCGGCCAATGGAGCAATCAGCTGCTCTGATTGGATGTTCGGCAAGATCTGTGAGCCCTCTTGTGACGAATCGCATTACTTCTTCGAGGGGCTTCCTTCAAGCGTGTTCCTGTGTGGGTTCGATGGGGTCTGGTCCCCATCTTCTATAGCACCAGACTGTAGTCGTTAGTATACACACATCCCTTTTCAAAACCTCTGGGACCAATTTCATAGAGCCGCTTAAGCACTAAAAGTAGCCAAGTACAAAAAAAAATGATGATAACCAGAATAAGGTTACCAGCCAAAACTACTATGTCACAATTTCAATTTGTGACTGGTATCCTGCTAATTTTTGCTAAGCAGAAACATGTTGAGCACAATGCTCTCCTAAAGCAGCTCTTTGAATTTGGGCCCGGTCTCGTTTGCAGGCTTCCAGAACACCGCACTTGTACATATGGGAAATTGTGTTCGATTTCGATTTGAAAATAGCTATGTCTAAAAAGAAGAAAAATTCCTTCTCAAAGATCTATTTTAGTGTTGTTGATAAGACGAACTTCTTCAATCTAAAGACATGTATATAAAAATTGTTTGTATTTTGAAACAATTAATAAAAAAAGTTTTTTTTTCATCAACCAAAGGTTAATTCTCAGATTTAAAATATTTCGAGAGCTACTTGAGCTTAAGTGTCAGGATATTTACTTTGATTTCATTCGCAGCTTATGAAGAGCATAACTCAGAGTTGCCATGCCCAACCGGGACAGTACAGACATCGTTCCCAGCTATTGAAGGGGAAATATGCAGTAAGTGTCATAATTTAATAGTTTAGTCAAATGCTTTATAAAAATACCATTAATATAAAGTACAAAATCCCCAAAGCTAGCATTGATATAACTTTGTGATGTTTCACAGTGGAGTATTCCTCTAGTTTCTACCCTCATACCTTCTTTGAATCATTATAATTAGCTCTATTCACATTATTTGGCGCCCTGGTCTTTGGGCCAATAACACTCCTATTTCTTTCTCCCTGGGGAGTATACAGCCCTGTTCTGCCGTGGCACTCAAATTATTTTCAAAAACAATATCAACATCTACCATTGCAGATACCCCTTATACTAATATCCTTTTCTCCCTTGCACTTCCTATTATATGACAAACACTGAGATGTTCTCATGTTATATGCCCAAAATTCCCCCTCACTCTTTTCCAGCCCCATGAATGTTCCTCATACAAAATAATGCATAACAACTTTTCTCGTGCCTATAGTTTCTTGCCCACGCGGGATGTTCTACGGGGAAGTCAACTCGACCATTGCCTGCCTGCCGTGCCCTGTGGGCACCTACCAAGACGAGTTCGGCCAGGAATCGTGTAAACAATGTGAGCGTGGTCAAACCACGGAGGGCAAGTCGTCCAAGGCAAGCACTGACTGCCAAGCAAGTGAAGGTAAATTGCAACATTTAAATTCTCACTGTTTTCACTCCTTTGACCTATTTGTCAATATTGATAGATATAGATATTTGCTCAGCCTGTGTTTTAAAAGTTTAAAGGCAGTGGACACTATTGGTAATTACTCAAAATAATTATTAGCATAAAAGCTTTCTTGGTGACGAGTAATGGGGAGAGGTTGATGGTATAAAACACTGAGAAACGGCTCCCTCTGAAGTGCCATAGTTTTTGAGAAAGGAGTAATTTTCCACGAGTTTGATTTCGAGACCTCAGATTTAGAACTTGATTTCGAGACCTCAAATTCTAAACCTGAGGTCTTGAAATCAAATTCTTGAAAAATTACTTCTTTCTCGAAAGCTACGTGACTTCAGAGGGGGCCGTTTCTCACAATGTTTTGTACTATCAACCCCCTCCCATAACTTGTTACCAAGGAAGGTATTCTGCTAATAATTATTTTGGGTTATTACCAATAGTGTCCACTGCCTTTAAATCCCTAACAGCGAAAATTAGTTTGCACCTAAAGCTCTCTTAAAATAAAACAAAGATCATTAAGAATACATACAATAGCAGAAATAAACTGACATAAAAAAAACTATAGTTCCCATTGAAACACGAATTGACGAAGATTAAAACCCTTATAACAATACTTCAAAATTTACATCATGAGTTGTTAAAAGAACACTAAAATAACACTTATTAATTCATACAAAATACAATATTTACCTTATGGTTTTAACTTTGATTCTTGTTTGTTATTATTTATTTTGACAAAACATTGGTGTGATGTCAAAGGTTGCACCCCAGTGTTTGCAGTGTGCATAGCCCGGTCAAAGTTAACTCTTATTTGATTTGGTGTGGACTTTTACTAATGAAATATCACTGCCACATTGTTATTTCAGTTATGCCAACCACAGAGGAGGCACCGACCACAGAGGAGGCACCGACCACAGAGGAGGCACAGACCCCAGAGGAGGCACCGACCCCAGAGGAGGCACCGACCCCAGAGGAGGCACCGGCCACAATGGAACAAAAGTAGCTGAATATACTAACTAAGCATGCTGTGGTCGTAGGTATCAATCACAACGCAGCACAATTGCAACATTATCAATGTCCTCATTATATATTTGAAATGATGGATAACCAGTCAGATGTTTGGTAAATTTAAATTGTGTTACACCCACAAGTTTTGTACCCTCGGTATCGCTTGGAGTTTGCCGAAGGTGTTTCGGGCAGTGACTGCTGATTGTAACCCTACACTTTGTAAACCCCATCACAATGTGTTACCAATAATTGTATTGGTCTCATTAGTCCAAATTTTTAAGAACTTGTGTGGAAGTTAAATAATGATCAGCGCTTTTTGAGACGCCTTTTAGTAAAAGTGCTATAATACATTAGTTGTTTTGATTATCTTATGACACTATAAAATTAATGGTCGACAATTATAGTTTTTTTAGTGTTTCAACTGTTGGTTGTAGAATCCATCACATAGAGAACTTTAGAAAGAAATGTGAAGTTTTTAAAGCGTCATATTAATGACGGACTTTTTGGTTGGTCTTATTTCGTCCATTAAGCAGATTCAATAAAGTGACTTGAGCGACCCGAAAGAAGGATGTTTTCGATGAAAAACCCTTTTCAGTGAGGAAGTCAAATTTGAAACGAAACAAAAAGTATGTTCGCCAAACGAAAAAAAAAATATATTATGCAGTGTCTATTTCCGTGTTTTGAATGTTTATTTTAATTAATACCTTCTACACAACAGCACAATGAGTAGTTATACCAATATCATACTATAGTTTTACTAACTTTTATTTTTTATAGCAATTAAACGTGTACATAGCATGTACAATTAAAGTAATTATCCGAACTATACTGTAGTTTTTTGTAATTATAATCGTTTCACCAACGGTTTCGGGTTTTCAAGAACCTGCCAGAAAACCCCATCCTGGAAATCGCACTACCACTTTTGTTAAAGTTATATAACATACCCAGTGTTTGAATTATTTATAAGTATGAATTCAGTATTAATTGCTGGTTTTGTTGCTCTAAGGCAGTGTATACCTTTGTCAAAGACCAGCATCCTCATTGGGTGTATCCAAACATAATAATTAACATAACAAACCTGTGAAAATTGCGGCTCAGTTAGTCATCGAGAAGTTCAAAGAAGATAAAGAAGAAGAAAAAACCGTCCCTATTACATTGAATTGTGTACTTTCAGATCCCTGAGGAAAGCGTCATGACTAAATCTTTTCTCAGGCTCAAATTGTTATGTGTGCAAAAGAAATGACCTCGTCCTCTAAAACTACATTACCTCAGAGGGGGTCGTTTCTAGAAATGGTTTATTAGCACCAGGTAGTACTCTCTATAACAAAGTCAGTTTTTATCGTCATTAATTTTTGGAGTAATTACCAAAGGTTTGTCCTCCATTTAAGTTGGGACTATTTCACAGTGGAAATTTTTCTCATGGCGTTTTGATGTTAGTATCTTCTTGTTAAAGAAACATGTTGCCTTGGATCGGTCGAGTTGGTCTTTGAAAAGCATTCGTAACCGTTTTTTATAAAATCCATATGGGTAGAAAGATGTTGTAAAAGTAGAAAACAATAATCCACACAAACATGCCTCGAAATTGAACGGTTTTCCTTGTACCTCGTCGACTATTACGGTCGGCCATTTATGGGAGTCAAGTTTTTGACTCCCATAAATGGCCGACCGTGTTAGTTCGCACAGTAAAAGGAAAACCACGCAATTTCGAGGCAAACTTGTGTGGATCATTGTATTCTACTTTTAAAACATCTTTCCAACCATATGCATTTTAATTTTGTTTTGTTACAAACGCTTTTTATAGACCAACTCGTCCGAACCAAGGCAACGTGTTCCTTTAAACAAACAACTTTCACTAGTACTTTTGAAGTAAGTTGAATTGACCAATCTAACCACACAATTAAGCCCATACAAGGTAATAAATGTAATGCTAACAAATTATATGTATCATTGTATCATTTGTTAAATCAAACCAATTTTCACTATTACTTCAAAAAATAAGCCGTATACCAATCTAACCACACCTTTAAGCCATTACAGTGTAATGAACGTAATGTACAAAACACCTGCATTTCCAACTCATGGCGTTTTGATGTTTGTACTATTTTATTAAACATTATGAACTTACACCAGTACTTTTGAAGTAAGTTATACATGTATACCAATTCTGATCACACCTTTAAGCCGTTACAATGTTATGAACGTAATGTACAAAACATTCACTTGCATTTTCAAACATCTCGGCCATCTGTTTTGAATCACTGAGGGTCCAAAGGTGTTACCATCTTGGTGCGAGATCTGGGAGACTCCCACACAATTTCCACAACGCTGTTCCACATCCTTGAAAAAATGCACACATTTTGGCGTCCTGATGGAAAAGTGTGCTACACAAACTGCCAACCCGGTCAAAGTTCAATGTTAAAGTGATAGGGCATTAATTTGTCGTCTGTATCATATGTAGGCCAATGTTCTTTTCCAATGTAAGCAAAAGTTCGGAAGAGTACAATTCTACACATGAGGGTGGTTTATATTTCCTCAGGACTCTGGGAAGTACTGAGTATACAGTGTTCACACTAAACGATGTATGGGTTAAAAACCAAAGTAGTATACGCTATTCCTGATGCAAATATAACATACACGTAGATGCCCAGTTTTCAAGTATACAGACATGGAATTTAATAGTTGGTGCTCAACTTTTAAAACTTTAAGAGACCTGTTTTATTTGGTTTAATGTTTAGACCTTTGTCACGGTGTGGTCATCTTGATTTTCCCCAGTTCAACTCATTGTCATCAAATTGAGGCTGGAAGGAATAATAGTCGGGTCCCTTTTTTTAATAATGAATATTAACACCCAGTATGGTTTCTCAGGATACAAGAAACATGACCAAGATGGTTGCATCGTGACAAATGTCTTGAATATTGTTGTATGATAATAATGAATGTTACTTCTGAAAAATTCGTTATTGGTTTTTAATTTTAACCTATATCATATTATGTTTAATTTTTAATTGTGACCTGTGACATAACATGTTTACAAAAGAGCCACAGAGCCTGGACGTCCTGCAGGCATGATTTGTACACAGCCTAATGGAAGAAAACATGAAACCTAATATTAATTTTATGGAGATTGCACTGTCTAATTCCTATCAACTTCTGATATGATGAAAGGGGGCACATCTCAAAACTTGTCCAGCTTTTACTCTCATAATTATTGGGTTTATGTGGAAATTATGACACAAAATGTCAACTCTCCCAGAGGACCAGTGAAGTATCTTGCCTGCCAGAATACTCAAAGAATGCACAAGGTCACACTTATTGTAAACAAAGTTCGCATTGTCTCGTTTGGTAAACTACATCACTGGGAAATTTACCCAGAGGTATAAAAATAAATGTATGTCTATTCCATACTCAATTATATTAAACTTAATTCAGTGTAAAACTTATAGTTTGTAATCTCATAAAAAAAATAATAAATTGACTACATTGCTCATCTAAACAAACGAAGAAAATTGTTGTTTGTGTTGTTTGTTTCTTTGTTTCTTTGGCTCTTTGGTTCTTTGGCTCTTTGGTTCTTTGGTTCTTTGGCTCTTTGGTTCTTTGGTTCTTTGGTTCTTTGGTTCTTTGGTTCTTTGGCTCTTTGGTTCTTTGGTTCTTTGGTTCTTTGGTTCTTTGGTTCTTTGTTTCTTTGGTTCTTTGGTTCTTTGGTTCTTTGGTTCTTTGGTTCTTTGGTTCTTTGGTTCTTTGGTTCTTTGGTTCTTTGGTTCTTAGTTTCTTTTGGTTAGATGTATTGTACCTTAAACCAACTTTTGATAAACACACTTGTTGCATACTCTAATGATATAAGCCCTAATAAAGATTGTTTAGAAACAGTCATATTACGGAACCATTGTTTTGCCTAAACTGGCCACATGGCCATTTTTACCGAATTAAATGGACCTTCCACAGTGAATGCTTTAGGCATCATTCGAGTGAGTAACAAGAAGTTATTATATCTCTCATTTCGTTCCACTTTCATTAAAACGGGGACAGGGACAAACATTGCACAGGACGTTACAGTAGGTCACGTGCGACAAAGCCTTGAGACAGCCCTGGCCGTGAAGTTCATAAATCTCTAACCCAGATGAACCTGGGGTGGATTTCACAAATAGTTAAGACTAGTCTTATCTCGAGTTAGGACAAGTTGTTCGTCCTAATTTAGGACTATAGCCATACGTTTTGTCTATCTCCTATAGCCAGAAGCGCACAACAATCTGAAGGTAATGTGCCCCTTTAAGTTTTTTAAATGATTGGTAGACATAGCTTGTATTTGATGCTAGATAGAAAGTTAAATGAGACAGGCGTATCTTACAACTGGACGACAAAAATACAAGCCCTTTAAACTAATGGGTTATCGGCTATTTTCTACAGCTGTAACTTTAAACCAATCAATGTACGTTCCCTTGAACAAAGGTCAACTTTTGTCGCAGAAACAATGTAATGGTTTGTCAAACTCTCAACCAATCACACAAGAGCAAATCGGGCCACAACAATAAGCCAATCATTAGCGTTGCATCTGGAGGGGTTGTACCACGTGGTGCAATGCTCACATAAACAAGACATTCAGGCTACCCTGGGAAAGTGTGTTATTTGGGTTACATCGTGCGAGGGAATTCCCCCAAATAGTCCCGACCACCCACTAGGCTGGCATGTGCAGTCGTCCGGTGCGGATGCAATGAAGGCAGTATCTGCAAGAACTATCAGGAAAATCCTGTTCGTACTTTTTATTCAAAGGATGTAGGAAGCTGTAATTCGAACCACGGAGGAAGCTGATCATGTGCTGATCATAAAGACTTTTAAGTACGGGGCAACGGCCACTGTGTCTGGCGGTTAAATCCCCCCCCCCCCCCCACCCCCCACTGTGTGGACGTATGTCCAGGTACTAGGTGAGAACCCTCACGTGATTGGTTGATTTTTTGGTGGATCGTGTGACGTAATACTCTACCGTGACATTGTTGCACATTTTACAGCACGCACTGGCAACGCAAGCAGCGGACGTGCGATGCAGACGACATCTTGAGAGACGACCAAAACGTTTTTATTTGTGGTATTTGCAGCAGTTTAGCGAAACAGTTGGGGTAAATGTATCAGTCTCTCATTACTTTCCAATTGACTGTGTCCTCTGCTTGATTTTTGTTGTTCGGTCCATTCGGTCGGCAACATGACAGTCGGCACACGCAGAATGACTGCTGTGGCTTCGGCACTCCACATGGCCATTACTTTGTTGTGGCTGAGTGGTTTTGTCCAGTCACAAGTGTACCAGGACTGCCCTCAAACAGCGAACACTGGCGAGGAAGCGGACCGAGCCGCAGTCCTGGCCACCAGCACTCGGTTCTTGCGAAACCTTGAACAATTCCAGAACAAGCAAGCCGAGATAGTGTTCGTACTGGACGGCTCGGGCAGCATAGGAGCGGGTTACTTCGGCTGCGAAGTGCAGTTCGTCAGGCACTTCTCCAAGCTATTTAGCGTGTCAGAAGAAAACTCCCGCATTGCCGTTGTCACTTACTCCAACTGCGAGCAAATCTACACGGATGTTGACTACATCACGAATCCCGTGGGGAAGAATAAATGCACCTTTCTGGGCAATGACCTGCCCGCAAATGTAATTTTCAGGTCCGGTGGTACGTGCACTGATAAAGGCCTGGGACGTGCACAAGAAATCCTTGCCCAGTCGCGGAGTTCAGCAGCAAGGTAAGATTTTTCGAATAATAATACAATGATTACATGAGTTTCTTTCCTATTCTTCTACCTAGAACTTCACTTGTCGGTACTGAATATCAACGTACATTACATCACACCTTTGCACTGTACTGTACACATGCCCTGCTGTACTGGTGTCATCATAAGAATAAGATAAGATTTATGTTAACAATTATACATGAGTTTCTTCTTCCTTGAAGCAGATCGCCAATGGTGTATTGTATCTATTAGGTAATGAGAGGAGTCTTGCCCAAGGACTTGATACTGTGACTTTTGTCTTTAAAACCATAGAACAAAGAAGTTCAAACCCACTCTAGACTGTAGGCCTACTGTTTGGCCATAGCATGCTAAAATCTAGTTGCGATCGGGAGGAGGGTTACGTTATCACAACAAGCTAAAATCCCGGTCTCAATTAATAAATAATTATGTCAAGTCAATAACGTTAACAATTAACATGATAAAATGATAAGTATACAGTCAATGACAATGTCGACACGTGTACTTAGGTTAAACTTACAGAGTACTTGCTGACCCTCTGCTCAAAAGCCCTTTACTCCATGAATATTGTTGTTATGTACGAAAGCTACATTAAAGGTAAACCTTTGGTTTTCAGAACCATTTGATTGGTTTAATCCTATATAAATGTAGATGTATACAATAAAACATGACCTGGAACATTTCATTTCAGAGATATCACCGAAAATCTGAAATGATAATAATAATTTATTTTATTTATATATTGTGCTCTCTCCAGGACAATTAGCCTGTTCGAGGGCGCATTACATTGATTGAAAGATAAGCTTCTCAAATTCAAGTTTGGGCACATGTAACACTAATATATTTTCACATAACCACATTACTTTGTAGTGAAATGTTTCTTGAAATGCTTTGTAGGCCTGCTATGGAAAGCTGCTGCAGGCTTTTAAATTTTTTATTGCCATTAATTCTTTAGAGAGAGTTACTTAAAATGTCTACCTTCCCTTTACACTCTTTAAAGCCATACAGAGTCATGGATCCCCCTTTTGGTGTCAGGGTTTTATTGTGATAATGGTATCCACAAAGAAAAGTCACTACTCCTGAAACTCTGAAAAATTCAAAAACTTAATACCGGTGTGGCGGTTTCAGTCTTCCGCCGTGTTCAGTTTTCCGGGTGACGTAGTCAAACATATCATCACAATGTTCGAACGGTTTTAGCTTTCCGGCGTGTTCAGTTTTCCGAGTGACCTGTCAGATACCGCCGCGAGTACCCTGGCGAGTACTGTAGTTCTCTCAACAGTGACCCCAAATTGTTAATTATTCTTTTATGTGTATAGTCACATAATCTCTTGCCCCATCTTTACATGTATTCAAGGGTACAACTTTAGGCAGGTCACACTCTGCTTACATAAAAAACAACTCATACGATCCACGCGTTTGCCGCTAGCTAGTTGTACTACACTCATGCACGCCGCCATTACAGCTACTGGAGGGTAACGGATGACTCAATACGGCACTAAAAATGGACTACTTTCGCTTGCTGTGTGCAGGCATCGCATGACGTAATGCTACCGTATTTGGTCATTCGGAAAACTGAACACAGCGGAAAGTTCAAACCGGCACCGCACTAAGACACAGGGTGTCGTGGCAGATTTGTTAAGAGCATCAAATTCACATTCTGGTGGTTAATAATAATTAAAAAAATATTGAAGTCTTATATAGCGCACGTATCTACCAAACAAGGTACTCAAGGCGCTGAGTATATACAAACTTTCAGAAAGATGAATTATGTGACCCATTTATGTAGCACCTTATAAGGGTTTAGAAGGTGCTACGGCGCATACAGCAGCCACAGCCAGGAGCACCGGGGCGAACCCCTTCTAAGTCATCTGAGTGTGGGTTCAAATCCCGGTTGAGACACTAGTGTCCATGAGCAAGATACTATAATTGCTACATGGGTACCTGCGGGAGTAGAGGTTGTTATTGTGTATGAAAAAGCATTTGGAGCGCTAGGTTGCCCAGGCTGTATACTCCCCAGGGAGCTGAGGAGCTGAGGAGCAGAGAAATATTACAGAAATGTTATTGGCCCAATGACCAGGGCACTAATGTAAAGCAGAATGAGATGGTTTTGAATTGGGCTTTACTATCACTACACTAAAGTTTTTATTACCGGAAGTCGTAAAGTAAAAAATACCAAAAGCTATTCCGCATAGAAAGGCACTGAAAAAAAAGTTAACATTGACAAAGCAGCAAAATGATTGTTACCTTTCATTCTTCCCTAGGATTGTTTTCCTCTTGACCGACGGACAGTCGAATGACGCTGCAGCTACACTCCTTGCTGCCCAAGCCTTGAAAGACAGAGGTATCAAAATCTTCACTGTCGGTCTAGGCACTGGCATCAGTGAAGTCGAGTTGGATGGGGTCGCCTCCACCCCAACAAATGACTACAGGTACCTCCTTGATCAACTGACTGATGTCGAAAGCCTCGCTAATAAATTGAAAGGAGGTAAGTGCCATGAAGAGTAATAATAATAATAACAATAATACACGGTTTTTATATAGCGCTTTTTCACAGGGTGTCTCAAAGCGCTTCCGACATTATTACCCTTGGTCACTGGGCCTTAAATCATTCCTTAAACCATCTCAGCTCCCTGGGGAGTATACAGCCTGTGCGACAATTATATGCGCTACATGGCTAAACCAATCACAAGAACCATCTCTGCCCTCACAGTTACCCATTTACCCCTGGGTGGAGAGAAGCAATTATAGTTAAGTGTCTTGCTCAGAGACACAAGTGTCACGACCTGGATTCGAACCCACACTCTGCTGAACAGAAGCATCAGAGCTTGAGTTCGGTGCTGTTATCCACTCGGCCACGACACCTGTTTCAGACAGGTGTGCCTCTGGAGGCCATAGATTAGGAGCGACTCTAGCTTGTCCCACAGTTTTTTTGGTTTCAGACTGGCAAACTTAATGTAACATTTACATTGGCTCGGCTTATGACTGGAAACGATGTCTGAAACCAAGTCGTTCCAGAGAGAGTCATTCCGAACGACTGCAACATCAGTTGATCTTTCGACTTCTAGCGCGTCCCAGTTGCTTCTAACTGTTTCAGACGTCAAATTTTTCATGTACTTAATTTGAATTTGGTTCGGCTCATAAGCGGCCGTTGTTTAAATGCATTGTTTCAAGAACCAGACTATATGAGCTCTCAAAATTAAAAATATTTTGTTTGGAAATATTTTGAATGATGATCAGTTTTATGCTTAGCATTGTGTTGGATCCATGTGCCTATCCTCAGTCAAATGTATACATTGGTATGTGTAAGCACACTTGGCACAATCTATCCTTGCCCCAAACATCAAATTAAATAAGCAGGAAGCTCCATGAAAATAAACCAGTCTTTCCATGTTCTGATGAACAAGTTTGAAAATCCCCCTGATTATGGAAACTTTGTCCCCATTATGTTGAATGTGATGACAAAAATCTCCCTGATTGTTGTACCGAATCTTCCTGATTGCAAGATGCAAATGTTGGCAGCTCTGCTAGGGTGCACTGTGCAACTGTGCATGCACTTACATCAACCCAGTTCAGACAGTGAAAAATGCTGAGTATTATTAGAAACATTGTGGGAATTCTGGTCCAAACTGGTTCTAAGTAGTAAGTAGATTGGTGGAGATATTTATTCATAGTATTCAAGTTCATACCAAAAATCCAGTTGGTTAATTGTCAACACTTCAACTATTAAATAGTTATTGCAGAAAAACAAATACTGAAGTGACAGAACAGTTCTTATCAAATTTGTTCAATTTACCACTAACATTTGTATGATTTCCAATTTGCAGATGAAAGGGACATGAAGTCGTGGGATCGCAATGTAAGCCCCAACCTATGTGACACGGTGTGCTCCCAGGGGCATAGTTGCTGTGATGCACGGGCTACCTGCTCGTGTGCAACACAAACCGGAAGCTATGGATGTGCCTGTCAACAGGGATACAAAGGAGATGGTAAAGTTGGAGAATGCGACGGTAAGTTACAACCAAACCTAGGCCTAGGATATTCACACCTCAGTATTGGAATCAAGACAAGAACCAAGACAGAGACTTACGCCTCATCTTTAGAAACCAAGACCTTAAAGTCCAACACAGAGACTGACACCTCATCTTCCATATCAAGACCTCTGACACCTCATCTTCCGAGACTAAGACCTCAAAGTACGAGACAGAGATTGACACCTCATCTTTCTAAACCAAAACCTCAAAGTCCGAGACCAAACCAAGACCTCAAAAGTCCGAGACAGAGACTGACACCTCATCATTCGAAAGTAAAACCTCAAAGTCCGAGACAGAGATTGATGACACCTAATCTTCTTAGACCAGACCAAGACCAAACCAAGACCATAAAAACCGAGACAGAGACTCACACCTCATCTTTCGAAACCAAAACCTCAAAGTCCGAGACAGAGATTGATGACACCTCATCTTCTCAGACCAGACCAAGACCAAACCAAGACCATAAAAACCGAGACAGAGACTCACACCTCATCTTCCGAAACCAAGAACTCAAAGTCCAAGACAGAAACTGAAACCTCATTTTCAGAGACTATGACCTTGACAGACAATGACACCTTGTCTTCTGAGATCAAGACCTCAAACTCCGAGACAGAGGCTGACACCTCATCTTCCAAGACCAAGACCTAAAAGTCCAAGACAGAAACTGACACCTTATCTTTCAAAACCAAGACCTCAAAGTTCGAGACAAAAACTGACACCTTATCTTCTGAAACCAAAACCTCAAAGTCTGAGACAGAGACTGACACCTCGTCTTCCAAAACAAAAACCAGACCAAGACCTTCATGTCAAAGACAAAAACTGACACCTCATCTTCCCCCCAAAACCCTGATATTGCAACAACTAGTTTAAAAAATCCAACAGGAAAAATTAGTAACAAAATTAAACATTTAAGATTTACTGTTATTAATGTTCTAAAAGCTGAGGGAACAAATCAATAAATGTAGAGTTTATGTGTCGATTGTATCACGGGTTCCATCTGCTTTGGTTCACAGGTTGACTGAAATAGATTAGTCTATAATTACCATATATATATATTTTCCCTAAATGCCAGCTTGCCCAAGAGGTACTTACAAAGAAGTTTATGGCAACCAAGATTGTACCTCGTGTCCGGATTTATCCACCACGCCAGGAGAGGGCAGTGTTTCACTGGATGCCTGCGAGTGCCTGCCTGGTCATGAAGGCACCCCTAAGAAGAACAGCTCTTGCACACGTAAGAACATACTTTTCAAATCTTGATATCATAAAGCTGAGCAGATAGTATTGCTAAGCAGGGCACCAGTCACGAGCGGTGTGCAGTGCAGTGTAATTTTGGTTGATAACCCATTGCTGAGCAATATTTGTCTGTACTTAGTAACTGTTTGTGATTTTAAAAGAGTGTATTTTTAAACAATAAATTCTTTCAGCTGAAGCCTTTTATTATGGGTGTTTTTTCTTTCATAATTTTCTTGCAAATGCGATGACCAACTGAGTCCAAATATTCACAGGTTTGTTGTTTAATGCACATGTTGGGATACATCAAGTGAGATTACTTGTCTTTGACAATTACCAATAGTGTCCAGTGCCATTAAGTTAAACAAAACGTGATTACATTCTGACCCACACAGCTATAAAATGTGACCAACTGACCTTTGGCGAGGCGTCTGGTGTCCAGGTCGTCCCGCCCAACTGCGGCAATCACTTTGGTGTGGAGTGCGGACTGCAGTGTAAACAGAACTATCGAGCTCAACATGGTACGTCAGCAGATGTCCAGTGTCTGGCCACAGGACTGTGGTCTGCGGAACCTCTCAGATGCACACGTGAGTATACAACGGAACCCTATGGAAGTAAAATATTGCTGAGAAAAATTATTATTATTCTTATTATTATTATTATTGTTATTGTTTTATTAAAAATTCAAACATTGCAGCCTGAGGGCTGAATTTAGTTTAAAAGATATACACAGGCATGCAACTCTTCCGCGTTTTTTGGGGGTTTTTTTAACCTGAAAAAAATTTAAAAAGTAATTTTTTATTTGTTTTAATAATAATTTTTTTTTTCTGATTTCTTTTTTTTTTTAGCATAAAATATGCCTGGCATTAACAGTGTACAACTACAATCATGTAAAATAAACCTAACACATGCTAAAAATGTACCTAAGAGCATAACAAACCTCAACATTTTCTAGGGTACCAGTGTGGGTATCATGTCCCGTGGCGTTTCGGCTGCCTCGCTCCGCACTTGCGTTGTGCCTTTGAAAATTGTCCTTTTTTTTTTTCAACGGGCAGTTGCATGCCTGTATACAACAAGAATATACATAACAAAAACATTAAAAAGCCAAATATGCATTACAAAATTTCTGTTTTAGGAACGGCAACCTGCAAAAACATACTAATATACATGTGGATGAATTATAATTTATGTAATGCCATTTAGGTTTTGCTTTTTATTCTAATGCTGCGGAGTAGATTTCAGAATACAGGAGACTTCTTATATTGAGAAAAGCTGTCCTGTTCTGAGCGAAAGGCGGGAAATCAGCCAGGACTACTAGTAATTTTCCCCAGTGGATCGAGGGGATTTCTCCTTATTAATTTCACTGCCCCGGATTCACTAGTCTCAACAAAATCTTGAAATAACCAATTCTCATTCTTGCACCCAGCTATTGAATGCGAGGAATTACCACAGCCAAGCAACGGGCAACTGTCGTGTGACACAGCGGAAAGGAGCATCGGAACGGTGTGTAACATGGCATGCAACGAGGGCTACGAGCTGAAAGGAAGCCTACAGACTCAATGCGAGCTGAACGATGCAGAGGATGGTGGACAATGGTCTAACACCAATGGTAGATGCAATGGTATGTGTTCCTTTAGAAATATTTTGAGAGACCAGGGCCCAATATCAGAGAGCTGCTTAAGCAGAAAATACTGCTTAACAAATGTCTGCTGAGCAGGGGCCAATTTCATAGAGCTGCTTAAGCAAAACAATTGCTTAAGCACGAAAAAAGCTCGCTTATTTTACACATGTTACTGTATCATTTGGAACCATAAAATCGTGAGGAAGTTTTTGACCCTAAATTTAAAAATTTGACCAGGTCAATTTGTTTCAAAAATCCAAACTCACAAAATTCTCAAGGAATCTAAAATGTTTGGTTGTATACCCAGTCTCCACTGATTAAATGTCTTCAGTAGTCCGTTCTGTATCTTTTAGAACCATAAAATCACTGGAAAACTTCTGACCCCCCAAACCTAAGAATCAACCATGCCGGCATGGTAAAAAAAATTCATTTCCGACCAAAATTCCAAACTCACAAAATTCTCAATAAATATACAAATTTTAGTTGCATTCCCAGTCTCCACTGATGAAATGTCCTCAGTAGTTCGTTCTGTATCATTTTGAACCCAAAACTCACCAAAAGTTTTTTCACCCCAAATCTGAAAAATTTACCATACCAGCGTGCCAGATTTTTCATTTTGGACCAAAAATCCAAACTCACAAAATTCTCAATAAATATACAAATTTTAGTTGCTTACCCAGTCTCCACTGATGAAATGTCCTCAATAGTTTGTTCTGTATCATTTGGTACCAATAAATCAATGGAAGTTTTTTTTACCCAAAACTTGAAAATTTGACCATACCGGCATGGCAGATTTTTTCCATTTCGGGCTAAAAATCCAAACTCCCAAAATTCTCAATAAATCTGAAATTTGGGGTTGTATACCCAGTTTCCACTGATAAAATGTCTTCAGTAGTCCGTTTTCTATCCTTTGGAAACAAAAAATCACCGGAATTCTTTTTGACCCCAAACTAAAAAATTTGACCATACCGGCATGGTCGATTTTTTTTTTATTTCGGACCAAAATTCCACACTCAAAACAAATGCTCATTAAATCAAAAAAAAATTGTTGTATACCCAGCCTCCACTGATAAATTGTCTACAGTAATTCATTCTGTATCATTTGGAACCCCAAAATCACCATTGTTTTTTTGACCCCAAATCTGAAAATTTGACCATACCGACATGGCAGACTTTTTTCAATTCGGACCAAAATTCCAAACTCAAAAAAATTCTAAATAAATCAACAAACTGTGGTTGTTTACTCAGTCTCACTGATGAAATGTCCTCGATAGTTCAGTCTGTATCATTTGGAACCATAAAATCACGCAAAAACTGTTGACCCCAAATCTGAAAATTTGACCCTACCGGCCGGCATGGCAGATTATTTCTGACCAAAAATCCAAACTAAAAAAATTCTCAATAAATCTAAACATTTTGGTTGTATGTCCAGACTCCACTGATAAAATGCCTTTAGTAGTCTGTTCTGTATCATTTGGAACCATAAAATCACCGGAAAGTTTTTGACCCCAAACAATTTGACAATACCGGCATGGTCGATTTTTTTTCATTTCGGTCAAAAATTCCCAACTCTTAATATTATATCTACGAATTTTGGTTGTATACCCAGACTCCACTGATAAAATGCCTTTAGTAGTCTGTTCTGTATCATTTGGAACCATAAAATCACCCTTACTTCTGCCTTTTAATCAACTTTTTATAGTCAGTCTATTCATTTATTAAACTTACCTAGTCTTGCCTTTCTATAGTTAATTTTGTTCGCTTTCATGTGTATGATTATTTCATATTTTGGCCGAATAAATAATAATAATAAAAAATAATAACAATTCATATATAGCGCATTTTGCAATGACCGTATCAATGCACTTTTCATTAGTGCCCTGGTCATAGGGCCAATAACATCCCTTGTAATGTTTCTCAACTCCCTAGGGAGTATATGACCTGGGCAACAGTTTATATCCAAAATACTGCTGCCCGCATTGTGACACTGTCTAGAAAATCCTGTTCTATCACCCCCATTCTGAAACAACTACACTGGCTCCCTATCTCTCAACAAATCATCTTCAAGCTGAAGCTCATTGTCCACAAAGCTCTTAATGGCAAGGCTCCCCACTATATTTCTGAATTGCTTCAAGTTTACACTCCATCAAGAAATCTTCGATCAAGTTCCATGCTTCTCCTTATTGAACCCAAGTCTCGACACTCATGGGGTGACAGGTCTTTTTCTTCAGCCGCACCACACATCTGGAACTCTCTACCACTTAATCTTCGATCTTGTCTTTGTACCGCAAAATTCAAGTCTCCTCTCAAAACTTATCTTATGTCACAGGTTTTCAAGGATTAATTTTGTTGTGTCTATTTTTCTTTGTGTTATGTTTTGTTTTGTTTTTGGATTTATGCGCCTTGAACACCCAGCAGGGTGGATATGTGCGCATTAAAAGTCTTACTATTATTATTGTTATTATATCGCTCCAAAGGCTTTTTCATTCACAATATCAACATCTCCCCTCGCAGGTACCCATTTAGACCTCCTGGGTGAATAGAAGCAATTATAGTTAAGTATCTTGCTCATGGACACAAGTGCCATGACCGGGATTCAAACCAACACTCTGGTGACTGCACCACAACTTGAATTGGATGCTCTTAACACCTCAGCCATGACACTCTATAAAATATTAATAATCATTCATTCAAACTTACATTCATCTTGTACATTTCCTTTCTCTTCACAGCCAAGAAATGTCCCATCCTGCTCATAGGTACCAACATGAAGATTCTCCCAGAAACCTGTGAGAATACGGCAATGGTGTACAACTCGCTCTGTTCCTACGAGTGTGACGAGGGATTCCAAGTGCAAGGAGTAAAACTCAGGACGTGTCAAGCAGATGGGCAGTGGTCAGAGTCAACAGAGGAGAGTCAATGTGTTGGTAAGTCAAATAGAGAACAAATCTTAAAGACACCGATGGACACTATTGGTAATTGTCAAAGACCAGTCTTCTCACTTGGTGTATCTCAACATATGCATAAAAAAACAAACCTGTGAAAATTTGATCTCGATTGGTCGTCGGAGTTGCGAGCCACATAACTATGATAAAAAAAAAAACGCCCTTGTCACACGAAGTTGTGTGCTTACGATGCTTGATTTCGAGACCTCAAATTCTAAATCTGAGGTATCAAAAACAAATTCGTGGAAAATTACTTCTTTCACAAAAACCAAGTCACTTCAGAGAGAGCCGTTTCTCAGAATGTTTTATACTATCAACCAGTCTCCCCATTACTCGTTACCAAGTAAGGTTCTATGCTAATAATTATGTTGATTAATTACCAATAGTGTCCACTGCCTTTAAAGACATAACACATTGATGTTTTTTTATCAAATTTTAATAAAAGAAAACCACTGAACTCATCCAGTCATGAGTGGACTAGCTCATTGCTAAAATCCCTAGCCTTTTGTCTACTGTCCAGCATTTCTGGTTGGTTATCTGTCGTTTTGTTAAGACACAAAGGGGATCGAACCTCATAGCACTTACCTTTGTTTTGTTTTTTAGACCAAACATTCCGTCTGGGTTACTGATAAGCTCAAACACTTTTGGGGGGTTGCATTCAATGTGAATGTTTTTATCTCCAGCCGTGACACTTGTGTCCTAAAGAAAAGAAAGACGCTGAACCATTGCTTCGTCCTTCGGATGGGACTTACAGCCGTTGGTCCCTTGTGTTGTGAAACGCATGTAAAGAACCCAGTACACTTACCGAAAAGAGAAGGGGTTCGCCCTGGTGTTTCTGGCTGTGGCTGCTGTATGCGCCGTAGATACAGGCGCTGTATAAGACTTTGATATTATTATTATTATTTATAATATTTCCACCAGATATCGAGCCTCCAGTATTCACCACTTGCCCTGATGACATTTCCCTCCCGACCGATCCTCACCAGAGCTTTGCAACAAACCCTGAAAACTGGGATGAACCTGAAGCACAAGACAATGATGGAGAGCCAGACATAGAGGCCTCACTGTCTGCTACCCAGGAGAGGTTCCCCCTTGATGAAGAAACAGACATCACCTACACGGCGCGTGACAAGGCTGGACTTGAAAGCACTTGTACTTTCAGCATTACAGTCAGAGGTAAGGCTAATTTTGGTATTTTATATTTTTGATGAGAAATCGCCTAAGATCACAATGCCCGATGGCCACTTCAAGGTGGAACGCTTAACTGATAGGGCTGTCAACCCAAATCAACTGTCACCAGGGACATGTTGCTGCCTGATCCTGGGCTGAATAAAACATGGTTACCCCCTTCGCAGGACTTGGGTACTTTTTGTAACACAAAACACAGCGTCCACAGATTTACATTAAACTTACACCGCTTGAAGATAACGGTGGTAGAAAGGTACCTTTAAATATTAGATGCTGAGGTGCTGTAGTTTTTGAGAAATGAGTAAAACAATGTCATGAAAATAGGTTTTTACATGCTAAAACAATTTTCGTCCCATGATCAGTGTATGAGACGAAAATTATTTTCATGACACTGTTTTACTCATTTCTCAAAAAACTACAGCACCTCAGCAAGTAATATTTTCAGGGAAGCTTTCTACTATCATTATCTTCAAACTGTGTAAGTTTAGTGTAAATCTGTGGACATTGTGTTTTTTTGTCCTACAAAAAGTACATGACCCTTTAAGGATGTAGGTATGGGTATCATCCACCAGGAGCCTGGTAGAGCAGAATGCACTGCCTTCCTAACTTTTTACGAGGCAGGTTCATGTGCCCTGCTCAAGTCACTTTAAAGAACCCTCAAAACCCTTTAAAAAGTTTCTTTACTTACTGTTTTATTTTTCCGACTGCAGATGAAGAGTCGCCACAAGTTATCGACTGTAGCGATGACATTGAAGAACAAAGCAGCACTCGTTTATCCCCAGTCGTCTGGGATGAACCAGTCTTTAAGGACAACTCTGGGGAGGACTTAATGGTCATCACCAACCGCCAATCTGGATCAAATTTCTCCTGGGGTTTGCCTGAGGAAGTTTGGTATAACGCAAAAGACAAGGCGGGGAACAATGTGAGCTGTGAGTTCACGGTATCAGTCAAACGTAAGTCCGTGTTGTCTGATTTCATTAGGCAATAACCGTGTGAGGAGACCGGTCTTCACTGCCTGGTATTGCCCAGGTTGGTTCATGAACAGTGGCCAGCCACCAGGCAAAACAGTGTGAGGAGCCTGGTCCCCACTGCCTGATATTGCCCAGGTTGGTTCATGAACAGTGGCCAGCCACCAGGCCAAACAGAGCCCGGTCTTCACTGCCTGGTATTGCCCAGGTTGGTTCATGACCAGTGGCCAGCCACCAGGCCAAACAGTGTGAGGAGCCCGGTCTTCACTGCCTGGTATTGCCCAGGTTGGTTCATGACCAGTGGCCAGCCACCAGGCCAAACAGTGTGAGGAGCCTGGTCTTCACTGCCTGGTATTGCCCAGGTTGGTTCATGACCAGTGGCCAGCCACCAGGCAAAACAGTGTGAGGAGCCCGGTCTTCACTGCCTGGTATTGCCCTGGTTGGTTCATGAACAGTGGCCAGCCACCAGGCAAAACAGTGTGAGGAGCCTGGTCCCCACTGCCTGGTATTGCCCAGGTTGGTTCATGAACAGTGGCCAGCCACCAGGCAAAACAGTGTGAGGAGCCTGGTCCCCACTGCCTGGTATTGCCCAGGTTGGTTCATGAACAGTGGCCAGCCACCAGGCAAAACAGTGTGAGGATCCCGGTCTTCACTGCCTGGTAATGCCCAGATTGGTCCGTGAACAGTGGCCAGCCATCAGCCAAGGTCATTAATAAATACCACTGCAAAGTGGTTTGCCAAAGTAATTTTTTTTTTCTTGGGAAATTACTGAGTAAACAATGCGTTTTGGTTAAAAAAAAATGTAATACGTAAGACACATCAACTTTTTCAAGTAAACTTCAACTGCTTTTAAGATAATTTGATAATGTTATTCATGTCTTCTTCTGTTTTTCCCCCCCGTCCTTAGAGTACAAGTGCCCTTTCTACCCATCACCACAAAACGGTGCTCTGGTCTGCGAAACTTGGTTAGGGGGCCAGTTCTGTCGGGTCGCTTGCAACGACAACTTTGACTTCAACCGAGACCCGGAGGAATTGTACTTTTGCAAAACACCTCCTGGGGGTGATACAGGAGAGTGGGGACCTACTCCTACTAACTTCAACCCAATCAACTTCAGAATGCCTTGGCCAGAATGTTCAGGTACAGAGTTGCAAACATATTGTAGATAAGTATGATAACAATAACAATCAGTTTTTATATCCCATTCATAAATACCCCAGACAGTTTCGCTCTTCCTATTGGTGGAGAGCGCGTCACGTGGGGGTGTTTAATTGGGTGATAATGACCAGCTGGAGCTGTTTATAACCGGTTGTTTTCGGATAGCAATTGTGCGGGTAAGCGCACAACCTTGTTCTCCGGGGTGATTAATCTGGCTGCGCCATTAGTCCATGGACATGAGGATGCACTACGTGCTCGAATGCATATCCGAAAACTGTCTCATAAAAATGCACCACACATACAGAGCTCAGATGTCGGAAAACAGATTTTTACAGAGTTTCATACTTTATTACGCATTTTAACCAAAATAGCAATAAAAGATTAGTGACTAATTTTTAAACGGCCGTTTTAAACCTTGCAGGATCGTGGCCAGGTGATAAAGGCCCTCGCCTTCGGCTCGGGCCTTTATCACACGGCTACGAACCTGCCGGTTTGAAACAGCCGTTTAAGACCTCGTTGCTACCCTTTTATTCTCCTATTTTTCACCCCTCAAGGGCTCAAAGCGCTGCCAACATCATTATCCCTGGTCACTGGGCCAATTATTTCCTTCCTTAAAACCAGGAAACTCTTTTCCTTGGGGAGTGCTACTAAGCAAAATCAATCAAAAGAACCTTCTCTGCCCTCACAGGGAACCCATTCACCCCTGGGTGGAGAGAAGCAATTGCAGTAAAGTGTCTTGCTCAGGGACGACACACAAGTGTCACGACCGGTACTCAAACCCACACTCTGCTGAACAGAAACACCAGAGCTTGAGTTTGGTGCTCTTATCCACTTGGCCACAACACCCCATAAGTATAATGCATAACCTTTAATGTTTAGCAATTCTTCATTCATTTTTAGATATGTTGAAAACTTTGCTTTATTTTCTTCACAGAAAAGAGAGATCCCAGTGTTCAGGTTGGACTCGAGCTCAATTTTTTCACAGGAGATTGCCAGGCAAACGAACTTGAAATCAAAGAGGACTTCATACAAAAGTTAAAAGATTTGGTACTGTTACCGGGACTCTGCATAGAGAGCATGGGTTGTACCGTAGAGAATGTTGAAGTGTCTTGCAGTCAGGCGGACCCACTGGCTGGACGTCGTCGTCGAAGACGGCAATCCAACAATGTCTTGTCCATTAAGTTCACTGTCAAGGTTGATGCACCAGAGCAAGCAGTGGATCAGATGCAGGTAACGTCACAAAATTCTCAATTCTCAATAAATCTCAAACTATTGCTAATATACCCAGTCCACACTGATAAAATTGCTTCAGTCGTCCTTTCTGTATCATTTGAAACCATTAAATCATTGAAAAATAGTTGGCCATGGCGGCAGTGCAGATTTTGTTTTTATTTTGGAACAAAAACCCAAACTCACAAAATTCCAACTAAATAAATAACTTTTGCTAATATACCCAGTCCGCACTGATAAAATGTGTTCCGTCGTCCTTTCTGTATCATTTGAAACCATTAAATCATTGAAAAATAGTTGGCCATGGCGGCAGGGCAGATTTTGTTTTTATTTTGGACCAAAAACCCAAACTCACAAAATTCCCACTAAATAAAAAACTTTTGCTAATATACCCAGTCCGCACTGATAAAATGTGTTCAGTCGTCCTTTCTGTATCATTTGAAACCATTAAATCATTGAAAAATAGTTGGCCATGGCGGCAGGGCAGATTTTGTTTTTATTTTGGAACAAAAACCCAAACTCACAAAATTCCCACTAAATAAATAACTTTTGCTAATATACCCAGTCCGCACTGATAAAATGTGTTCCGTCGTCCTTTCTGTATCATTTGAAACCATTAAATCATTGAAAAATAGTTGGCCATGGCGGCAGGGCAGATTTTGTTTTTATTTTGGACCAAAAACCCAAACTCACAAAATTCCCACTAAATAAAAAGCTTTTGCTAATATACCCAATCCGCACTGATAAAATGTGTTCCGTCGTCCTTTCTGTATCATTTGAAACCATTAAATCATTAAAAAATAGTTGGCCATGGCGGCAGGGCAGATTTTGTTTTTATTTTTGGACCAAAAACCCAAACTCACAAAATTCCCACTAAATAAAAAGCTTTTGCTAATATACCCAGTCCGCACTGATAAAATGTGTTCTGTCGTCCTTTCTGTATCATTTGAAACCATTAAATCATTGAAAAATAGTTGGCCATGGCGGCAGGGCAGATTTTGTTTTTATTTTGGACCAAAAACCCAAACTCACAAAATTCCCACTAAATAAAAAGCTTTTGCTAATATACCCAGTCCGCACTGATAAAATGTGTTCCGTCGTCCTTTCTGTATCATTTGAAACCATTAAATCATTGAAAAATAGTTGGCCATGGCGGCAGGGCAGATTTTGTTTTTATTTTGGACCAAAAACCCAAACTCACAAAATTCCCACTAAATAAAAAGCTTTTGCTAATATACCCAGTCCGCACTGATAAAATGTGTTCCGTCGTCCTTTCTGTATCATTTGAAACCATTAAATCATTGAAAAATAGTTGGCCATGGCGGCAGGGCAGATTTTGTTTTTATTTTGGACCAAAAACCCAAACTCACAAAATTCCCACTAAATAAAAAGCTTTTGCTAATATACCCAGTCCGCACTGATAAAATGTGTTCCGTCGTCCTTTCTGTATCATTTGAAACCATTAAATCATTGAAAAATAGTTGGCCATGGCGGCAGGGCAGATTTTGTTTTTATTTTGGACCAAAAACCCAAACTCACAAAATTCCCATTAAATAAAAACTTTTGCTAATATACCCAGTCCGCACTGATAAAATGTGTTCCGTCGTCCTTTCTGTATCATTTGAAACCATTAAATCATTGAAAAATAGTTGGCCATGGCGGCAGGGCAGATTTTGTTTTTATTTTGGACCAAAAACCCAAACTCACAAAATTCCCACTAAATAAAAAGCTTTTGCTAATATACCCAGTCCGCACTGATAAAATGTGTTCCGTCGTCCTTTCTGTATCATTTGAAACCATTAAATCATTGAAATATAGTTGGCCATGGCGGCAGGGCAGATTTTGTTTTTATTTTGGACCAAAAACCCAAACTCACAAAATTCCCACTAAATAAAAAACTTTTGCTAATATACCCAGTCCGCACTGATAAAATGTGTTCCGTTGTCCTTTCTGTATCATTTGAAACCATTAAATCATTGAAAAATAGTTGGCCATGGCGGCAGGGCAGATTTTGTTTTTATTTTGGACCAAAAACCCAAACTCACAAAATTCCCACTAAATAAAAAACTTTTGCTAATATACCCAGTCCGCACTGATAAAATGTGTTCTGAAGTCGATCCCTTCTGAATCATTTCTAAATGTACACAAAAAAACTACTATAAAAAAATTTCGTTTCATAAGGTGGTTGCGTTTTTGAGATAAAACAAAAAATTTAGAGCCAAATTATGTCCATAATCCGTAATTGGAATAAACAATCTGAGAAGCAGTACCGATTCAAATTCTTTAACATATACCCACATTACCTTGAAGTAAAATGTCTCTTAAAATGCTTTATAATATCAAACTTTGCTGTAGTAAGCTTCTAACCAAAAAGGTTTATATTAATGTTAAAAGTCAGTGTATTTGTAAAACCAAATAATATTCTTTAATCAGGCCATTTTCATTTTGCAAAGGGTAGTTCCACTGTATAATCTGCAAGTCTATGGGACACTTTTAAAGGGGCACCAAGGCCAAGACCAGGGGGCAATGGAGGCCAAGACCAGGGGGCAATGGAGGCCAAGACCAGGGGGCAATGGAGGCCAAGACCAGGGGGCAATGGAGGCCAAGACCAGGGGGCAATGGAGGCCATTGCCTTCATGACCTCTGTGTAGCTAGTCGAAACATTGAGACCAAACCCAAGAACTGACTCCGCGGCAGTACAGTTAATTACAATCCTATAAGCTAAAGTAGTAGTCCCAGCCTATTTCTATACCATCCGTCCAGGTAATAGTTAATAAACAGGACAGTTCTTTTCCAGAACTGAGAAGTCTCCTGAACACCCTAACAATCTACTCCGCGGTAGTAGAATTAAGCAAGACAGTTCTCTAAGAACGAACTCTACCTGGCAAGTAGATACACACATGGTGTTACCGCAAACCAAATATATATTGATACCTCACCATGCAATGCAGTTAATAAACAGGACAGTTCTTTTCCAGAACTGAGAAGTCTCCCGAGCACCCGAACAATCTACTCCGCGGTAGTAGAATTAAGCAAGACAGTTCTCTAAGAACGAACTCTACCTGGCAAGTAGATACACACATGGTGTTACCGCAAACCAAATATATATTGATACCTCACCATGCAATGCCTCAAATCCTATATATAATGCACTTGTTCACCGTTGTAATGTAATTTTGATATGTACACTTCTGAATTGTTTGTAAATATCGTTAAAAAAATCAGGCCCCAACCTCAATGTTTTTAAAAACTAAAAACACTTATGCCGTTGACGGCGCGCGTCAAAGGACAATGCTGCGGACGTCATGTCTGGGAGTTTGCTTTATCATACCTCCCCGCTGCAACAAAGCTGCTTTACAAATTGGAGCTCCCAACTATGACGCTTTGAGAGTGATTACGTAATGGGGCTTTTCGCAAATCTCTCAGGAAAGCACTGGCATGGATAAGGGCATTAGAAATGATTGTTTTTTTACACAATTGAAATCTATTTACAATCATATGACTCGATTTCCTTATTCATGAAAACATTTTAAGTGAAATTTAGCAAAGTTCACGACTTGACATTTTCGTTCAAGCAGGTCTTTAAAAATTGGTGAGTTCTGTTTGCTATTTTTCAGCCACAGAACAACAACCAGTCCTCAACCACTTCTGACAGCCTCAACTCACTTAGCGTTATTGGCAACTTCATGGAAGCCATGGACACTATCATATCGGGCGGGCAGTTGAACATTACCGCCGGGGATGGGGCTCCTCTCACACCAACCGGTCCGCTCAATGTTGTACGCCCAGTGCAGTTCCTATGTGAACTTGGTGAAGTTCTACGGAATAACTCTTGCAGTAAGTAGTGTAAAAAAAAATTCTAACAAACTAATGTGTTAATTTTTGTAGAATGCTACACATCTTCCTTCTTTAAAGGCACTATTGGTAATAACTTTAAAAAATTGTTAGCATTAAACCTTACTTGGTAACAAGCAATGGAGAGCTGTTGATAGCATAAAACATTATGAGAAATGGCTCCCTCTGAAGTAACGTAGTTTTTGAGAAAGGTAGTTTTTTCACTCAAATATTAAAAAACTGCAAGTTTCAAGCCTTTTTTTTCAGGCAACTGAAAGCACACAAACTTGTGAAACAAGGGTTTTTCCTTTTTTATTCTCTTGCAACTTCGATGACTAGTTCAGGCTAAATGTTCACAGATTTTGTTTATGCATGTTTGAATACACAAAGTGAAAATACTGGTCTTTGACAATTACCAAAGGTGTCCAGTGCCTTTAAGTCTGATCTCTAAAGACTGTTTTTTTTTTTTTTGCCATTGGAAAAAATCTGAAAAACTATGACTTTGATAGCCGGCAAAGTTCATGAAAGACCCCCTCCCTCCAAATCAGAATCCTTACCCCAGCCCAAATTGAGATTGAAAAAATGCACTAATACATCAATCACTTCACCTTGGTATTTTTGTTTAAATTACCGTGCCCTCCCTCCCTCTGTATTATTTGTTGAAACTTTTTTTAGCTTCTTGAGTAATCGTTTTGCTTTGAAAATATCCTTGCCACAATGAAAACCTGGCTTGACAAAGGAAAGACACCAAAGGTTCTCATTATTAGTTCGGGGATTTGATGTTATTGGATGAGAAAATTAATAGGCACTCACTATGAATCTACTCCTGCGAATGCGAATAGTACGGTACAAATTTTGAAGTCACAAATTCGCAACAAATAATTCGGAAGAGTTGAGCAGTGTCCAACTCCTGCGACATTGTCACAGCGAAAACGGAGCTGTGACTTGAAAATTTGTATCGCATTAGCAGGAAGTATGAACCAGTCTTTACTTCCCAAAATGTCTAAAATTTCATTCTAAGTATAAATACACAAACCCAAATCTTGTCTGAATCTTCTTAACAGTTATTTGCCCATCTGGAACCTTTCATGACGTTGAGGGCGGTATTTGTCGCGACTGCAGTGTGGGTTATTATCAAGACATGAAGGGTCAGCTTGAATGCCAGCAGTGTCCACTAGGGACTTCCACTCGACGTACCACCACCACATCGCTTAAAGATTGCAAAGGTAACTCTACTTTTAAAAACAATATATTTTTGAGGGCCAGTCTAAAAGTCTGATCTATTTTATGCATCTGAAAGTGCCATTATCTTACATGTGCAATCTTCTTTTTTTTTCACTCAAAAAGTGTCATCAATTGTACATGTACGACCCAAAGTACATGTATACATTTTTATCACGAGCATTATCGCTCAAGAAGTACTATTGACTTTTGGATGAGCCAATTTGCAACACAAACTACCAAGATACATTTTGGTTTGAAAGACTTTAAAAAAAAATTATGTGTTCAGAATAAAAGAAAATTTAAAAGCTGGTAATTTTTTGTTCAGGACCAAAGTAAAAAATGAGAACTTATCAATGCACTTTATAACACTGTACAAGTGTCTCAAATATGACTCATTATTTCTACGATACATGTGTGTCTTTTTCTGAATGCCCTAGTTGTTTTTGCCATATGAAAACAAGAAAAGGTGTAGTTGCAAATTGCTTATCAACTAAAAAGCCTTTGAGTACGAATCTTCAAAACAAAAATGGTTTTCTCACTTTGACAAAGACAGATTAAATGTATGGTGTTTATTGTATCCTTAAGGTTGGAAAATAATTTAATCTTCAAAAAAACAAACAAAAAAACAAGGTACCAAGATCTTTCAGTAAATTGTAAATAATTTGACATGTTATTTAATCGATACTTAGCGCTGGAGATAACTTTATATCAATAAATAAAATACATTATTTGTATTATTACTTTCTTGTGAAACTGTTGCACTGTAATTGTTCCTGTTTTTATAGAGCGATGTACGAAGGGGACTTATTCCACTTCTGGTCTGAAGACATGCAAGGCTTGTCCAAAGGGTTCTTACCAGCCATCTACAGGGTCAACCTCTTGCCAAGCATGCCCTTACGGACTGACAACCTGGACGGAAGGCGCTGTACATGCTGATGAATGCTCAGGTATTGTAACCATACTCTATTGTCCTATAGTAAGTTCTTCTCCTTTTCCTTCTTCTTCTTCTTCTTCTTCTTCTTATTACATGTATTTATTCGGCCATTTCACAAAGTAGGCCTACAATTACAATATTTGCAAACAAAGTTTAGCTACAGGAAAAAAGAAGAAAAACAAATAGTGTCTTACAGAACTGCCTGTAGGCCTACAGGCTAAATAGCAACTAAAATCACTGGTCCTGAATGAAGATGACTGACAGAAGGTTTGGATACAACAAGGAATATGTGAAGAATAGATGAGAGATGAGGGTAGATTGGGTAAGGACATGTATGGGGTGGGAGAGGGAACAGATTGTGTCTTACAGAACTGCCTGTAGGCCTACAGGCTAAATAGTAACTAAAATCACTGGTCCTGAATTGGATACAACAAGGAATATGTGAAGAATAGATGAGAGATGAGGGTAGATTGGGTAAGGACAGGTATGGGGTGGGAGAGAGAACAGATTGTGTCTTACAGAACTGCCTGTATGTCTATGACAGGCTAAATAGCAGCTAAAATCACTGGTCCTGAATGAAGATGACTGACAAAAAGTTTGGATACAACAAGGAATATGTGAAGAATAGATGAGAGATGAGGGTAGATTGGGTAAGGACAGGTGTGGGGTGGTAGTCAAAGGGAACAGCAGGGAATTAGGAACAGGAGACAACCCAGTTCAAGCTGGCCAGGATTAACACTGTGGCTGAAAAGTCTGTCGTTCTAAGAGGGCTTTATCCCACCCGTTGATGTCTCACTCCTTGTTTTTCTACAAGTTTTGTGGAGCTATAATAACAATACACGACCAGTATGTATGTATTTAAACAGCACCATGTAATGATTTACAAGGTGTTGTTGCCAATCAGACTGGAAAACACCAGGGCAAACTCCTTCTCTTAAAGGAGCGTTACAGAATTGGTAAGAAACAAAAAACGTGAAGATCACAGATATACATAAAACTTGCACGGTCTAATGACGATGATAGTAGAAAACTACCCTTGAAATATTTCTGTCTGAAATTCCATATTTGATGAGAAATAAATAATCAAACTTCGCATTTGGAGTTTATTGCTCATAGTGAGCGTTTATTTATTTTTGTTTTGGCACCGATGCAATGCAAAATGTGTAATCTGTTTTTCACTATTCTCTCGTGACCCAGATGGCCTATTGATCTCAAACTTCTACTGGTTTGTCAGTTTATGTATATGGTGGATTACATAAAGTAATTACTCTGCCAGCAACTTCTTTTGCTAGCAAAACCAATTTTGTAATGTTCCTTTAATGATAAACTTGGTACTTTTTGGCACCTCACCCACAATAAAGGGGAACAGGGGATGGAACAAGTCATTGAGTTTTACAATGCACCATTTCTTTTGGTGATATTTTGACCATCATAGACACATAAATTTGTATTCATTGTTAAAGACACTGGACACTATTGGTAATTGTCAAAGACCAGTCTTCTCACTTGCTGTATCTCAACATGTGAATAAAATAACAAACCTGTGAAAACTTGAGCTCAATCGGTCATCGAAGTTGCGAGATAATAATGAAAGAAAAAACACCCTTGTCACACGAAGTTGTGTGCTTTCAGATGCTTGATTTCGGGACCTCAATTTCTAAATCTGAAAAATACTTCTTTCTCGAAAACTAAGCTACTTCAGAGGGAGCTGTTTCTCACAATGTTTTATTCTATCAACCTCTCCCCATTACTCATTACCAAGTAAGGTTTGATGCTAATAACTATTTTGAAAATAACTCTTTTGAGTAATTACCAATAGTGTCCACTGCCTTTCACCAAATGTCGGCCCCAATTATGCCAATAGCACACACAAGAGTCCTCTTTCCCATTCTGAAAACTGTGTGGTCATTCGATCTTAATTTATAATTTTACAACTATTTTCCAACGTTTTTTTTTCTTCTTTTCAGAACCACCCCAACTCATTTAGAGCTGTAGTCATTTCATGGTGTTACCGCAAACCTGTCCATGTATAACTATTTTCCTCTTTGGGGTTTAAACCGGTCGCTAGTAACATCCGGTCGGCACATGAAAGAGTTAGTCAATTTCAAATAAGGAAATATTATTTGTAACCTTAACAGGTGAATGCCCGTTTGGAACCTACTCGAGTACCGGCTTCTCACCGTGTAAACCCTGCCCCATGGGTACCTATCAACCCAGTTTCGCCCAGACGTTATGTATCGAGTGCCCAGATGGGTTGTATACACACGGTCAAGGTGCACACGATATGGCTTACTGTCAAGGTATGTCATCTAGTGATTGTTTCAGGCAAGAAGGGTGTGTGCAGTACTACCTTTTACTACATAATATAAGTGTTACTAATTAAATATTAAATCTGCTGAAAATTTACCTGCTGTTTATTTCATTCAAAAACATGGTTTCCAATAACGGCAACATAAAAAGGCTTTTTAAAACTATTTTGTGTGACGTCGTTTATTGAACACAAACGTTGTATTAATAATATGATAATAATCATATTACAACAGCACTTGTAAAGCGCATTATATTACCCTTTTTATTCAGGGATGCCCTATGAGTTGTCAATCGTTTGTTCTCCCTGGGGGGCCCTAGATACAAACATTATAAAGTATGTACAAATAAAGTGCAAAAGCAGCGCAAAATAACATTAAACAATGAATTTAGGCCTACATCACAGAAGTTTAAGAAGACCTTTTGGGGGCAAGAATAAAGAAACAGGCCTGAAGTCTTTTATCAGGCCTCTGAAAGTGCACCTTTTTGTGCAACATGTAACTCAAGATAGGATTAATTCTAGCATTTCGTTTATTGTGTTTTCCAGTGCCTTTAAGTGTGTAGTTTTTAAAGATATCTTGCAGTTTCATTGTTTTTTTGAAAGAGTAAGTTTAATTCCCATCCTCTTTGACGATTGTACCAAAGGTGTCCAGTGCCTTTAATTAAGTTTGTGTTGGTCCCCTAACACAGTTATCAATGAATGCGAGGATGACACTTCCAATGAAGGGCTGTGTGGGCTCGATGGCCTGTGCTTGGATCTACCCAAGGGGTACCAGTGCATCTGTAAGCTCGGTTTCACCGGGCCAGACTGCCAGACCAACATCAACGACTGCGACCACGACCTGTGCCTGAATAACGGGACATGCGTTGATCTGGTTGGGGAGTACAGGTGCGATTGCGCATCCGGGTTTGCGGGTATACACTGCCAAGAAGATGTTAATGAATGCGAATCAGGTGAGTCCTTTGTTTTTTTGTAACCAGTACTGCTTTTATATGCATGTCTGATTGACACAGGCTTCTCAACAATTTCCAGGGAATCTAAGGAATCTTATTTGGTTTTTACCCGAACTATGATGTGTATTAATCATTATATTATTATTATTATTATTCAACATTTATATTGTGCTTCTCCAAAGCATGGAAGTGCTTTACAACAAATGTATAATCTAAAAGCCCTAAAACATATCGTATAAAACAATGAATAAAATTACACTGCACAAGCAAAGACTTTTTTTTAAATATGAAGATATAATACAAAAATTACCGCAGATCTAGAAATTCTTCAAGACAGCAAATGTACAAAGATAATAAATTACTAATTTATATTATACAAAGCAAAGCACAACATTATCATACAGTAAAAAGGTAAGAAGCTACTCTTTTAGGATTACAGAAGATGTTCAAAGTTTATTCAGTTGCTAATAATTTGTATACGGGCAATTCACAGATATGTTATCACACACAGTTAAAAGATTTTATTCCATTACCTAGGACCAATGACGGAAAATGCACTAGCACCAACGACCTTTACTTTACTATATACTCGGTACTTCCTCAAGTCCCATGACAACAAAAAACACAGGCATCTAACTACGGTGGGATTCAAACTCGCAACATTTGCCATGATACTCTAGCTTGGTGGTTAAGTGACTCTTGCATGGCAAAAGTCGTGGGTTCAAATCCTACCAATGTGATATGCCTGTATAGATTGGTGGTTAAGTGGTAAGACATCTACTCTTGCATGGCAAAAGTCGTGGGTTCAAATCCTACCAATGTGATATGCCTGTATAGATTGGTGGTTAAGTGGTAAGACATCTACTCTTGCATGGCAAAAGTCGTGGGTTCAAATCCTACCAATGTGATATGCCTGTATAGATTGGTGGTTAAGTGGTAAGACATCTACTCTTGCATGGCAAAAGACGTGGTTTCAAATCCTACCAATGTGATATGCCTGTATAGATTGGTGGTTAAGTGGTAAGACATCTACTCTTGCATGGCAAAAGTCGTGGGTTCAAATCCTACCAATGTGATATGCCTGTATAGATTGGTGGTTAAGTGGTAAGACATCTACTCTTGCATGGCAAAAGTCATGGGTTCAAATCCTACCAATGTGATATGCCTGTATAGATTGGTGGTTAAGTGGTAAGACATCTACTCTTGCATGGCAAAAGTCGTGGGTTAAAATTCTACCAATGTGATATGCCTGTATAGATTGGTGGTTAAGTGGTAAGACATCTACTCTTGCATGGCAAAAGTCGTGGGTTCAAATCCTACCAATGTGATATGCCTGTATAGATTGGTGGTTAAGTGGTAAGACATCTACTCTTGCATGGCAAAAGTCGTGGGTTCAAATCCTACCAATGTGATATGCCTGTATAGATTGGTGGTTAAGTGGTAAGACATCTACTCTTGCATGGCAAAAGTCATGGGTTCAAATCCTACCAATGTGATATGCCTGTATAGATTGGTGGTTAAGTGGTAAGACATCTACTCTTGCATGGCAAAAGACGTGGTTTCAAATCCTACCAATGTGATATGCCTGTATAGATTGGTGGTTAAGTGGTAAGACATCTACTCTTGCATGGCAAAAGTCGTGGGTTCAAATCCTACCAATGTGATATGCCTGTATAGATTGGTGGTTAAGTGGTAAGACATCTACTCTTGCATGGCAAAAGTCGTGGGTTCAAATCCTACCAATGTGATATGCCTGTATAGATTGATTAGAACTCAGGAAAGTACTGAGCGGTTAATGCATAATAATACACACTGGTGTATGGGTAAAAAACTACAAATATTAGGGATAAAAAGCATGATTTTTGTTTCACCTTTCCACATAGAATGTTTGACCAATTGTCTCCAATTGTTTGGCTTGTGTAGATCCGTGTTTGAATCGCGCTGTGTGTATCGACGGCAAAAACACATACAGCTGCGAATGTGCACCAGGTTTTACAGGAGAGTCATGTGAGGTGAACTTCTTCGACTGTGCATCGGACCCTTGTTTGAATGATGGAACATGCGTCGATCTAGCCCAGGTAGGATTTTAAAGTCTTGCAGATTTTTTTTAGCCTTTTCACGACGGATGATGTTTTTTCCACATTTAATGTTTCTGGATCTGAATAAAGATTCTCAATGCTCTAGTTAGAGCCAAACCGGAAAAGAGAAGATGATGAAGAAATTTCAGATTTAGATGTGGGAGGAAAACCACAGCGAATTACTCCATATATTCCAGGGAAAACCCAGGCAGTCATACCGGGACTGAAAACCCATCCACATAATGCCCCCCTGTGGGATTCAAGCCGGGTCCTAGAGGTGGAAGGCGAGGCAAGACACCACTACACCAACCTGGGCAGACTTAGGGTATGTTCAAACAGTGTACTAAGTTAGACCGGAACCGGTTTATAACATATCCAGCCCATCCAAAAGGTGCAGCATTATTGGTTACGTAGGTGTCTTGCTGAAGGACACAAGTGTGCCTCACTCTGCTGATCAGAACAACCAGAGCTCGAGTCGTGTGCTCTAACCTGCCATTTGCTCGGCTAAGACATCTTATGTGTGAATCAGCCATGATTGACCATAGCTGGAATCCTGGTGACAGGTTTGAATCCTGTAATCGGCGTGCAGTACTTTAGATTAGACACCAAATCTTCTTTTTTTATCACCAGTGTACTTATTTGATCTATTAAATAATTGTTGTTTGATTACTCTTTGTGAATTGCAGAACTTCACATGCTGTTGCCGCCCGGGCTATAGAGGGCGTCTGTGCGAGACTCTTGTGGACCATTGTGACTCGTCTCCGTGTATGAATAATGCAACTTGCAGAGGAACTTTCAACTCCGTCAATTGTACCTGCCAACAAGGTTTCACTGGAAACAAGTAAGTGTCCTAATCTTTCATAATCAGAGAAAAATAATTATTTTTTTCAAAGAAGAACTGTTTCGAAAGATGGTTTTTTTTTAAAGATTATTATTATTATTTTGAAACAGCACAATCACCAAGATTAATTCCAGCGCAACATTTTGAAACAATCCTGATTTTCCATTGAGAAAAAAAGTAAGGACCCTTTGAGAGGCAGTTTTTTTATTTTAGGCTCTGGAAGCAGGGAATTCTATGCTTATGTCAAGCGCTTTTTACGGGTTAGCATAGAGTTTTGTCCTGTGTGCGTGCGACACAGAGTTTGCACAGGATTTGCCAGTACGCAGAGTCATGAAATTTGGACCCTGATTTGCTTAGTAATGACACAACCAGTATTCTCTAGTTCTGTTTATAATATGTTTCAGATGTGAAGTAGACATCAATGAGTGTCTAACAGAACAGGTGATGTGCCGTAATGGCGGAACTTGTCAAGATCTCATCAATGGTTTCAAGTGCAAATGCTACCCTGGCTACTCTGGAACTTTCTGTGAATCAGGTATACAAGCAAATGTTCCTCATATAATATCAACTTGTGAAGTTTCTGTTTTGTTCCTTTTCCTAACTACAAAAATTCACTTGTGGTCAGGAGTAATTTCACCCCCAAGTTTGTCCCCTTTAGGACAGACTTTTACGTCAAATAGATTGGCAGGATCGTCAGCGTTGTGTGTCTGTTATTATGCGGGGCCATGTCAAAAGACGATCCCCTTTCCAACTTGAAAACAGGATTGCTAACAAGGTGGTAACACTGGTAAAAATCTCCTTCAAGTGTTTGAACACATCTTAAAGACACTGGACACCTTTGGTAATTGTCAAAGACCAGTGTTCTCACTTGGTGTATCCCAATATATGCAGGCATAAAATAACAAATCTGTGACAATTTTGACTCAAATGGTCATCAAAGTTACAAGAAAGTTGCACATTTGTGTGTTTTTAGATGAAAAAAAAACATATTAAAAGACTTCAGGCCTAAAAGCCTTTTAATATTTGAGTGAGAATTTACCTCCTCAAAAACTATGTTACTTCAGAGGAATCCGTTTCTCACAATATTTTATACTATCAACAGCTCTTCATTGTTCATTACAATTACTTGCAATATTTCCATCAGGGATAAAGTTTGCTCAAAATATGCTATCGGCTGATCTTGCTATTTCCAATTAGTCATAAATTTTATTGTTCTTAATTTGTTGTTTTCTAGTGCTTCTAGGAGACTTTGATCTCACCTTCCCGGGGGCCAGCACCTCAAACTACGTTATGTTAAAGGGTACCATGCCGAGGTTGTACGCCTTCACCGTCACATTCTGGATGCAGACCTCAGACAAGTCCAGCGCGGGTACGCCACTCTCGTACGCTGCGTACAACGCTGACGGCACGCTGCAGGACAATGCTCTGACACTCAGTGACTACAACAGCCTCGCTATTATTCTCAACGGGAAGTTCATTTACACAGATGTGAAGCTGAACAGGTGAGTCGTTGGTCTTTCTGTCCGATATTGTCTTCCGTGATCCTGAACTATAAAAATGCCAAGTACCAGAAAGACGAGTGTGTTACCTCATTGACTCAAATATAATAATAACAATAATAATAATATTGAAGTCTTATATAGCGCACGTATCTACCAAACAAGGCACTCAAGGCGCTGAGCATATACAAACTTTCAGAAAGATAGGTTATTGCAGTGATGAATTCTGAGATCCAAGGAGCACCTTTATAAGGGTTTACAAAGTAATACGGCGCATACAGCAGCCACAACCAGGAACACCGGGGCGAACCCCTTCTCTTTTTCGATAAGTGCACTGGGTTCTTTTACATGCATTACACAACACATGGGACCAACGGCTTTACGTCCCATCCGAAGGACGAAGCAATGGTTAAGTGTCTTGCTTAAGGACACAAGTATCACGGCTGGGGATGAGGTCGTGAGGTTGTGTTACTAGGGTATCCCAGCCTACAAGCATTTTGCTTTTAAAAAAAAACATAAATAAGTTGTTGTTGTGTTTTTTCAGCGATGCAAACTGGCATCATGTTGGTGTAACCTGGGCAGGAATGGACGGCCAGTGGGCAGTCTACGTAGATGGGGTGGTCAAACGATCTGGCAGTGACTTCCAGACTGGGTCACACATACGAGCCTCTGGGGCCTTGATCCTGGGACAAGAACAAGACAGCTACGCTGGGTCTTTCGCTCAGACGCAGGCATTTGTGGGCGGCTTAACTCAGGTAATTTAAGTGTTGCGGATATTTCAGGAATACGAAATAAAACCTCTAGCCAAATTTGACACAACTTGTAGAAATATTTCAAAGCAATTTTAACCAATACACTATTTTACTTTTCCTGGTTGCAATCCAGAGAATCAATTGTTCACCATTAATCCCCTAGTCGGATTTTACGTTCATCTCAGCAGTCATTGCTTTTAACTGCCAGCTTCTTCCAATTCTTATGGTCAAAGATCATTTTCTTACGCTGCTCCATTTCTTCCTGTGAATATTCGCCAGGCTAGTTCTTTACACTGTATTAAGCTAAGTCTCTGTTAAAAAACTCATTAGTTTGAAGCTGCTTACTTGTAATCTGCTTACTTGTAATAGTATCTTCCTCTCATATTGTATATTCAAATATTCTCTTTGTGCTGAGAGACTTTAGGATTAAGCACTTTACAATTGTCTTTATTACTAAATCAATTTTGATTTCAACAGTTGAATATTTGGGACTATGCCATGACTCAAGAGGAGATTCAGCGTGTGTATGCGTCATGCACTGTGCCGGGTAACGTCTTGACTTGGTCTCAAGTAGCGTCTAACGTCCATGGTGGAATCTATATATCACCAACCTCCAGTCTATGCCAAGGTGAGATCTTAAATAATAATTGTCAAAGTGTTACATTTTGCACAATCTGAATCGATGCTTTTGACAAAACTTATAATTGTGTACCAGATGCTACGGCACAAAAAAAAGTAACTCAACACTTGTTTTGCTAACTGGAGTAAGGTTACCAGCCAAATAATAGCAGTTGATAGCAGTTTGAGTTATTTTCAAGCTTTTATAAACTGGATGCTTTACTGTACTTTGTTGCAAGTCTTTGCAAGTTATACTTTTCCTTTCCTTGTACAAAACATTTTATCCATATTGGTGCACAGAGTACTTCAACATATCATGCAAATAACTGTAATTTTCTCCTTCGTCATTAACTTGTGAACTCTCAGTTGTTTTACTCTTAGTTGTTTTACTGGGATTTTTTTTCTGTTTGTTTATTTTCCTTTTTCTTTTAACATGAGTGAATAATGTTTATTTTAATGCTGAAATAAATATTTAATATTAATAATAATAGTGACAATTTATATAGCGCACATCCATGACACATATTTGGTATCTTTTGGGTTTTTTTCTTCCAAAAACCCTGTTTTCCATGATTATTTTCAATGTTATCGGTCGTGTAACATTGTTTCTCTTAATAATTCCAGCCAAAACTAACTGTCTGTCAACGACGTGTAACTACAACGGAGTCTGCACAGATCTGGTTGACTCCTTTGAATGTCACTGTAATTTGGGCTACTCTGGGACAGGCTGTGAGCAGATGGCTACTGCTTGCTCCTCAGGGATGTGTCTTAATGGTGGCAGTTGCCATAGTAACGGGTCATCGCTGAATTGCTCTTGTGCCACTGGATATACAGGTAATGGAGATGGGGGAACAATTTGAAATAGGAAGAGTGTCAACATTAGGCTACAATCCCAGGCCGAAATGATAGGGACATGTGACACTAAACATACCTTCTAAACACTTTTGTGTTTTTCCCTTTTACTTCAAAACTAATACAGTCTGACATTTTATAGAGCCAAATTTTGGACTACACTAAATTCCGGACCTTCTTAGCTCACGAAGTAACAGGAAATCACACAGTTTCAAATGATCTTTTGTGCAAATCATTATATTCTACTTATTATAAAATGTCTTCCCAACCCTATTCATTTCATTTTAAACTTTTTTATCCCGAAGCCCCCTTTAAATGTCTTGCTCAAGGACACAAATGTCATGCCTGGAGTGTGAACCCCCGCCATGATGACTTAACCACAAGAACTAAGTCTGATACTCATTTTGGTTTTAACCATATGCACCAATGTGTGTTAGCACTGTATACTTGGTACTTTCCAGAGTTATGTGGAAGAAATCACAGGCATACTGCTTGGGTTGGATTCGAACCCCCGACGCTTTGCTCATCAAGAGCAGTGCCATACCAACTAGACTCATTAAACTGATGTCCAAAGCACGATGTAATCAACTAATTTTTAATTCGTGTTATCAACCCTTAGGAGAGCGCTGTGAGTTTATGTCCAATCCCTGTCACTCCATGGTGTGTTTGAATGGGGGCATCTGTGAGAGTGTTGAACATCAACCAAAATGCAACTGCCCTGCTGGACTAAAGGGTCGATCCTGCGAATATGGTAAGAACTCGACATTTTGAAACAAAATTTAATGACACAACAAATGAGTGCACATGAGTAAGGAAAATTCACCCTAACCTAGCAAAGAGTTGTGTGTGTACATCCATTCAACTTGCAAGAATATCACAAGAGTAATCAAGCCACAATTTTCCAGCGTGCTTAGGCAATGCATGAACTTTATCCGTAGGTTTCTACTCCCAACACCACTCTTATTGGCCCGCTGTTAACAATGTATATCACTATGTGCATCAGTGTTATAGGTCTCAAGACCTGCCGTCGATTTCACAAAGAGTTAGGACTCGTCTTATCTAGAGTTAGGACGAGTAACTCGTCCTAATTTAGGATTAATCTTAAGGTCTGCATGCTACAGTGCAGGGTTGGGACTCGTCCTAAGTCCTCAGATTAGTCTTAAGTTAGGAAGAGTTTTGTGAAATCGACGGCTGGTCTTAGTCCCATAACTGTCTCCATACCTTTTTTGTGGTCTTGGTCTCGGCCGGCAGATAAGCTTGGGCGATATTGCTTTTATTATCCCACTATATATCGTCAAAAAAATATATCGCGATATTCGATTAAATCGCGATTTATATTTGAAGTCTTAACTTCTGACATTTTACCATGCCTAATTTTCATACTTCTACATTCTTAACAAATCGAGGTATGGATCTGTGAGGTGTACTATCTACTCATGGTGTTACATATAGCTCTATGAGTTACACACACATAAAGTGTCTTTTAAAGTGTCTACTGCGCATGATTGTTCTTACATACGTGTGTATATCCTGCCCATTTCATTCTAGCTAACCAATAAGCATCCATAATGCACATGGGGTGACCTCTCATTCATAAAACGGTTGTGGATGGGTTGTGGTTTGTGTAGAATGATCCCATTGTGGTCTGCAGTTCGGCGGTGAGGCGGCGCACAAGGCTCCCACACTGGGGAGGTAATTGATACATTGTATTACTTCTGAAGTGACTGTGACAGACCGCCTGGGCGCCTACAGTCTTTGGTGTTATTTTTTTTCAATTGGTGAATCTTTCGGTTGGTTCTGGGACTTTATTTTTTTTTAAACAGCCTGTTGTGGTTGCAAGACGTCTCAATTAGGGAAGACATCCTGATACTTCATCAAAACCACGATTTGCCGATAATTTGATTAACAAAAAATCAAGACGATAAGGTAATCGTTTAAGAAATGGTATCGTGATATTCGATTATTTCAAGATATCGCCCAAGCTTACCTGCAGATACATGGTATATAAGTATTAAATATATTTAAAAAAATAGATGCTGCCATGATGTGAGCCATGGCGCACTCTTTTCTCTGTGAATAGAACCTTTTATCGTTGAAGCGCAAAATAAATTACCTGAAATCCATTGTTTTCATCTAAAACACTCTCAAGCCTGTGTAGGCTCACAGGGATTTTTTGATTGCTGTTTGAGTTATTTTTGTGCTTTTTATACTGAGTGTTTTATTGATCTTTGTTTTGTTTCTGATTGTCTGTTTTTGTTATTTTGGTCAACAGACATCGATGAATGTGATGGTAATAACGGAGGCTGTGCACATGAATGTACCAATACACTAGGTTCCTACTTCTGTCAATGCTCTGATGGATACGCATTACAGTCAGACAGTCACTCTTGCACTGGTAAGTCCAAAATAGAAAGAAGAGATGTCTGTTATATATTTGGTTTGCAGTAACACCATGTGTGTATCTACTTGCCAGGTAGATTGTGTTCTTTTGGGAACTTGTCTTGCTTTATATTCTACTATCGCGAGGTAGATTTTCGGAATTCGGGAGACTTCTCAGTTCTGAAAAGAACTGTCCTACTACTTTGGGCAAATTCTTGTTATTAACATCACTATCGCGTAGTGAGTTCTTAATTGGTCTCCTCAAACCGCCCTGTACCATTTTGCTTATTCCCCCTCAAACCGCCCTAAACCCTCCTGCCTGTTACTCCTCAAACCGCCCTTAACCCTCCTGCCTGTTACTCTTCAAACTGCTGTTTACCCCTTGTCCTCTACCGTCCTGCCTGTTACTCTTCAAACTGCCCTCTACCCTCCTGCCTGTTACTCTTCAAACTGCCCTAAACCCCCTTGTCCTCTACCGTCCTGCCTGTTACTCCTCAAACTGCCCTTAACCCTCCTGCCTGTTACTCTTCAAACTGCCGTTAACCCCTTGTGCCTGTTACTTTTCTAATCGCTTTTAACCGTCCTGCCTGTTACTCTTCAAACCATCCTAAATCGTTCGGCCTGTTACCCATCAAACTGCCCTAAACCGTTCTTCCTTTTACTCTTCAAACTGCCCTAAACCAACCTGCCTGTTACCCTTCAAACCGTCCTAAATCGTCCGGCCTGTTACCCATCAAACTGCTCTAAGCTGTTCTTCCTGTTACTCTTCAAACCGCCCTAAACCAACCTGCCTGTTACTCCTCAAAATATGAGGACAGGCATGGCGGTTTAGGGCAGTTTGAGGATTAACAGGCAGGATGGTTTATGGCGGTGTGAAAAGTAACTGGCAGGTTGGTTGGGGCAGTTTGAGGACATAATGGTTAAATAGGAAAAATAGCCCACCTTTTTCAAAACAAATAACATGATGTATGATCGGTTTACTTAACAGAAAATTGTAATCAAAATGTTTTGTAATCCCATTGTTTTTTTTGCTTGTTTTTGTTAATCTGTACAGATGTTTCATATTGCACTCATGAAGGAAGATTTCATTTGGTAAGTTTAATATTATTAATTTAGATTGACTAAAGCCCTTCAAAAGGCCAGATTTTGTATATTCTGTAACAACGCACAAAGTTGGCTTTATACCAGGTGTCTCAAAAAAAATTATACACTTTTGAAATGGCTGACGAATAATAAAATATACGATTCTGGGGGACAAGGTTAATATGTATGGATATATTTTGGTCTCAACTTTCATATGACACCAAGAAGTCTGAAAATAGTTCATGCCTGGGTGAGCAATGCTCACTTATGTGAAGAGTATAAAAATTAGGCTGCGCAGGAACTAGCCTTCCAATTTGTGACATTACAAAATTGAGGGTGATATGATACGATCAGTTTGGGTTTGCTGAGTGAACTTTATGGTTCATTAAACCATGTTTGTATGCGTGAGTGAACAGGAATTGCATTTTTTTCATGTGGTATTATAACTTTCCCTGGTAGACTAAATGGTGTGTTCATGGGAGTCAGGATGGGGTGATGTTACTTTTGCAATTTCCATGTTACAAACTTGTTTCTTTTTTTCACATCTGTGACTTTGAATTCACCCCACATTTCATTTATTGTAAGAATAGTTGAACATTTCATTGTTTTTTCTTAATAACCAGATGGGGTTTAAGTAAATTGATTATTCAAATATGGTTTGTTGAAAAAAAGGAATGTCGCAGGTGTTGGCTACTTATTCTTCAGGTTACCCATTGACCTGAAGTAGCCGACATCTTGGATTGAATTTTGTAAGCTACAAAGGACTTGCCCCTCACAAAGGGAAGGCTAATTCCTGTGCAGCCGAATTTTCATACCCTTCACAAAAGTGAGCAGTGCTCACCCAGGCACAAAGTATTTTCGGACTTGTTGATGTCATGTGAAAGTTGAGACCTTAAGCTATCCATACACCTAAACCTTGTCCCCCAGAATCATATTTTATTCGGCAGCCATTTCACAAATTGTATAGTTTTGTTTTTGAGACACACGGTATAGCTTACCTGTAGATCCCTTGGAAAATGTTTAACAGATTAATAAACAAAACACGATGACTTTTGTTCAACCAATCTAAAGACAAAGATCTATGTGTGTGTTTTATAAACAGTTGTGTGATTAGCTTGGACTTTTCTAATGCTTGGGTCCAATGTCATAGAGCTGCTTAGCAAACCGAAATTATACTCACCAGAATGAGGTAACCAGCCAAAGTCAGATGTTCAATTTGTGACTGGTATCCTGCTCATTTCTGCTTAGCAGAAAATCGTTAGGCAATACTTTCTGCCTCAACAGCTTTATAAAATTGGGCCCGATGCCGTAAGAGCGGATCTTTCGCTAAGAAGGATGTCTTTGTAGAAAAAAAAAAAATTCAACTAAATTTTTGTTTCTACTGCTGTTTCATGTACAGGCAGATGACATGTGGAATTTTGAATGCTCCATGTGCCACTGTGAGCAGGGAATGGCCGTCTGCGAAGTCATGGAGTGTCCAGAATTGAAGTGCAAAGAGGTACTTGCAGATTCAGATGATACGTTTATTGCATGATGAGTGAAACTTAAGTTTTCATATTTTTTGTTGTTCTGTTGTTTCTTTTAGAACCATGCAAAGTTTGCAATACTGCTCATATGTACTTTGTGTTACCGCAAACCTTACTAGATTGTTTCTCTACCATGCAGTTTCAAATCCTATTTGTGTACTTTGTGTTACTGCAAACCTTACTAGATTGTATCTCTACCATGCAGTTTCAAATCCTATTTGTGTACTTTGTGTTAATACAAACCTTACTAGATTGTATCTCCACCATGCAGTTTCAAATCCTATTTGTGTACTTTGTGTTACTGCAAACCTTACTAGATTGTATCTCTACCATGCAGTTTCAAATCCTATTTGTGTACTTTGTGTTAATACAAACCTTACTAGATTGTATCTCCACCATGCAGTTTCAAATCCTATTATTTTGTGTACTTTGTGTTACTGCAAACCTTACTAGATTGTATCTCCACCATGCAAAATTTTAAATCCTACTTATGTTCATGATAACGAAACCTTACTAGATTTTATCTGCACAAAGAAATTTTCAAATCTTACCCATTTATTTTATGTTACTGCAAACCTTGCTAAACCCTCTCTTTTGTCCTCAGTCTGCTCTAAGAACATATTGTTTTCGTCAAGTCTTTAGGTAATATTGTTTTATTATGTGATTTATGAATTTCTTAATGCATCTATTTGTGTATTTTAACATTGTTTAGGGATAAATTTTGGTTGTACCAATGTTTTAATGTGCTTTTAACGTATTTTAATCTATCATTGTACTTGATTACCAGTATCTGTAATAATTATGTAAGGTGCATTGAGATTATTTGTTGATGTAATGCGCTATAAGAATGAAATATTATTACTATTGTTTAATGTCTATTGAAGTTGTCATTATAGAGTACCACTTGTCAAAATAATTGTTCTTCATTGTAATTGTATTGTATTTGTGTGTTACTTTTAGAATGAGCAGAGGTTCGAGGCCCCTGGGGCTTGCTGTCCAGAGTGTTTACCAGGTAACTGTTAAATTGTTGGAAATAAAAAAAAGGGTTTTCAAGACTTTCTTGAAGGCAGACACTATTGGTAATTACTCAAAATAATTATTAGCATAAAACTTGGTAGTGAGTAATGGGGAGAGGTTAAAAAACGTGACCACTTTTTGAAATGAGATTTTCACATGCTAGTTTTATTATAAATAAATTAAAATAAGACTAAAATAATCAATAAATGAATTCTTAAAACTTAACAGACATGATCCCTTTCAATTGGATTGTTAAAGGCAGTGGACACTATTGGTAATTACTCAAAATAATGATGAGCATAAAACCTTACTTGGTAACGAGTAATTGGGAGAGGTTGATAGTATAAAACACTGTGAGAAGCGGCTCCCTCTGAAGTAGCGTAGTTTTCAAAAAAAGAAGTAATTTTCCACAAATTTGATTTTGAGACCTCAGATTAAGAATTTGAGGTCTCAAAATCAACCATTATGAAAGCACACAACTTCGTGTGTGACAAAAGTGTTTTTTTCACAGGTTTGCTTATAATATGTTGAGATACACCAAGTGAGAAGACTGGTCTTTGACAATTACCAGTAGTGTCCAACAGTTTTTAAACAAAATCAGAGAGTAACATGTACTTTGATGTATGGATACGTGCAAGTGAAGTTGTTCCATAGCCTTGGGGCGTCATGCTTTATAAATGCCTGTTGACCATAACAACCAGCGGACGCATGAGCAGGAGAATCTGTAAGGAAGAATGCAGCTTATCGCTGCAACCTGACCACCTGGGCCCAATTTCATAGAGCTGCGGAGCATAAAAATTTGCTTAGCATGAAATTTCTTCCTTGATAAAAACAGGATTACCAACCAAATTTCCACGTGATTTTCAGGATAAGCAAACAACAGCTGAGTACCAGTAACAAGCAATATGCAACAATTGGAAATTTGGTTGGTAATCCTGTTTTTATCAAGGAAGAAATTTCATGCTTAGCAAAATGTTATGCTTAGTAGCTCTATGAAATTGGGCCCTGGGCTACCCTTGGATAATTATGTGCAGTTTTTCTTTCTTGTTTGCTATTTTTATCCTCCTGTTACTGTGTGTTCATTTTCTTTCTAGGTTTATCCAAATGAATTCAAAGCTACAAATGAAAAATAGTCACAAATTTGAAAATTGAAACAACTCATTTTCGTTCTGCAGAATCCAAGACGTGCTCTGTGTCCACCCGTGGGAAGTATCTAACTTACGACGGCAACAAATTCGACAACACAGGAAACTGCCGCTACGTCTTAAGTCAAGACTGCGTCGGCAGCCAGTTCAGCATTGAGGTTCAATATGAGGCCAACAAGAAGAAGTTCTATCGGCGTGCCGTGTTCTTACGGCTTGACTGTATCGAAGTGGAAGTTAACTACGATGGGATGGTTAAGGTAAATAAAGCAATGAAGAGTATTTGAAAGTATAAAACATTGTGAGAAACTCCTTTTGAAGTAGTGTACATGTAGTTCTTTAGGAATAGGTAATTTCTCACTGAAATATTTTAATACTTTAAAAAAGACTTCAGGCCTGAAGCCCTTTTTAGGCATCTGAAAGCACACAAATTTGTGCAACAAGGGTGTTTTTTTTTTCATCATTCTCTTGCAACTGCGATGATCAATTGAGTCCAAATGTTTACAAATTTGTTATTTTATGTGTATGTTGGGACAAAACAAGTGAGAATACTGGTCTTTGACAGCTAACAAACATGTCCAATGCCTTTAACGCTCATGTTACACCTGTGTTTAACATTGACCCCCAGGTTACTGGTGTTCCTGTTGAGCTGCCGTACACTCACGCCGCTCCAATGAACGTTCTGATCACCCGAACAAACACATCCTTAGATGAGGACGGCATCACCATTACCACCAACCGTGGCGTCATCATCCGCTGGTCTAAAAAGAATGACATAGAAGTGTCCGCACCGAAAACCTTCGCGGGGGCACTTTGCGGCCTCTGCGGTAACATGAACGGGAACCGCAAAGACGACCGTACAACGAGACAGTTTCTCCCGAGTCGGTCGGCCATGGAGTTTGCTCACAGCTGGAAGGTGGACGGCTACAAACACTGCTCCGTGGCCAAGATCCGTGGCAAGACTCGGCAGAAGTTCGGCTCCATCTCGATCAACAACATTCCGGTCTGTGCCGGGAAGAGTTTCTTCGTTCTGAAGGACATCAGGAAGAAATGCAGTCTGCTCCGCCAGAGATCTTTTCAGGTAGATATTAATATGATTTTGTGTTTTTGCCCTGCCGCGTATCCCATAATGAGGTGCCAAACTGAGTCCAGGGGTGCGTTTTCGCAGTCGTTGCCAATAGCTGTTTCGGTTAAAACTGGCCTGCGTTATTAATCACTGGCAAAAGACCGAATCAGTTATTTGTTACAGCCACAAAAACACCCCCGTGTGAAGCAGTCAGCAAGCATAAATGCCTTTGGCCTGCAGTGCCAGGAATAACACGAGCACCCTGGTCACTCTGTAGGCAGAAAACATTAGCCTACAGATTCAATACATTCAACTCAATTTTCTTGTTTGAACTGTCACTTAAAGAACAATACTGGTGTGTCAGGAGATTCTGTCCCTCATTTTGGCAAACTGTGTACAAACTTCTTCTAATATTAGCGCCCTCTTTTGAATCCTCCTGCTCTAGCCTGTGTTAATTTCCCTATAGGGGGGGACAGAGTCTCCAGGGGTAAGATTCCCTATGAAACCTGCATTATATAATCAATGTATTTGAATTGTAAACATCATTTTAACGTTTTGAGTGTTTTCTTGATTGAATTGTGATAGAAATGTTAGATTACTGTGTCACAATTGAAGGCTGACAAATTTGTATTGTATACTTTGTTGATATTTGTTCACAATTAACTTGCATTTGTTGTTTTTCATGTGTTTGGTCAACAGGAAATTGCATTTCATATATTTGTCTGTTAATTTCATTGCTTTGTGTATTGAAAATGATCAACTTGGACACTGTGTTTGTGTTTTTTCTTATTCCAATCTGGGCATAATTTTGTCCTGATCTGGCAAGCACTGTATTTATTATTTTATGTCAATGTCATTGCTTACATGTCTTGAAAGTGATCAATTTTACAATGTGTTTTTTATGCCAATCTGAAAATTATTTTTTTCCCAGATCTGGCAAACTCATTGTTGAATATTATTTTATTATCTATGAATTTCATTGCTTACATGTCTTGAACATGTCTGGCAAACTCATTGTTGAATATTATTTTATTATCTATTAATTTCATTGCTTACATGTCTTGAAAGTGATCAATTGTACAATGTGTTTTTTATGCCAATCTGAAAATTATTTTTTTCCCAGATCTGGCAAACTCATTGTTGAATATTATTTTATTATCTATTAATTTCATTGCTTACATGTATTGAAAATGATCAATTTGTACAATGTGTTTGTACATGTGTTGTATTTTGCCAATTTGGAGATCCACTTTTCCCCAGATGTGGCAAACTCATTGTTTATTACTTTTTTTATAATGTGAATAATTGAGTGTTCCCTATCTGTCACCTTCCTTCCATATTCCCCATGTGTTTTTCATCTTAATGAATTATTGCTTATACTTGATGATGCTTTTCTTTCAAATTTGAATTTGACTATTAATATCCACAGAGTCTCTCAAACAATGTCATTCCAACATTTTGTTCATGTTTTAACTCTGACGGTTTGTCCTTTTGGCAACTTTCCCGCTTCACACATTTTGATATTCCCTACATTTTAAGGACTTACATTTGTCAAAACCCGTTGTAGGGATGATCATTTGTATTCTTAGAAATGTACACCTATTAGCTGCTTATTTTGAATATTATATTTTTTATCTTATTGCCATAGGCCACAAGTTTGAAAATAGACAGCTTAGGTTATAAAAGTAATTGAAATGAAACAAATTTAGTTTATTGTAATGTATCCAAGTGTTGACAGACATTGTAGTATCTCCATGCACAAAATAACATACAAATACAAAATTTGAAGTACAACAATATATTTTAAATTACTTGTAGGCCTACTTATTGTGTTGTTTATAAAAGAAGAGTGTATTTTGCTGTGAAGTAGGCCTAGTATAGTAAAGTTATCTGGGAAAAGTTGAGGTGGTTCTTCTATCTCAGAACCTCCATTTCTTCTCCGAAAAAAAGAAAGAAAAACAAATATTTATTCTGGCTTATCGTCCAGAAGTTAATAAGATATTTCTGACAATACTTTTTAAACTTGTATCTTTAGATGTGTCACTCTGTGGTGGATCCCAACCGCTATTTTGAATGGTGTATGCAGGATGCATGTAGCTGTCACAGCAACGAGCCATGCTACTGTGAAGCCGTATCAGCGTACATCCTAGAGTGTCAACGAAACAATGTGGCTATCAAATGGTCTGAAGACAGTGCTTGTAGTAAGTACTAATTGTCTTGCTTTATTCTACTGCCGTGGAGTAGATAATCGGAGGTTCTGAGAAGTCTCCCGAACCTCCGATTATCTACTCCACGGCAGTAGAATAAAGCAAGACAGTTCTCTAAGAACAAACTCTACCTGGCAAGTAGATACACACATGGTGTTACCGCAAACCAAATATACATTGATACCTCACCATGCAATGCCTCAAATCCTATATACTAATTGTTTGTTATGAAACCCCTTTGCATTTTGAGCAATCTGATATTGAATGTTTTTAAAGGCACTGGCGCGTTTGGTAATTTTCAAAGACCAGTCTTCTCACTTTGTGTATCTCAACAAATGCATAAAATAACAAACCTGTGAAAATTTGAGCTCAATTGGTCGTTGAAGTTGTGAGATAATAATGAATGAAAAAACACGCTTGTCTTACAAAGTTGTGTGCTTACAGATGTTTTTTATTTGAGACCTCATAATCTAATTCTGAGGTCTCGAAATCAAATTCGTGGAAAATTACTTCTTTCTCGAAAAGTATGTCATTTCAGAGGGAGCCGTTTCTCACAATCAACCTCTCCCCATTACTCATTACCAATAAAGGTTTTATGCTAATAATTAATTATTTTGAGTAATTACCAATAGTGTCAACTGCCTTTAAAGCACTGGACACATTTGGTAATTTTCAAAGATCAGTATTCTCACTCAGTGTATCCCAACTTTATGCATAAAATATACAAACCTGTGAAAATTTTGGCTCAATTGGTCATCGAATTTGCATTTGAAAGAAAAACACCCTTGTTGCATTACCTTGGTTGCATTCAGATGCTAAATAAAAGGCTTCAGCTGAAGTCTTTTATTATTTGAGTGAGAAATTACCCCTTTCGCAAAAAACTATGTTACACCGGAGGGAGCCGTTTCTTACAATGTTTTATACTAACAACTGCAGCTCTCTCATGCTTGTTACCAAGTAAGGTTTTACGCTAACAATTATTTGGAGTAACTACCAATAGTGTCCAGTGCCTTTAACCAGGTGGCTTTGGGGGATGCAATACCACTAATCACATTACAGCCTAGCATAGTTAAACCATGATGATGAGTGGTCAAACAGTAAAAAGTCTGCCCCGAGCCAATTTGGCTCATCAGGTCGGTGCTAGTACCCAGTTTCCTTGGCATTAAACGACTGAATATTTGTATTCCCACTGGACAGGATGCCAGTCCATCCAGCTTACTACCTAGCTCTCGCCTGTACCCATTTCTACCCCTTGGTGGAGAGAAGCAATTATGATTAAAGTGCCTTGCTCGAGGACACAAGTTTTGCGACTCATGGCTGGGCCAGGAGTCGAACCCACGTTCTATAAATTATCCTGGCTATTCTATCATTCCATCATGAAAAACAAACGCAAAGAAAATTTGGTGCACCTGATCCCCAACTAGCTCTTGTGAATCAACCTTTGCTTTTAGAAAAAATCGAAATAGCCTTGCCCTGTCAATGAAACTCCAGGTCTATTGCTAAACATGAGATGTTAAAGCTTTATGGATAGAAGAATCATATTTATTCATAATATTAGATTCATATTTTTGCTTTTCAATTTTTTCCCTTTCACTGTACAGATATCCGCTGTCCCCAAGGCATGATCTATGACAATTGTGGGCCAGCCTGCCTGGCGACGTGTCTCAACCCAATAGTGGATACCGCAGAGTGCCTGACAACAGCCTGTGTGCCCCGATGCCAGTGTCCAGCAGGCACCGTCTTTCATGAGAACTCTTGTGTCCTTCGTAAATATTGTCCGGTAATCACATCCAATGATGAATGATAAAATGTGTAAAATGTGTTGCGCCACTTCCAAGCTCTTAAATGGTGCAAGAAAATGTCGGGACACAGTAACACCAAGTGAGAATACTGGTCTTTGACAATTTACCAAAGGTATGCAGTACCTTTAAGGGCGTGCAAATCAGACAGTAAAAAGGGTCAACATAAAGGTCATGTCCTGAAATGACCTTTTTACCAAAGTTATTTTCCCTAAAAGGAAGCAAATTGATGTTCTGCAATATTTTGTCCATCTTGTTGGTGAAAAGAAAATGAGATTTGTAATCTAAATTTAAGATTATAAGCCGTGTGTGGGCACACTGTGATGATAACAAAGAATAAATGAATGGTTAAGATCTTGAAGTGGTAGGGGGGGTGTAGAATAAAAAAGACTGCAAGGCTCGTAGCTCAAAAGTCAAGGCCAGAATCAAAATGACAGTTTTACATCAGAGCCATCTTTCTTTGAACACACACTTGAGAACAATTTATCTCATTCATCTTATGGGTAAAGAACCTTTGTTGATACTCCTACAGAATTGACTGAAATTTATCCAAGTCAAAATGTTAACGCTGTTTATTCAATTGCAAAATACTGGACTCGTCTGTTGATGATTTTACTGGTTGAATGTTAAAATCGCTGGCCTCGGGCCTGCTGTCCCCTGTACATGCTATCTCTTAAGTTTTAATTGCAATGCAGCTTTTTTGTGAACAGTTTTTTCTGCAGGAGCTATAGTTATGCTGTTGTTGACTATGTACATATATTTTTTATAAGTATATTTGTATTTTTATAATATTGCAATATAATTGTTTTGTGGGAACAAGATGAAGCTTTGTTCAATTTGTCTTTTGTGTATATTTTACTTGAAGCCAGATGAGAGGGGGTATGCATGCATACATACATGTATAACAAAACTATGGTTTTGTTTTCACATATTGATGCTGATTGCATACACAGATGACAACTCTTCTTTAAATATGTCTGCTCCTGAGAACCTGTTTTGTAAATCCCTTCCAAGGTGGCTCCTTAACAAAGCAAAATAGCAAACTTAAAATTATTTGATTTATGCTCAATCCTTATATGAAAGTAAAAAAAAAACTATTGACGTTTTGGTAATTAGTGTTTTTGCAGCTGTTTATTTGAGCAATACTAAAGCTTTGTTTTTTTAAGACAAATTTGCGGTCATCAGTTTTTGATTGCTCTTTTAAAACTTGATATAAAAAAAAGTCATATATATACACATATATTTATATATCTTTAAGTGTTAAGGCTATTCATTCAACCAATCACAACTTAATTGGTGTTAATTGGTATTTTTTAAGTCAAATAATTTGACTGTTTTTTAATAAGGTATTACTTAATTTTATTAATTTTTGAAATAAATCAATAGAATTGTGTAGTATAAAAAGTGCTTTACTTGCAATAAGGGCACCAGATTGGCTTAGTGGTTTCTTTTTTCTGCCTTTTGTCTCGGTGAACCGTTGTTCGAATCTAACATCAATCAAAAGCCTTGCCTATTGAATGGGTTTACAGTCCGATTCTACATCTAAAACTGGACATTTCTTGGTGTTTCCTATTTGGTACTTGGTGGTTATCCTCCTGAAACTTCCGCTGGGGAACTTGACAATAGGTCAGGAGAGCGTCGTCTAATTTGGTTTTGTGTTGTTTTAATTGTGATTGTAATTGCTTTCAAAGATTTGGTGGGATTTGGAATCTATTAGGGATTGTTGAAGATTATTCCATAACTTCAGTGTTCTTGGAAAAAAAAGGATTGTTTGCAGATAGTAGATGAGATGCTGGGTATTTTGAACTGATTGTCAATGCCCCTTCTTGCACTCTGTGGTTGCATTCTAAAATTCACCATCCCATTATTGCGCTGCGCCGTGTTTAATGAAATCAGTGGCGAAGCTAAGTATAAAGTTTATGGCAATTGTGATCGTTTGTTTGGGGATTGTGGGTTCAAATTCCACCCTAGTAACCTGCAGGATCGAAACACTCCAAATACAGAGCTATAGGCTATAGCAGCTGATGTCTTTTCCCTGGTCTTCCTATTAATTAGCCAAACTGAGGCTAGCAGGGAAAAACAGTCTGGTGCCATTTGTCTGAAGAGACACCTACTTGTAATTGCCTACTATGGGATTATCACATAATTTACTTGTGTAAAGAAACCAGTTTTGTTTATCTCCAGTAATCAAACGTATTATTTTGTGTAGATAAGTATCTTGTCAAAATCAAGCTATTATATTGAAAAGTCGTGAAACCCGCCAACTTAACATTTTGACTCTAGTGTTAAAGTCAAAGTTAAAGTATTTCTTTATGGAAATTAAAGTTATATTGTCAAGCAAAACATATTTGTCACATACTGTTTTCTAGCCTAAAAGATTATAGGCCTATATGACACCCCCCCCCCCCCCCATCCCTATACATTTAAATAAAATTATGAAAACATTTCAAAGGGCCTTATAATAACTAACATGTGAATATTTGTTGGTTCTACTCATATTTTGTTTATCAACAGTTTAGTTAGCAACCCCTCAACGACTATTTGAGATTAGGCTGTCTGAATTTATTTCATCAAGTCATAAAACAGCCGTTGTACCGACCGCCATGTTGACTTGACACATGCGATGTGTTTAAAAATGCCGACCGTTGCCCTTTGCGCGGTCACAGTATTGTTTGCATGCTCAAGTAAGACAAAAAGCTATTGTGTGGCTACATAGTGTGACACCTGAGTGCAGTGTGAGCTGTTGTCTTCATAGCTCAGCAGAACAATTAAAGGCGAATTTGGAATTTGACAGCTCTCCATTAACTTGTCTTCGTGTACAATAGCGGTTTTCAAACAACCACACAGCGGGAGCATACCCAATGCAATAACGACATCATGGTGAACACGATGAACATACACGAAGCCGGTGAGTACAAAATGACAATTTGTGTTTGGTTATTATTTTTCCCAGTGAAGGAATTTTCTATCATACGGGTAGACAGTTGATAAAACAAATCTCAAGGTTGATCCTGAGTGCTTGTCTGACTGCCTTTCCACACTGAGAAGGCATTTGGCTATAAAAACATTTGTAAAATATTGCTTCAATTTCAACCGAGTTCTTTTTTTTTAACTCGCTGTTGTACAAATTTATCTCTAAATTTATTGCACATTTTTAAGAGGAGTGCAAGGTTCATTTCAATCTGCTTGAAGTTTTTAAGTAAACATTCCATGTGGTTTTATGGACGTTTAAGAGAAACGGAAAATAACGGTTTGTGGTTTTAATTGTCGTTTTTGTTTTTGCCTTTTGATTATGATACATAATATAATATGAATATTTTCATGTGGCTATTGATTAAGATAAGGATTAAGATAAGAATTAAGTTTTAGGGAACAGTTTATAGCTATAAACTAGGGGCTCTGGCTCTTTTTTAATGGCTTTTGTATATTGTACTATGTGTGAGTGTGATAATACAAATGTTAACAAAAATTCAGTACACAGCACTAGATACGGTGTCTCTGTTCTAGGCAAAATTTCTGATATTACTCGGACGGTTTTGCAACTAAAAAATTTACCCAAAATGAGGATGATAGCGTCAGACTTGAATGAATTTAGAAGGCTGAATGTAAGTCTGGCTAGTGAGAAGGGCAAACTGAAACCTGTCATTTTTCCACGAAAAATAATGAAGTGTTTTAAGATTGTCATTCAAAACCTATTTTTATATTTGTAGTCATATAGGCTATAATACATAAATTAAAGTATTAGGACATGACCTTAAAACCTCTTCATGAAGGACTGAGGACTGAAGGCCCAAATTAACAATTTGCTCATCAGCATGGTCCAGGCATACCAATCTTTACCCGAGTCAAATTTCATATCTCTGCAGCTCTGCTTACCACAAGCAAAGAATCGGCGCTTGAGGGGAAGCAGGCAATTCCGCGCTAAAGTCAAGTGTATTTCAGGGTTTGGCAGGAATTAATAAATCTACACTAATTTTTGTCAGTATTATTGAATGATCACTTGAATAGGGAAAACTGATATTTTTTGCATTTAAATATTTGGTATATTGTTTTCGATTTAACCAACCATCTTCCATAAGTTAACTAAAATTGTTCTGTGACCTCCCCCCCCCCTTCCCCCCATTTTTGGGAGATAAGTATTAAAGTCACCTGGAAGTGGTATTTTTTCAAAATAAAGCTTTTGTCACTAATATATGTGTTTTGATGAGTGGAAAATCAGTTCTTATGTTATTTACAAATTTAAGAGTAGACCCCGACCAGAGAGGGCTCTGTTCGTGACGTCAATCAAGGCAGACTTTGCCTGTAATGCATAGAGTAAACACAATTGCAAAGTACATGTACGGACCAAGTCGTGAGTTTGTACGTTTCAAAAAAATTTTTTTTTTGCTTTTTTCTGCTTTTTTCCGGCAATGCCGACCAGGTGTATTGCTGCTGAATGCAGAAAAACACTTTTTGAAGCGTACCAACTCACGACTTGGACGTACATGTACTTTGCACGTACATGTACTTTGCACGTGTGTTTACTATACGCATTGCAGGCAAAGTCTGCCTCGATTGACGTCACAAAAGGGGTAGGCGGAGTCAGCCCCCCAAACAACTTTGTATATTTTTTAAACATATAAATCGTGACATTGACAAACAATTACTAAAAAAATTGTTTTATTGTTCGTAAGCATATATGTTTGAAAGAAAAAAAATTATATTTCCAGGTGACTTTAATACGGGTAATAGGTTTTTTTTTCTCGGCCAATTTCAAAATTTTAACACCAAGCTCCATTTTAACATTCGAGCGGTCAGAAGTAAAAAGCTGTAATTAAATTTTCAGTGAAAATGTCACGCTATAATTGCTTGTAAAATATCTATAAAAATATGCAAAAATATCAGTTTTCGCTGTTCGAAAGATCAATAACACTGAGAAAAATAACAGAGTGTTGATTGAACAAATAATAATAAATTTTGTTTTGATGCTGAATTTCCATGGTCAGTAAACTCCATACTGCGTGATTGCAAATGATATGCAGTCTCGAATATTAGTAAACTAAGATTTTCCTGCATAATTTAATTTAATTTTCCATTAGGCAAAGTTCAAAGCCTCAGAGAATGTATTTATCGTCTCCTTTCTTAAATATTTATATGGGATGAGGTCTGAAGATGAAGTTGATGGCTAATTTAAAGGGGCTTGTGGGATCAGCCATTATGAGTTCACGTTAAAGAATTTTTTTTTTGTACTTTTTCAAAATGTCCACAGATTTACATTAAACTTACATGGTTTGAAGATAATGATAGTAGAAAGCTTCCCTTCAAATATTACTTGCTGAGGTGCTGTAGTTTTTGAGAAATGAGTAAAACAATCACAAAATAATGTTCTTCTCATTAGACACAAATTATTTTAGCATGTAAAAACGTATTAACCAATTATGGTATTACACCATAAACATACTATACCTGGTTAATACGTTTTTACATGCTAAAACTGAGACCAAATTATTTTTGTGACATTGTTTTCCTCATTTCTCAAAAACTGTAGCACCTCATCAGTAAGTAATATTTTGAGGGAGGGGAACTTTCCACTGTCATTATCTTCAAACTGTGTAAGTTTAATGTAAATCTGTGGACATTGTGTTTTGTGTTAGAAAAAGTACATAGACATACATACCTTTGTTGTCAAAATACAATAAAACTAACCTTTGAAAAAAATTCACTCCAACAATTTGGGGTTTAGATAAGATTGCAATGCCTGACCCAGTGATAAGTAATGGTTATTTGTGCCAAGAAAGGATTTGTGAGGGCAAGGGATTTAAAGAACATCAAATCTTTTTGTATTGCTTCAATTAAAATAAGCATTATTATTTCATTTGCATATCTTTAGTTAAATGTACATATTTGGTTGTGTCCAATAAAACCACACAATTATACAATTAAAATGTCCTTGTAATTTATACAAATTCTGCATTTATAAACAGTTCTGCTAACACTACATGTTAACTACATTGTAGCATATTTTATTAGGTTAGACTCTGCTCTTACACTGCCTAGATCTGATCACTGATGTCATTTATTTTATTTTTTTTTATTGGTTGCCTGGTAACAGCCTTCAACGGTGACCACAGACAGTTGACGGTTGCCCTTGACAACGGTCAGGTAAGTGAACAAAAACCTCTCATATACTCAATTCTCTCTTGCATCAATTCTTTAAAGGTATCATACATTATTGGCTTTAGGATACTCATAAATTATTTATAATGTACATAGCAGTTCAGGTTTAAAGTATCTGAGTCTTGTATGTATCTTTCTGGTATGAATAGACCTGTACATGAACAGTATAGTGGCTGCTTAGGCTTTGTACCCCCCCCCCCCCCCCCCCCTGTCCGCCCTCCCATTTGAAATCTGGACTTCGAGATTTTACAAATAACCAAAGTAAAATGTAGCATTTACACTTTCGGCACAGAAAAAAAAAAGAATAAAAGTTCACAGATTTTCTAATAAACTACAGGGTTTACAGAAGGTTATGGTGAAAGACTTCTCTTGAAATATGATTCCATGAAATGCTTCACTTTTCGAGAAAACATTAAAACAATATAAATTCTCGTTAGCGAGAATTGCGGATTTATTTTAAACACATGTCATGACACGGCAAAACGTGCGGAAACCAAGGGTGGGTTTTCCCATTATGTTCTCCCGACTCCGATGACCGATTGAGCCAAAATTTTCACAGGTTTGTTATTTTATGTTGTGATACACGAAGTGTGGGACTTGGACAATACTGTTTACTGAAAGTGTCCAATGGCTTGAATGCAATTATTTTAATAACATAACTGTTACTTTGTCCATTTACTGCAGACATTTTTTAGTTTTTTACCACTTACTTGCATTGAGTAAAAAAATTGCATTGAAAAGGGCCTTGTTTAGGAGAAATGCAAATGAAAACTACAATTTGAATCAGCCCTTTTAATTGGCCAGAATTGCTTCCTAGAAAACAAATTGTGCCCCCCCCCCCTCGAGAAATATCCTTCGCAATCACAGACCCAAAATTTCAAGATATTTTATTACATTGTTCCTCATATTTAAATCATTACAGAGTATAATCATATTAAGAGTAAAAAGAGTCTCATATTTAGCGCTTGTATCTACAAATAAGGTACTCGGGGCCCTTGAACAAAGCGATTCATAGTTTGTTAATATCATATTCTATTCAATTCAATTTAATAAATCTAGCCCAGAGGACGATTTCACAAAGATAGTCCTAACTTGGGACTATTCCTGGGACTGTTAAGGAGTTTTTAAAAACTAAAGGGTGGTTCTAACTTGGCTGAACTCAAGATAGGACTAGTCTTAACCCCGCTGGAAAAGCGCTGAGAATTTTACTCGTCTTAAAGTGCTGAATCTGCAAGGAAAGGCGGTTCCCTGGGTCTGCTGTGTTGACTATCCATACACCTTGCTGGAACTTATTGCTGAGGGTTACCGCACAGTAGGTTTCTTCCTGAAGAACTTCAGAATCTTTAAGATTCCTCAGCGGTTTCTCATTGACCAGGAGAGAGGATTCCTCAGCACAGCGATATACCAGGATGTATTCTTTGACTTCACTGCCTGCTGTTGTGGGGGTGGCAGCAATTGCGCTGTCTGTGAACTGCTCTGTCGGCACAGTGAGAACACTGGCACTGTCTAGGAGTTTTTTTAAACTAAAGGCTAGTCCTAACTCGGCTGAACTCAAGATAGGACTAGTCTTAACCCTTTGTGGAATCCATCCAAGTAGGGGGATACCTTCCCCCTAGGGAACTACTCCCTAGCCTTGGTTGTTATGGGATTTCACTTTACTGCTTTATAGTAGGTATGCTGCACCTCATCGCCCAGGCTAAGCGTACTGTATCTGTTAGAGTTTGCAGTCTGAAGACCACCCTGGTCCTCAAGCGTCTTGCCTCTTGCTGATGTGCAGTATGAATGCTCAATGGGGGTGTCATTTCCAATTGACTCGTAGATGAGGAGCTCTGATGGAGTACCTCCTTCGTTTGGTGTAACGGGTTCACCTCCATGTCGTACCCCACTGAGGCTTGGTGTCCAGGGTTCACCTCCTCCACGTCCCCCTCTGAGGTTTGGTGTCCAGGGTTCACCTCCTCCACGTCCCCCTCTGAGGTTTGGTGTCTTGGGTTCACCTCCTCCACGTCCCCCTCTGAGGTTTGGTGTCTTGGGTTCACCTCCTCCACGTCCCCCTCTGAGGTTTGGTGTCTTGGGTTCACCTCCTCCCTGTCCCCCTCTGAGGTTTGGTGTCTTGGGTTCATGCACCAACCGAGGAGAGACTGAGAATCTTACTGCTCTCTCTTGAACCCTGAAGTTACGCCTTTGCCGTTTACGGCTGCATGATAAAACACATCAAACAAAACAAGATTGTAAACAAAACAAGCTATAGTCCTCGAATAGACCGTTCCATTGAGCTCCGCCCCATTGCATATTGACCAATCACAACCCATTGCACAACCAAAAGTCTGACACTATAAGGTCCGACATGTGTACGGGTATGCTTGGCGAGCGCGGCAGAGTTGTGCAGAATGGCATTGGAGAGGCTCACGTGCTCTTGCTCACACGTGCGCCGTGGGTGGAGCCTAATGGATCGTTGTATTAACCCATGGCGCCCACAGCAATTGCCGTTTTGCCATGTGCTTTTGCTGTGGTGCACCTCTTTAAGGTTCCGATACAAACTTACATTTTCTTAGTAGAAAGTGCCCCTTAGCAGAGATAAACTGCTGCCCCCATTCAAGAGCAAAGTTCAAGACCTGCGAGCTAGTTTATTATTATTTCAAACTTTTCAAAATTTGACACTTTAAAGCACAGCTCTTAATGAATTTTTCTATTTTGATTTGAAAGAAAGTCAATTAATAAATATTAGCAATAGGTTTGAATTGTTGATTCTGTAGTGTTGGCAGCTCATAAAGGTTGGAATAAAATTAGACAGGTCTTTGGAAACTCTGAACCCCCTTTCACAAGAGAGCAATTTAGCAAGGGTCCCTTGCTAAATTGTAGCGTGGTTTTTAAAATTTGACAAAATGTACCTCGTGTGAAAGGACAACAATTTGTTTTACTGTCCAAGTTCTTTTGCAAAATCTTGTCAAACATTGCTACATTTTACAACCATGCTAAAATTAAGCAAGGGACCCCAGTTGTGTGCATAGCACTGAAGTCTCCAAAATTTAAATGTTATAAATCATTATATGTGATGTGTAACACAACCACCTTTTGAAATTAAATTTTCAGATGTTAGTCTTATCATCTACACATCTATCATCTACACATCTACATTAAATGTTACGGATTCAAACAATCGATAAATTCCGAAAACCAAAGGATATATACATGACACAGTACTTTGCCTTTAAGGGGAAAAAAAAAACAGACTATGAAATGAATATTTTTGAAGCAATTGAACACCTACCGGACACAGGCTTTTACATGGCACATTAAAAAAGGGATTAAAACAACGACCATGGCGCCACACACTCCTAGTAAGAAGATTTCAAAGACAGTTAGCATTTGAACACCTGAACCTGTGTCAGGAGCAACAGTCGATCTGAAAATATCTCCGGAAGTAGGCTCTGAAGATTTGAGAGAGTAGAACAAGAAATGTTTGTCATTGATATGGGGTTTGAATGGTGGGATGGTGGGATATCAGTATATATTTGGTTTGCGGTAACACCATGTGTGTGTCTACTAGCTGGTAGATATTGTTCTTTTGAGAAATTGTCTAGCTTTCTATTCTTCTACCGTTATTTTTTAGAATTCGGGAGACATCTAAAAAGAACTGTAATGCTTTTCAGGGCGGTAGGTAGAAAATTGGGTGGGACTGCTACTTTTGCTTTAGTGGATCGAGGGGACTTCTCGTTATAAACTTCACTTCCGTGGAGTGAGTTCTTAATTGGTCTTTTTGTTTCGACTAGCTTGTGCTCTAGTCATCATCAGATGAGTAATTGATGATGCACTTTTGAATGTCGTAGGTGAGAGTAGTTTCCCAATGGTGGAGTGGTTTTGTTATGTTTTCATTCAAGTTGAGAAAGTTAAACATTTCATTTCTTTCAGCAACTCTCTACAAACTAAATGCATAGAAACAGTGTTTTAGCCACAATGGGCGGTGCCGGTTGAGCCTGCCCAGAACTAACAAGTTTCGCCCGGCACTCTGTGCAACAGCACATATTTCTTTAAGATTGCACTTCTCAGTAACGATGGCCCCATATCTAAACATACAGGTGGACTTAAATTGTCAAAGACCAGTCTTCCCACTTGTTGTATCTCAAACATATGCATAAAATAACAAACCTGTGAAAATTTGAGCTCAATCGGTCCTCGAAGTTGCAAGATAATGATCAAAGAAAGAAGATAAAAAAAACCTTGTCACACGAAGTTGTGTGCTTTTTGATGCTAGATTTTGAGATCTCAAATTCTAAATCTGAGGTCTAAAAATCAGATTCGTGGAAAATTACTTCTTTCTTGAAAACTACGTCGCTTCAGAGGGAGCTGTTTCTCACAAAGTGTTATACTATGAACCTCTCCCCATTACTCGTCACCAAGTAAGGTTTTATGCTAATAATTATTTTGAGTAATTACCAATACTATCCACTGCCTTTAATTGGATCTATAGAGCCCACCACCAAACTTGGTCTAGCGGCAACACTGCATAGAAAAGTTTTTTAACTGCATTTACCATGTTTGTGTTGCTGTGAGGTTTGATGTGCACCTGAGGATGAAGCTGGTGTTGATGCTTCAAGGGAGGATTGCCCAGCTATGTCTTTGTCTCTGGAGATCATGAGGCTTTGCCGGTTGAGCATCATTCCCGCTGGAAAAGCGCTAAGAATTTTACTGGTCTTAAAGTGCTGAATCTGCAAGGAAAGGTGGTTCCCTGGGTCTGTTGTGTTGACTATCCATACATCTTGCTGGAACTCATTGCCAAGGGTTACCGCACAGTAGGTTTCTTCCCGAAGAACTTCCGAATCTTTAAGATTCCTCAGCGGTTTCTCATTGACCAGGAGAGAGGATTCCTCAGCACAGCGATATACCAGGATGTATTCTTTGACTTCACTGCGTGCTGTTGTGGGGGTGGCAGCAATTGCGCTGTTTGTGAACTGCTCTGTCGGCACAGTGAGAACACTGGCACTCGACTTTCCACCTGCAATGTATTGGACTACCATGACTGCCCTGTCTGCCGTTAACATGACAATCTTGCTCGTTTCCAATTTGTAGTCGTACCAGATTGGGTCATAGACAGTGACACGTGTGACGTGATTGTCTGTGAATGTCAGAGTTGTGTTGGGGAAAGGCGCAAGGATTCTCCAGACATCGACATTAACAAGGCCAGGGCGACCATCCGTGTGGGCAAGAACGAAAGAGTGCCCCCAGGTTGAAACGGGGGGCAACTGCTCCACCAAATAAGAGCAGTAACGGAAAACTAGCAGGGTATCGGAGCAGTCATTGCCGGCTACCAATGCCACCGCTCGCGACGCTGTCACCTTTGACCCGGTGAGATCACTGGAACTCTCTATCTGGGCCGACTCCTTCCAGCGGAGTTCAAACTCGATTGTCTCTCCAGCCTGGTAGAGTGTATTAAAGGTAGCGGCTGTTCGGAGCTCCACAGACACAAGCGTGTTATCTTGTGTTGCTGTAATAATGAACTTGGACAGGTGTTCTTGATGATGTCCGAACTCATTCAAAGTTTCTCCTGTATCATACGTCACAACGTAATATTCTTTGTCAAGAGCATCCACCGGAATAGCCAGAAATCCATCGGCGTAGGTACCTACGACGGTGTCAACAATGCAGGTGACGCTGACATCTTTACTGGCGTAGACTACAACCGCCCCGTCAAAGAACCCTGCTCCCCTCGCTACTGCCTCTGATTTTAGCCAAAAGGATGCCACCTCACCGTAGCTGATATTCTGTTGGTAGGAGCGTTCGAAAGCTGGCTGGTCCACGCTGATCTCTGTCACTCCATGTGATTCACTCATCACTTCGATGACCGGTATTGAACTTGAGCCCTCGCTGTGACCGGGGATCGCAAAGATGAACTCACGCCCTTTGCTATCCAATGGAGGCACTGTATAAAAAAAAGTACAGGAATATTATTGTTGGTTTTTACCCATACACCGATGTGTGTTAGCACTGTAAACTCAGTACTTTCCCGAGTCCTGTGAACAAATATCACAGGCATATTACTCGGGTGGGATTCGAACCCATGACCCTTGCAATTCTAGAGCAGTGTCTTACCAACTAGACCACCGAGATTGCCCGGTAGCTAGAGGCAATTCAACTCCTATGTGTTGGCAGCGGGTACCGCAACGATATAATAGATGTTAAATTTGCATCGAAGATAAAAATTATTAAGTTTGGTTTTACCAATACACCAATGTGTGTTAACACAATTGAAAATCATAAGAATATAACAGCAGTTATATTTGCTACGAATAAAAAAAACTTTTAAAAAACGGTTGGATTAAAGTCATTATACACTTTCGATTAACAGTATTGTCCAAGTCCCACACTTTGTGTATCACAACTTATATATAAAATAACAAACCTGTGAAAATTTAGGCTCAATCGGTCATCGGAGTCGGGAAAAAAAAACGGGAAAACCCACTCTTGTTTCTGCGCGTTTCGCCGTGTCATGACATGTGTTTACTATAAATCCGTAATTCTATTGATTTTGTGTTATTGTTTTCTCAAAAAGTAAAGCATTTCATGGAATAATATTTCAAAAGAAGTCTTTCACCATTACCTTCTGTAAACCCTGTGAATTATTTGTAAATCTGTGAACTTTTTTGTTTGTTTCTGTACCGAAAGTGTATAATGGCTTTAAATACACTTGAATACAAAGTAAAATTACTTTAAAATAAGACAACCGAACTTAAACTGGGCCAACTGGACTCGTACAGGCCTGCAGTCAAGTTGAAATTATGAGCCAGCCCCACAAGTCAGCATTTTCTTAAAAAATGCAACAATTACCAATGATGTAATTTCCCATTAACCATTATTGCCTCGTCCTTCCGATGGGGCATAAAGTGTACTTTATGCCCCTTGTTTTGTGTATTCCAAGTAAAAGTAATCCGGTTACACATGACCCAAAAGAGAGGAGGGTAATTGACCTCATTGTTCCTTTTATGGCTGGTTGCAGTTTGCACCAATTCCCCATGTAAACCCTGTATCAGCCCCATTCAGTAAAATGCACTAAACAAGTTTGTTATTTTTTCAAAGACAAGTAATCTAACTTGGTGTGTAAAATAACAAAACTGTGAAAGTTGTAGCTCAATTGGTCATTGAAGTTGCAAGAAAATAATGAAATCAAAAACACCCCTGTTGCACAACTTTTGGTGCTTTGAGATGCATTATAAAAGTCTTCAGCAGATAAAGCCCTTATTGTTTGAGTGAGAAATGACCTCTTTCTCAAAAATGATGTAACCTTCAGAGGGAGCCTTTTCTTTTATACTATCAACAGCTCTCCATTGAGTGTACCGAGTATACAGTGCTAACACACATCGGTGTATGGGTAAAAACCAAAATTAATATTCTTTATCCCCGATGCAAATTTAACATCTATTATATCGTTGCAGTACCCGCTGCCAAAACATAGGATTCGAACTGCCTCTAGCTGCCGGGCAACCTCGGTAGTCTAGTTGGTAAGACACTGCTCTAGAATTGCAAGGGTCGTGGGTTCGAATCCCACCCGAGTAACATGCCTGTGATATTTTTCACAGGACTCGGGAAAGTACTGAGTATACAGTGCTAACACACATCGGTGTATGGGTAAAAACCAAAATTAATATTCTTTATCCCCGATGCAAATTTAACATCTATTATATCGTTGCAGTACCCGCTGCCAAAACATAGGATTCGAACTGCCTCTAGCTGCCGGGCAACCTCGGTAGTCTAGTTGGTAAGACACTGCTCTAGAATTGCAAGGGTCGTGGGTTCGAATCCCACCCGAGTAACATGCCTGTGATATTTTTCACAGGACTCGGGAAAGTACTGAGTATACAGTGCTAACACACATCGGTGTATGGGTAAAAACCAAAATTAATATTCTTTATCCCCGATGCAAATTTAACATCTATTATATCGTTGCAGTACCCGCTGCCAAAACATAGGATTCGAACTGCCTCTAGCTGCCGGGCAACCTCGGTAGTCTAGTTGGTAAGACACTGCTCTAGAATTGCAAGGGTCGTGGGTTCGAATCCCACCCGAGTAACATGCCTGTGATATTTTTCACAGGACTCGGGAAAGTACTGAGTATACAGTGCTAACACACATCGGTGTATGGGTAAAAACCAAAATTAATATTCTTTATCCCCGATGCAAATTTAACATCTATTATAGCTCTCCATTGCTCGGTACCAACAATTATTTTGTGTGTAAGTGTAGACCTCACTGTGAGGTGGTCTCTCTCACATAAAAAAATACCAAAGTTATAAAGTACTGTGAGTGACAGCTCTTTCTGAAGTTAAATTTATCTGACTCCAAAAATTGTTTAGTTGAATGTAACTTTGACAAAGTTAATTTCATATTTTCAAACTGCGAAATCTTACTTTCTATAGAGTTGTCACTGTTTGCACTCTTCTAAGTGGAATTTAACACTTTGAGTGTTTAGTAAAGAACTAGTTAGTAACGAACCTTCTGCAAATCCTTCTGTGCTGACCAATTTGAGATGAAATTGCAGAACTAAAAAGACAACAAACACTGGTCTGAGGTCCATGCTGCTCTCTTGCTGGAAATATCGAACAAATAAAATCCAACCAACATTTGCGTTCCTTTTTATAACCAGGAATCTAGATTCTGAAAAACAAAACTCGGCTGACAGCTAAATTTATTCATTCTTTCTGTTTCGGTTATTTTTAATTCAGATTTTTTTTTATTCAGATTGTTGTTTTATTCCTTAAAATATCTTTCACAATATATCATCTTTACTGAAGTCAGAACCAAGATTTTAGATTCCGAAACAGAAACGTTTTCCCCCCCTCAATTTTTTTTTATAAGCTCCAATATTTTGTCACAATTTCATCTGCGCCAAAAGTACCTAAAAAACGAAGTGTGTCAATCTTTCTGTTTCGGGTTATTTAAGTTCAGTTTTTCTGATAAAGGTTTTTTTTTCCCACCACATTTTCATATTGGCAGTAGAGCATAGATTCTGAAAGAGAAACATTTTTCCCCCTCAACAATTTTTGGATAAGTTCCAATTTTGTCACAATTTTATTTGTGCCATAGTCATCACTTTGTTTTACTTTTTTTTAAATCGTCGGCCACACTTATGGTATCCTAATTGCATGTTGGTCACGGGTGCTTAAAAGTTGTCTTTCAATTTCAAGTCCCTGTATTATCCCGATGGGAAATTCATTTTGGCATTAACATCAAATTTACAAAAATTACATAAACTTGTGGGTCTCTTGGATTTGTACCAGAAAGATATATTTGTAAAAACAAGTAATACTTAATATCAGTAGTTATAGTTTTACTAGTAGTAATGCACTATTATTTTTGTGTAGAGTAGTAATGTTAATATTTTTAGAAAGATATAGAGTATAAAGTATTAAAAGTATTAGTAGAAATAATAGTAGTAATATTATTATTACTAATTGAGAATATAAGGGATGTAAAAGACACTGGAAACTACTGGTAATTGTCAAAGACTGCTCTTCACAGTTGGTTTATCTCAACATATGCATATACCATTACAAACCTGTGAAAATTTGAGCTCAATCGGTCGTCGAAGTTGCAAGATAGTAAAATAAAAAACACCCTTGTCACACAAAGTTGTTTGCTTTCAGATGCTTGATTTTGTGACCTCAAATTCTAAATCTGAGGCCTCGAAATAAAAATTCGTGCAAAATTTCTTCTTTCTCGAAAACTGCATTACTTCAGCCGTTTCTCACAATGTTTTATACCATCAACCTCTCCCCATTACTTGCAATCAGAAGGTTTTATGTTGATAATTATTTTGAGTAGTTACCAATAGTGTCCACTGCCTGTAATGTTTTAGAGTTCTTGGATTACTTTAGGTTTATTACCTTAGAAAAAGTGTATCCGGGGTTAGCTTTTTGAACTGTGTCGCTTTGAATCGCTTTGAGCATCTACATCTACCGTATTTAGGAGTCTATTTAGCGCTATATAATATGTATTCTAATTATTGTTTTAATGAGCTACATGGTTTCTGTAATTTTTTTTTCCAGAACCCATGCGACAAAGACAGCACTGGTACATCCTCACTTCACAAGGCAGCTGCCAATGGGCACTTGGAGTGTCTGCAGCTGTTATCACAGCGTGGTGGCGAGCTGACACTACCTGACATCACAGGCTGCACACCGCTGCATTCTGCCGCCAGAAATGGCCACCTAAGTACGAACAGTTATTCTAAGTAACTCGGCCGTCGTTTTTATGTTGGCCAATCCTCCAATTAAACCTGATCTACATCGGTGTTATGTGCTAATTTGTATTTTTCATATTACTGTCAAGTTTCAATTCAAAATTTACAATTTGGCAGATGACCTTATTTATTTATTTATTTTGAAAAAAACTAAGTTAATTTTTTAATTTTAACCGTGCATGCTCATTAACATTTCCAAATCATCATTCTTGCTTAAAGACTCTGGACACTATTGGTAATTGTCAAAGATCAGTCTTCTCACTTGCTGTATCTCAACTCATGCATACAAAAAAAACTGTGAAAATTTGAGCTCAATTGGTCATCGAAGTTGCGAGATAATAATGAAAGAAAAACACCCTTCTCACACAAAATTGTGTGCGTTTAGATGGTTGATTTCGAGACCTCAAGTTCTAAATCTGAGGTCTCAAAATCAAATTCGTGGAAAATTACTTCTTTCTCGAAAACTACATTACTTCAGAGGGAGTCGATTCTCACAGTGTTTTATACTATCAACAGCTCCCTATTTCTCGTTACCAAGTACGGTTTTATGGTAATAATTATTTTGAGTCATTACCAATAGTGTCCACTGCCTTTAAAAGATTGGTTATTGTTTGGTTTTTGTCAACTCAATGCTGATAAATAATAGCAACATTTTCAAGAAGATACAATAAAAGTCACATGTGAAAGTTTCAGCTGAATTTAAAGGAACACGTTGCCTTGAATCGGTCGAGAATGGTCTTTGAAAAGCGTTTTTAATGTTTTTTTATAAAATGCATATGAGTCGAACGATGTTGTAAAAGTAGAATACAATGATCCACACAAACATGCCTCGAAATTGCACGGTTTTCCTTTTACCTCGTCGACTAACACGGTCGGCCTTTTATGGGAGTCAAGTTTTTGACTCCCATAAATGGTTGACCGTGTTAGTTCGCACAGTAAAAGGAAATCCACGCAATTTCGAGGCAAACTTGTGTGGATCATTGTATTCTACTTTTAAAACATCTTTCCAACCATATGCATTTTATAAAAAATTGGTTACAAACACTTTTTATAGACCAACTCGTCCGATCAAAGGCAACGTGTTTAGTATCTCCTTTTTGAGAAAACAAGAACAAAAACAGTACTTTTGCAAGAACGTCATATTATCATGGAATGAATAATTTCAGTTTCTACTTCTGTGTGTTTTTTTTCTAGAAACTATTAGGTGGCTTGTTGATGCAGGCATAGACATTAACATTGAGTCCCGTAAAGGCAAAACAGCAAGGGATGTGGCAAAGCAACAGGGAAACTTTGAAGTCGCCAAATTCCTAAAAGAAGCTGGTAAGACTTTGAATCTATTAACAGATTTTATAAGAATCCCACCCGAGTAATATACCTGTGATTTTGTTTACAGAACTCGGGTTAGTACAGAGTATATGTCCCAGTGCTAACACACATGGGTGTATATGGGTAAAAAGTGCTAACACACATGGGTGTATATGGGTAAAAAGTGCTAACACACATGGGTGTATATGGGTTAAAAGTGCTAACACACATGGGTGTATATGGGTAAAAACCAAAAATGAATATACTTTGAATCTTGTTCAAACAAACCAGTGGGTATAGTTAACCCATTGATGATTTTCCCCCCTACCTGTCATTTTATGAACCACTTTTCACTTGCTTTCACACTGCACAAAATCTCTGGGAAATTCCTGGGAACATCTATTTGACCTTTTTTTATTTTTGTTTTTATTTTTTTTATTACTCAAAACAAATGTAATCTTAAAAACTTACTTGGTAACGAGCATTGGAGAGCTGTCGATAGTTTAAAACATTGTGAGAACTGGCTTCCTCTGAAGTAGCATAGATTTTGAGAAAGAGGTAATTTCTCACTAAAATACTTCAAGCCAGAAGTCTTTTATTCCTATCTGAAAGCATACAAATTTGTCCAGCAAGGGTGGTTTTTCACTCATCATTTTTTTGCAACTTCGATGACCAATTTATCCCAAATGTTCACAGGCTTGTTACCTTTCTAATGTCACATTGCTAACTCCCTTTGCAAAGCCATTTCCTGGGACAGTAGCCCTTTTCATACTACTTTATTCCCCGGGGTTGCTACCGAGGAACAGTGGCCAGGCCTTCACCCCCAGTCTACCCCAGGGCCCAATTTCATAGAGCTGCTAAGCACAAAAATTTGCTTAGCATGAAATTCCTTCCTTAATAAAAACAGGATTACCAACCAAAACGTGTTGCTTGTTACTGGTATTCAGCTGTTGGTTACTTATCCTGAAAATCACGTGGACATTTGGTTGGTATCCTGTTTTTGTCAAGGCAATATTTCATCCTAAGCAAATGTTTGTGCTTAGCAGCTCTATGATATTGGGCCCTGGTCTGCCCCAAGCCAAAACGCAAACCCCGGGGAACGGCCACACCTTAGGGGTAAGCGGTGAAACCCTAAGGTGTTCTTAAAACGTGCAACCAGAGCCCCTGTGGAGTAGGGACACAGTGTGAAAATGTGGGGTTACCGTGGGGAAAAACAATTCCACTGCCCACAAGGAAAAAAAATATTCCACAGGGATGAGGGACACTGGGTGAATTGGAGAGATGTATAATTAGAATTAAATTTGACGTAATGAAACAAAACTAAGCAAATCAAATCAGGAACATCTCAGAAATAGTGAAATGTAGCATTGAAAGTGATGAAAACAACCGAAACTGTAATAATCTATAAAGAGAGTAAGTACAGAGATTATGTAAACATTACTAGGACCTAATACGGTTATTTGAAACCTCTCATCTATTTGATGAGGAAAACAAAACAAACCCAGTGTATAGTTATGGCGGGAAGTGCCTGGTTAGGACCTTGAGGAATCTCAAATCTCATAACATCACCAAGTAATCTATGCCTCTCACTGCCCACAAAGTACAAAAACCTGCTAAGCACAGGAAAATGTTACTTAGCAAAAAACAAGTTACCAGTCATCATTCCATAAAAGTTTGTTGCGACTGGTGGCCCACTAATTTTTTTGCTGACCAATTAAATTGGTTAAGCAGTATTTTCTGCTAAACTGCTTTGTGAAATTGGGCCAAGTTCACAATTTTATATGGAGGCGTAGTGTAGAAAATATTGCTTTACAATTATCTGCTGAGCAGAAATGAGCAGGTTCCAAATTCATAAACCTGTTACGCAGAAAATATTGCTGGATAAATTGCTTTGCTAGGCAAAAACTATGGGGAACCAGTCACAACAATGTCAAACTTTATGTCATTTTTAGTGGCTTACCTGTTTCTGTTAAGCAGTACTTTCCTGTGCTTAGCAAGTTTTTGTGCGCCAGGTCTTATGAAATTGGCCAGGGATACTAGTCACAAATTGAACATGTGACAGTTTACTTTGTAACCTTATTCTGGTAAGCATAATTGTGTTATGCTTAGCTATATTTTGTGCTTATATGTTGCTTTATAAAATTGAATCAATTAAATCCACTTTCCTTCCAGTTTTACCTTCTGTATTTTCAGGGACATATACTAGTAAAATTTTAACAAACTTTTGACAAATTAGTTTAACTTGGGAGGACAGTAATACTAAAACAGAATATGAAACTTTCCTTCATCAATTGTTAAATTCAGAAAACTTTGGGCAACCTCTGAAACTAGTTATTTTAGTAAAAAATAAAATGTGAATTTGAATAGATTTAAAGTGATTTAAAGTGATTTAAAAGATTTAAAGTGCGAAAGTTTCCTATGAATGCAGATAAGCATACTTTGTGAACTTTTTGAAAGAGTGTTGTCTAGCAAATTATAATTTTCCACTTCCCTTTTTTTCTGTTTTCAGGTCGTGAGAAGTTTGACTGGGAGATGGGAGATAAATATGGGAAACTCAACTATGTGACTCACTGAGTGAGTCAATCCCCTTCATGGGTCACTGGGCAAGTCACCTTAATAGTTGAACCCCATGAGTAAGGCCTAATCACCTGTTGAGACTGACTGAGTTGGTTTACCTAAGTGACACTCACTTATAGTATTGTATTATTCACTGAATCAGGGGTCGATTTCTCAATGAGTTAGGACCCGTCTTATATCAAGTTAGGCAGAGTAACTCTACCTAACTTAGGACCTGTCCTAGGGTTGGTTTAACTCAATGAGTTAGGCCTAATAACCTATTGAGATTGACTGAGTTTATAACACCCACTTGTAATATATATTTCCACTTGATCAGTCACCTAGCTTCTAATTGTGACTCACTGAGTCAATTATGATTACCTAAAAAGTTTAGCCACTCATGTGATTCCTTGAGTTGCTCCTTGAGGTGTGACTCACTTTGCCCCCTTGTTAAAGTTATTCACTTGAGTTGTGACCCATTGAGTGCGCCACATAGGTGTGAGAGACTCATTGAGGCTGTCACATAGGTGTGACTCACTTGGCCAGGACTGTTAAAGTTATTTCTTTGAGTTGTGACTTATTGAGTCTGTCACATAGGTATGGTAGACTCATTGAGGCTGTCACATAGGTGTGACTCACTTAGCCAGCGCTGGTAAAGTTATTTCTTTGAGTTGTGACTCATTGAGTCTGTCAACTAGGTCCGACTCATTTTCCTATCCCTGTTTAAGTTATTCTTTTGAGTTGTGACTCATTGGGTCTTTCACATATGTGTCACTCACCTAGCCACCCCTGTTCAAGTAACTCATAATATCAGAGCCAATGGTTTACATGACTAAGTCAGTCATCATTTACCCACGTTATTCCCTTGAGTTGTGCCTCACATGAGCCTGTCACCTAGGTGTGACTTACAAAGTCAGCCCTGTTGAAGTGATGAACAGAGTCGGCTGGTTTACATGACTTAGTCGACAGTCGTCATTTAACCATGTTACTCCTTTAAATTGTGGCTCACATTGAGACTGCTTGTGACTCACTTAGCCAGCCCTGTTGAAGTCACCCACAGAGTCGATGGTTTACATGACTGAGTCAGTCATCAATTATACTATGTTACTCCCTGGAGTTGTGTCTTACTTTAAATCTGTCACCTAGGTGTGACTCACTTAGCCAGCTCTGTTAAATTGACTAACAGAGTCAATGGTTTAAACGACAATAGTCAGTCATCAGTTACCCATCTTACTCCTTTGAGTTGTGACTCACATTGATTCTGTAACCTAGGTGTGACTCACTTAGTCAGTCATGTGGAAGTGACTAACAGAGTCAATGATTTACACGACTTAGTCAGTCATCAGTTACCCATGTTACTCCTTTGAGTTGTGACTCATTGAGTCTGTTACCTAGGTGTGACGCACTTAGCCAGCCCTTTTCACGTTATGCACAGAGTCAACTGGTTTTTATGACTTAGTGAGTCGGCCATTTTACTTTTGACGCCTGTGAGACACACTGAGTACTGAACACTGAAAATCTCCCCAAAATCTTCACACATTATTTGTATAATAGGGCATACAAATGTGCAATAACTACTAATCTATTAATTAGACCAAATAAGCAATAATGTTTTAATGCTCTTTGTAGTGATTTTACATAAACACCTGAAACTTCATTATCTGAATCTGTTTTGGTGTGGATTTTATTTGGTAGTACCACCAATGTATGATATGAAAATCTATTTACTTTTTCCAGTCTGTTGAAGTTGGACAGTGCAATACTTTCTTATAAAGCCTGCTATGGACCAAACCACTGTAGATATGTAATTTGGAAGTATAATAAATGTGTTGTATATAGAGAGATCACAAGTATTTTTTGGTTGTGGCAGTTTGATTGAAGTTGTCAACAGAGGGCGTTGTTATGATTCCCTGGCAATCGCGACTGGATTGCCCACACACAGTAGGCCTACAAGGTATACATCATTGATCACATTATAATTTGTCGTCTATTAAGTGAAGGACATTAAGGACACTGTTGGTAATTACTCAAAATAATGGTAAGCAAAAACACCTACTTGGTAACGATCAATGGAGAGCTGTCGATAGTGTAAAACTTTGTGAGAAATGTCTCCCTCTGTGAAAGAGGTAATTTCTCAGTCTGAAGCCTTTTATTAGGTATCTCAAAGTACACAATTAATGTGCAACAAGGGTGTTTTTTGTTTTGTTCATTATTCTCTTGAAACCTCTATGACCAAACGAGTTCAGATTTTTGTTCTTTAATGCATATAGGCCTATGTTGGTAGAATACTGGTCTTTGACAATCATTAAAGGTGTAGTGCCTTTAATGTCGAGGACCTCCTGCAAGAAAGAGTAGTTGCTTTTCTTACTGTTTACCGTACGAATTGGCGCTTACGGAAGCAGGGAATTTCGCGCTTATAGGTCAAGCTATTTTACGGGTTAGCAGATAATTTTGCTCGGGTGCGTGCGTCTTCACGGTATTAGGCATGCTTTGCTTACATAGCTATGTGCATTGTCACAGCAGAACAATGCGCTTATTGTGCTGTAATTGTTAGATTGATATTGATTGCTTGCCGCACTCGGGATTTTATTAGGTTACCTTTCCGTAAATAGTAGTCTCTTCCGCGAATCATTTATGTTTTCGAATACATACAAATAAATGTATTGACTGATTTGAATGCTCCACAGCTTTGCCGATACCAAGGACGCCTCATAAGTTAACTTAATCACTAGCTCGCAAGCCTGAGGAACCCTTTACACATTGGTGCTTGCTTTGAATTAGAAACACATGGGTTAACCCATACTCTAACCCTCTAAACTGACGAGTGACCTTCAGAAATATTATTAAAGTTTTGTGAACTAAAATTTAGACTCGCATTAGTCTTGTCACCTCACAGTATGGCTCTTCAATTAACACGACATGGGATCATGAAGGCTAAAGTAAACAGTCCCATCCCATCATAACTGGGGGAAAGTGCTCATCCTTTTAGCCCTTTGAAGATTCGTTGACAACTTGTCTTTTGTTCCTTTTTTTTCAAGATCATTCATTCGTAAGGATCGACCACACGTCGCCTAAACCAAACGTAAATGAGGCTAATTGAAACTCCCCAGGGCAGCCAGCCTTGGATTTGAGCCAGTTGCGCTATAGCATCCAATAGTGAAAGTCCTCCAACCAACAGTGTTGTTTTTGCAGCACAGGGGGCTGCTTACTTAACGCCATTATGGCAGATAGTCACGGTGCCTGCTGTAGTCGTGTCCATTTGTTAGAATGTACTGGTGGAATCACATAATTTGTAACCCGTCATTTATGCGTCACACTCTGTTGTAAAAATATAATGTATACGTCGGGCACACAATGTAGCGGCGACCAAATGCACAAAACAACACTTACAATTCTATTCGCTGAAAAGACAAAGAATTAATTTATGCATTAATGCGCCTTTGATGCATGCAAAATGTTCTTTATTTTGCAGCTTGAGTTTTCGTATTATTGCAATATTGTTGCTTCAAACTTTCCCCATTAAAACAAGGAAGATATGACTATATTCATTTTGTTTCTAAATTTATTATTAATTTTTTTTTTTTTTCTTGCGTCTCAAATCGCTCTTTTTTTTATTATTATTTTTACTGGCAGTAAAAAACTGAATTGCTGTCTTCAATTTACAATTTGACAATTAATACAATAAAAAGAAAGATTAATATATATAACTCTATATTTTTTTAAATGTGCGTCGCCGACGGATCGTTAAAATCACAAACATTTAATTGCAAAAGAATTTCTTTTACACAACCGAATTTCAAATCAAGAACCTATAAAAATGGTTGTTGGTGAGAAAAAAAAAGCATTTTCAAGGGCAGAAATAAGGGATAAGATCGTCAAAAAAAAACAAAATATTATTACTATTATTTTTTTCCTCCTTTCTTTTTCCGGAATTGTAACAAAATCGCAGGCGAACCCAAAATTGTTCGAATTGTTTTCAGCTTTACATTCCTTATTTTCCCTTAAACCTATTATTAAAATAAAAAAAAGGAAAAATCACACAAAAGTAGCTCACTTCTACCTGGAAAAATAGGTGTCAGAAATGCATCAGAGACCACCACAGAGCTTCTAAAATATCCAGAGCTCCCAGGGCCCTTAAGCGGGCCCTGGACCACGGCCGTAAGGGACTTCGCGCTGCGCGCTCGTATTGTGTGCTTCGCACACAAAAATGATGGAATATTGACATTTCCAATAAACTGAATTTGTTCCTGTTTTTTTATCATCACCCATTCTCATGCCTGAATTCGGCGCTTGACGTGTAAGAGGAGTGGTGATCGGAAGTGCCGAATTCGGCGATATGCAGTAAACACTGTTAAATAGTAGCGGCACAGGGTGCATGTGTTTGCTCAGAGAATGTGTTTGTGCTCTTTAAGGCTATGTATCTGGGCCGTAAACCATGGAGGAAGGTAATGTTTCCTTCCTACATGTTCCGCTTGCTCCACTGTCGCCAACGACATGAAGCATAGGGAAAACGTGACTGGTTTAAATGTCACCAACTGTGTATATATTACTCGCTGATAACGTCATTCTGACTTGCATTGAGAGCAAGCAAATAATGAGGGAGACGTTCGGGACGTGATTAGGACGAGCGTATAGGTTATGATTAATGTGTGTTAAATCGACACCCTGCAGATCTACCACTAATTGTAACCCCTTTTTATGTCAGGGCAACCAATGCGAAGCTGGGAGAAAAAAGCTTTTTGGACGATTTTTTTTTTTTTTAAATTATGCCTGATTTGGAGCAGAGCGGTACACCCACCCCACCCAACCGAGCAAATATTCGCCTTAAAGATAACTATCATGCAATAAGGGTCAATGGGTGGGTTTCACAACGTCTTATCTGCTCGTCCTAACTTGGGAAAATTTTTAAGTTTTCATCCCTAGATAATCCTATATGGACCAGTTAAGTTATAGCTATTACCATACAATTAGGATCCAGGGGTGGATTTCACGAAGAGTTAAAGGCGAATGGACAACATTGGTGATTACTCAAAATAATTATTAGCATAAAACCTTTCTTGGCAACGAGGAGTGGGGAGAGGTTGATAGTATAAAACATTGTGAGAAACGGCTCCCTCTGAAGTAACGCAGTTTCCAAGAAAGAAGTAATATTCCACGAATTTGATTTCGAGACCTCAGAATTAGATTTTGAGGTCTCGAAATCAAGCATCTGAATACACACAACTTCGTGTAACAATGGTGTTTTTTTCTTTCATTATTATCTCGCAACTTTGACGACCAATTGAGCTCAAATTTTCACAGGTTTGTTATTTATTGCATGTGTTGAGATACACCAAGTGAGAAGACTGGTCTTTGAAAATTACCAATAGTGTCCAGTGTCTTTAAAGTTTTTAATCGTCACTTATTAGTCCCATGACTAGTTAAGTCCCGAAATATGACTATCTTTGTGAAATCTACACATGATATTAATAGCATTGAACCTTTCATTATAAACAGCGAAAGTAGTAGTCCCAGCCGATGTTCTACCTTCCGCCCGGGTAGTAGTAAAGAATTAGGTGGTTCTTTTCAGAACTATGAAGTCACCCGAACAATCCGGGAAAAAAGTCTACCCCTTTTGGTAGTAGAATATATCTATAGCAAGAAAGTTATCTAAACAACAAACTCTATCCTGGCAAGTAGATACACACATGGTGTTACCGCAAACCAAATATTATATATTAAAATAGCAAGCTTATCAATATTATTCTTAGCGAGGAAAAGGGATTTCGTCAAAAGGTCTTTCAACTAAGTATTAGGCGTATATGTCATTCTGTACGTCATTAACCACAATTTGTGTTCAGTCAGTCACCCTGTTGAAACGCTCTCACGTTAGTATGCGCCGAGTGTTTTATTGACAGTACAACAAAATGGTTAATTTACCATAGTGCGAGATATGAAATCCTGGATTGACAGATAATTCAATAGCCCTCTGTATGCTAAATACAGCGTGGCCATTAATTTGATTCACATCGCATTATGTTGTCATTTTCCGTTTTCGTCAGCCGCTGCAAATGTTTCGCAGGAGTTGAGAGCAGCTCGACTCATCCTTCGCGAATTAATGTTGTTATACGTCAAAATTGCATTCGCATTTGTTTTAATAGCAGGAAGTGTGGACCGGGCTTGACTGCCAAGTGTGGTTTTTACGCTGCATTATACAACATGGCTATCAGATTTAAATATATAACTCATGCATCAATGTGCCACCCAAAATCAAAAGTACATTCTTCATATAAAAACAATTATTATGTTAATTATAAAATAATTTTGGTTGAACGTTATCAACAAAAGTACCAATTTATGCTAACCATTCGTTTTAAATGCACTGGACACTATTGCTAACTACTCAAGATAGCTTGCATGAAAACTGACTTGGTAACGAGTAATGGAGAGCTGTTGATAGTATAAAACATTGTGAGAAACGGCTCCTTCTGCAGTGACATAGTTTTGAGACAAAGGGGGTAATTACGTTCTCGAGTTTTTTAGGCATCTTAAAAAGAAATTGCAACAAGGGTGTTTTGTCTTTCTTTCTTTTTTCGTTCATTGTTCTTTTGCAACTTTGATGACCAATTGAGTCTAAATTTTCACAGGCTTGTTATTTTATGCATGTGTTGGTATACACCAAGTGAGAAAACAAGTATTTGACATTTTACCAAAGGTGCCCAATGCCTTTAAGGACACTCAACTATTGTGGTTAAACAAAATATTCTTTCAGCCATTTTGTGTGTTTAAAATGTCAATGACTGTGTCTTTGTTCTGTTGAACAAGCAATAACAGACTCTCAATTGCCGCAAAGTCTAATAGCTGTCAGAGCTCAAACAAAAAGTTTCCCTTCTAAGACACAGCTCGTCATGTATGAATACCCACTACTCCATAACCAACTGAGGTCCATGTTTATTAATTTGATTACTCGGAAATGAATTGTCAGCCGTAGTATAAAGATTGACGATTTTAATCAAAACCGGCCGATATGTCTCAAGCTGAAACGATGTGACTTTTAATTTGAACGTTGTAAAAGGTTTCCGGTTCGACGACGTATTGAGAAACGGTTTGAACGAACACATCCATTCGTGACATGACTGAAAAAAGGCAAATAAAGGATTATGGTATGCCATCTGGCTGGTGGATTTTCTTTAAAGCCATTATTCACTTTCGGTAAACAGTATTGTCCAAGTCCCACACTTCGTGTATCACAACTTATATATAAAATAACAATCCTGTGGAAATTTAGGCTCAATCGGACATCGGAGTCGGGAGAAAATAACGGGAAAACCCACTCCTGTTTTCGCGCGTTTCGCCGTGTCATGACATGTGTTTATAACAAATCCGTAATTCTCGTTAACGAGAATTTATATTGTTTTACCGTTTTCTCAAAAAGTAAAGCATTTCATGGACTAATATTTCAAGAGAAGTCTTTCACCATTACCTTCTGTAAACCCTGTAAATTATTTGTAAATCTGTGAACTTTTTTTTTTTTCTGTACCGAAAGGGTCCAATGGCTTTAAAGGGTTTGGGTTTTTTTTGTACGACACTAAACACAAACGTACAGGAATTTACTTTAAACTTACATTGTTTTAAAAGTAATGATAGTGGAAAGCTCCCCTAAAGATATTACGTGCTGAGGTTTTGTATAGTTTTCGAGAAATGAGTAAAACAGCCATCGACTAAAATGCCTTAAATGGTTTTGGTTAAAAGATCACTGGTCACTATTTGTAATTGTCAAAACTAGCCTGCACAGTTGGTGTATCTCAGCATATGCATAAAATAACAAACCTGTGAAAATTTGAGCTCAATCGGTCGTCGAAGTTGCAAGATAATAATGGAAAAAAGAAGAAAAAAAACCCTTCCCACACGAAGTTGTGTGCTTTCAGATGCTTGATTTCGAGACCTCAAATTCTGAATCAAATTCGTGGAAAATTACTTCTTTCTCGAAAACTATTTTACTTCAGAGGGCGCCGTTTCTCACAATGTTTTATACTATCAACCTCTCCCCATTACTCATTACCAAGAAAGGTTTTATGCTAATAATTGTTTTGAGTAATTACCAATAGTGTCCACTGCCTTTAAAAAACTTGACTATTTATGAAGCTGAAACTTCTTCGGGTAAATAATGCTACTTTATAACACATTCATACAAAGTGAGTGTGGATTCATGTCATGGCCAAAAACCTGATCTACAAATGGTAATCAAAACCCTTTCAAGTACAACGAACATTTATGGCATTTTCAATTTGGAGTGCCAGTAAACGACCGTGATGTACGCCTATGTGTTCTTTTCATCAACTTTCCGAACCATGATATTAATTTGTACAGCCATTCACTGCATTCAGGTTTGAAAAACACAAAACCGCCACGCGTAAAACTCAATAAGGTTGTGACCAACTTGGACCTGGACTTCGAGCAGTCTATCGGAAACTATAGCAATAACTGATTTCCCTCAGGAATGACATAATTCAGACCTTTTTTCTGAATTCTGACTTTTTTTAGTTGGCCTGTAAATAAAAACAATGCCGTATTTTCCCCCAATATTAAATGAGCCATGCTCTTTGGACTTCTTCTCTAGAACTGAGGATTGTTCCAAATAGCTCCCGGAATCTTAAACTCCCAGTAGTGTGAACGCCATCGTTTTAACGTACCTTCAGACTATCTGGGTCTCATTTTTAAAGGAACGTTACAGAATTGGTAAGAAACAAAAATCGTGAAGATCACAGATTTACACAAAACTTACACGGTCTTATGATGATGATAGTTTAAAACATCCCTTGAAATATTCCTGTCTGAAATGTCATAATTGATGAGAAATTTATAATCTAACTTCGTGTTTGGAGTTTATCGCTCAGTGAGCGTTTTATTAATTTTTACTTTGGCATCGATGCAATGCAAAATTGGTAATCGGTTTTTCACTATTCGCTCGTGACACAGATGGCCAGTTGAATTCAAACTTCTTGAGGTTTGTCAGTTTATGTATATGGTGGAATACATAAAGTGCTTACATTGCCAGCAACTGTTTTGTTAGCAAAACCAATTTTGTAAAGTTCCTATAAGGTTTTCCCCTGCGATAACTCATAATGTTCATTTTTTTAACAGAAAACAAAACGGACAGAACATTAACTAATGAGCTTTCCAACATTTGTTCCCCTCAAATTGCTGTAATGTGTCTTTAATTTGACTATCGACGCATTCTTGTATAAAGGCACTGGACACTATTGGTAACATTGTCAAAGACCTGTATTCTGTCTTGGTCTTCTCAACATATGCATAAAATAACAAACCTGTGGAAATTGGAACTCGTAGTTGGCCATCAAAGTTGCCAGAGAATAAAGAAAGAAAAAGAAAAAAAAGTATAAAACATCCTCTCCCTAACAAAACAACGTTACTTCATAAGGAGCCTTTTCTCACAATGTTGGATACTATCAACAGCTCTCCATTTTTCGTTGCCAAGTAACTTTTTATGCTAAAAATTATTATTTTGAGTGATACATTTTTTCTCCAGTGCATTTAATATATAGTGCCAGGTTTGCGGTTAGATATTTTTAACTTTGACTTATTAATACCCTTTTGACATCTGCACAATATCACGACGCTCCCCAACAGAACAATCTGCTTACCAATTTTTTTTTGCTGAGCAAAAATGAGAGAGGAACCGTGCAGTAACGAGTCAAAGCGTATGGCACTAATTTGGCTGGCAATTTGTTTGGATAAGCAAGCTAAGCAAGTTTCTGTGATGCGCAGGAATGTGCACTGGGATATAATACCAGTACAATTTAAACACTCGTCCCTGTGCTAATATGAACAATCTCTCTGCCAATATAAAGGATGTTTGAAAAGACAAATCGTGCAGGGTGTCTTTGGGTGTCTCAAGAATAAATGATAAATTAAAATATATAATGGGCTGTACTGGAACGTAAATTATGTCCTGGCAGAGTTATATAAAAAATAATTTAGCAATGGAGAGCTGTTGAAAATATGTATACTGTGAGAAACAGTTCCCTCTGAAGTGACGAAAAGTTAAAAAAAAAAAAAAAAAAAAAAGGTAATTTCTCTCTCAAATATTAAAAGAAGCCCATTTTAGACATCTGAAAGCACAACACAAATTTGTGCAACAACGACGTTTTTTCTATCATTATTCTCTTGCAACTCCTTTGAACCAATGAGTCCATATTTTCAAAGATTTGTTTTATTGTATGATTGGGATACACCAAGTGAGAATACTGGTATTTGACCAAAGGTGTCCAGTGCTTTTAAAGGGTGTAGTTTCTAGTATCCACTGGAAATATAATACCCTGAAGCTTCCTTCCTTGTCTTCCCATCTTTGAGTTCTTTGCTATAGTATAGTGATCAAGTTCGTTTTTAATATTATAGTCTAGTCGTTGTCTTCACAACCAGAATAAATTAAATTAAATTACCCGGACGTTTCCAGAATGAGTAGGGTCCAATTTGCAGTGGATTCACGGTATTATTAGGGAATTATAAAGACCTACAAATTAGCCTCATTTTCTGAAGTCTTGTCAGTAAGTGCAGGTAAACTCCTTTGATCTTGCGGTCCTATATGGTGCACTTACGTAGAATACAAAGTTCAACTTGACTTGTGTTATTGATAAATCTGGAACTCCTTTTGCAGTTTTTAATTTTCTTCGAACAATAACTAGTACTTGACACTCGCCCCTTGGGCATTGGTTCGTTTTCTGTCTAGCCGTTACAAAGGCCCTTGCAATTTATGTTAAAATTTAAACATAATAAAGTAAAGCAAACTATGAAAACTTTGGGGATAACGATTATAATAAATGTCTGTATAAATAAAAAAATTCTTTCACCGATGTATGATAACCACACTATTCTGTCAGTTCCAGTCTCCCGATGTAAATGTCATTACATAGTCTTTGTTATAATGGACTGATGGCTTTATTTCTATCCCTTTTTAAATAAGATTTCAGTGTGAAGTTGATGTAAATTATAGTTGTCCTATATGAAGATCTTTTTATCTATAGTTATGTTTATAGTGAGTAGGGTAGATGGCCTTAGCTTTCGATCCAAACCGGACCTTCTTCAGAGGCATAAAACCATGTTTATATATATCTACCGAGCTTTCAGATGGTTAACACAAAATTCAATATTTAAGTAAGAAATTACCTCTTTCTCAAATACTACGTTACTTCAGAGGTAGTCGTTTCTCACAATGTTCTATACTATCAACAGCTCTCCATTGCTCATTACCAATTAAGGTTTTATCTAACAATTACTTTGAGTGATTACCAAGAGTGTCCAGTGCCTTTATAATAATTGGGACTCGATGCAGAAAAAGCTCCGCAACTAAACAACATTTTGTTCTTGCTCAGACCCTAAGCCCGTTCGTACCAAAAAGTAAACATCAAAAGACCGCCACTTCCCTCTGAATGAAAATCAATCATCATCAGACTGCGCTTACCACTCCACAGAGCGTCACACCCCTATAATTAAAAACACTTCAAACAATCTAGTAGAAACAGGAACACTTTGAAACCTCATCTTATATTCGAAGATGTCTCTTACTAAAGCAGTAAGCAATATGTGACTGTTGTTCTCTATAGACACTGGACACTATTGGTAATTACTCAAAATAATTATAAGCATAACAACTTACTTGGTAACGAGCAATGGAGAACTGTTGATAGTATTAAAACATTGTGAGAAACGGCTCCTTTCTTAAAGGCAGTGGACACTATTGGTAATTACTCAAAATGATTATTGACATAAAACCTTACTAGGTAACAAGCGATGGATAGCTGTTGATAGGATATAACATTGTGAGAAACCGCTCCCTCTGAAGTGCCATAGGTTTCGAAAAAGAAGTAATTTTCCACAAATTTGATTTCGAGACCTCAGATTTAGAACTTGAGGTCTCGAAATCAACCATCTAAACGCACACAACTTCGTGTGACAAGGGCTATTTTATTTTCATTATTATCTCGCAACTTCGATGACCGATTGAGCTCAAATTTTCACAGGTTTGTTATTTTATTGAAATGTTGAGATACACCAACTGTGCAGGCTAGTCTTTAACAATTACCTAATAGTGTCCACTGCCTTTAAGTGGCATAGTTTTTGAGAAACAGGTAATTTATCTTTCAAATAATAAACTACTTCAGCTGAAGCCTTTCATTATGCATCTGGGAGCACACACATTGTGTGCAACAAGGGTGTTTCTTCTGTCATTACTCTCTTGCAACTTTGATGACCAATTGAGTTCAAGTGTTCACAGATTTGTTGTTTTATGCATATGTTTAGATACACCAAGTGAGAAGACCGGTCTTTGACAGTTACCAATAGTGTCCAGGTCTTTAAATCGTGATAATTTCACACAAAAATGCGTTCTTTCTTTAGCATGTTTATTCATTTATACATCTTTTACTCTATATACGTAGTTCACTCTTTGTACCGGGCGTGTGGTGAACAGCTTCACCGGCCGTTCGCCCCGCTGAGGCCCCACGCCGCCGCCAACACGATAGGGCATGTTTGTCTTTATAATAACTCATAACTCAATTACGTAGAATAATGAGCAATTTGTATAGGACCATGTTATAGTATAATTTATACATTATGGACAATATTATTATAATAATTGCAAAACTTATACGCACACATATCTACCGATAGTGTGTCTAAGGCGCCTACATTGGCAAAAATGTATGACATTGAAGGAAACATGATTTTGATATTAATATCAAAAGGAAGTATAGTGTTATGTTTTTTTGTTTATGTACACTCAAAGTCATAAGGAAGTATAGAAATGATTTGTGTTTGTTCGGTTTTTGTAATCATATTATGCCATAAAATTAACCCCCCCTGTAAATTTCATTTCAAGAGGTGGTAGCAACATATCGCCGAATAATATGGAGCGGTTCAGCTCACGCAGAAAGATGAATTTCTAGTAACTTGAGTACGCAGTCTGAGAAACGTTACTGACAGTAACGTTTCTCAAATTCAAATAGTTGGGGGAAAAATTATATTTTGTTGAATAACAACATTTTCTCTTGAAATTGTTCTCAAAATGTTATGAGGGCCTACTACCGCAAGCTGTTGTACTTGTACAACAATAAGTTGTTTCCCTTCTGAAGTCCGTTTTTATAGTTGAAACAAAAAAGAACGCATGAGCTTGTTCTAAGAGGTTACTTTCCAAACCCTCTCTGAATAATTGTAAACTTTTACACGAGTTGTTGCATTATTTTATTGGAAGGGGAAAATTATACCCTCAGTGCCTCCCCAACCATAGAACAGCATTGAGCCACTATACCTATAGCTCTTCAAACGAAAAAAAAAAAAATGCTCTTAAAAAAAAACAAGGAAAGTATATACATTAATAAATTTAATTCAACGTCTAACTCAAACTGTAAAATACACAGTTTTTAAACGAGGTTCCTCACACAAAGAAGGTCCAATGGCTTTTTATAACTTACTTTGTTCGTAAAGTATAATTGTTCAATCTGATGAAAAGGGCATCTGTCAGCCGCGTGATACATCATCAATCTTAACAAAGAACCGTAATGTATTTACAAACAATCATTTACAATCATATGGTTTATTAATTCATTACACATTTAGCGCTGTCTGTATAGTATATACAATGGCTTAATTGCATTGCTTAAATTTGCACAGAGTTTACAATTCACAACTTTGCGAGCAGATTATTCAAACAAACTAACAACGCGTTTTAAAGTGTGCGTGCTGGCGTTCTTAACAATATATTGTCTATTCTGAAATTTTGTATACGAAAGCATGTCCAAATTTTGTTTGTATTGAGTCCCATGCCGGTAGAGCTTTGTTTTATTTAGCGTTAAAACAGAAATTTAGTCTTAACACGATTTGTTGTCACAAGAGGACAGTGAAGCACATTTTGTTGACTTGTTTAGAGATAGGCCTAAGAGATGACACGAAAACTCACAGTCTTTTTTGTATTGTCCCCTCTATTCAACACCAATCGAAAACACATGTTTTGGTACGCAAATTAAAGCACCATATACCTTTCGTCAATCATCCTCGACATCCTTACATGAGAAATAAAGACTTTAATGTCTTTATTTAACATCCATTTTGTCGTGGACCCTTAGTGGTAGCTACCATGTTGTACTTATTACAGATGAGTAATGTACCAGACTATTGTTTGCTAAGAGCCTCGGTTTGGGCTACGTTGTTTTGAACGGGAATACCACTAGACGGCTCTTCGGTAATAAAAGTTTGTTACAAGGAAATAACCAGACCTAATAATGTTATGTTGCTGCAATCTTGAAGCACATAGCACAAGTTACGCTGACAGGGAAAAGGCAACAATTTGGTCCTTACCAATTTTCTGGATAAATGTGATCCGGAATGAAATAGTGTCAGAATGAGCCAGAAATGGTTCGCAGACGCAGAGTTAGAGTCGCCACATTTTGGGACTAGACTTTCCGGGTTTGCCTGACCCAGATACGGGAATCCCGATCACTCTTAATCATTTTATTGCATGAGTGTACTTCCTGCCTACTTAAATGAACACCACTGGTAGAACTGGTGGTTTTTTTAAGCTTTACTAAGTGCCAACATGCATTCATAGTGAATGTATACGGATTTGTAGAGTAAGCAAGAAGTAAACATTTGAGATTTCAGTCACGTATAGGCGAATCTGTAGCATTCCAGAGGTTGTTTCGATGTCTCAATATATCAGAAGTTCAGTTTGGATCGAACTGACTCATAGAGTCCACATTTTGGGACTATAGAAGTTCCGGGTCAGCCTGACCCAGCAATGGGTCAGGTTCCCTAGGACGGAAATCCGGATTAACCCGGATTTGTATAGTGAAAGGCACTGGACACTATTGGTAATTACTCAAAATAATTATTAGCATAAAATCTTACTTGGTAACGAGTAATGGGGAGCTGTTGATAGTATAAAACATTGTGAGAAACGGCTCCCTCCGAATTAATGTAGTTTTCGAGAAAGAAGTAATTTTTCATTTTGATTTCAAGACCTCAGATATAGATTTTGAGGTCTCGAAATCAAGCATCTGAAAGCACACAACTACGTGTGACAATGTGTTTTTTCTTTTATTATTATCTCGCAACTTCGATGACCGATTGATCTCAAATTTTTACATGTTGGTTATTTTATGCATATGTTGAGATACACCAAGTCAGAAGACTGGTCTTTGACAATTACCAATAGTATCCAGTGTCTTTAAGCTCGAAAAGTAGCTAAGCACAACGAAGTAATGTTTACCAGAATATGCTTACCAGTCAAAATACCAGCTCTGTGACTGGTATCCTGCTAATTTCTGCTCAGCAGAAATGTTTAAAGCAATATTTTCTGCTTTAAAATAATTCACTATGCAATTTGGCCCTGGACATTTCATACAGTCTCTTGGGCGAATCTGTTGCATTCCATTGGTTGTTTTACGGTCTCCAACTATCATAAGTTCAGTTTGGGTTTTCCGTCGCCTGGTGTAAATGCACGTCATGCAAAGTTGAGAGATGGTTTTGTCTACTCCGAGATGGCTCCGCATCCACGCGGTTATTACGGGTCAGGAAGAAGGTCACTTTAAAGGCGTGTCTGTAGCGTGAATTGACCATGCCGTACACGTACGGATTGATGGCCGAGTTCACGTACGAGAGGACCCGGCATATTTGGAGACCCGTTTGTTTCTGGCTGTAGTTGATGAACTTGCGGTCCTCTCGTAATAGATGGTTGTAGGAGAGCAGCAGGGAGAAAATCTCGAACGGGGATAAGAGGAGGAAGAACAGGGTGCCGTTGACGACCAGCATCCGCGCTACCTGGTTGCGAATCTTGACGGCGCGGTCCGAGAACTGGTGGTTGTTGTCGCTCTGCTGTCCGTGGGGGTGGTCGACGCGCTGGCTTAGCCGCCGGACGATCAAGGAATACATGGTCGCACTGAGGACAAACGCGGTAAAAAACGGTATCGTCTGGATTGTGTTGGCATAAGCGTCTGCCCAGTATGCTACGGGGCCACAGTACGCGTAGACATCGTATAGATGCACGTATAAGTCACCAGGAGGCCACATGAAGCAATAGTAGTTGAGGGTGCAGTAGCTGGGTACCCCGGTAGCAGCAACCAACAGAGAAAGCAACCAAGCACAGACCGTTAGTTTGACCGTCCGGTTCCACCCGCTGACCAGGCGGTGCCGTATCGGCCGACAGATCCCGTAGTATTTCTCCAGCGACACCAGCGTCAATATGAACAGCGTGGCGAAGTATGACAGACTCACCACGGAGTTGCTGGCGAAGCAGCTAAACAGCCCGTGGTACGCCGGGTGGAAACTCACCGACGACTCCCAGTACTCGTGGATCTTGGAGATGATGCCGAACGCCAGGAACATCGAGTCGGAGACGGCAAGGTTAGCCAGGTAGAAGTTGGTGACCGTCCTCATTTTCGGTACCCGATACAGCATCAGGATGAATGAGGCATTGCCAAGTAAACCGATCAAGAGTATGATCGGCATCAGCACAGTAATCACCACATCGTCAAACTTGGTGTATAATTCCACCAAAGCGGCCTTCTCGTCTGCCGTGTAGTTAAAATAGCCGTCGACACACCTTTCATCCATCGTAAAGTAAACCAGTCTCCTGTCGATGACTAGAGCAAGCTAGTCGAAACGTTGAGACCAATTACGAACTCAGTCTCCTGACGATGACTAGACCAAGCTAGTCGAAACGTTGAGACCAATTACAAACTCAGTCTGTTGACGATGACTAGAGCAAGCTAGTCGAAACGTTGATACCAATTACAAACTCAGTCTCCTGACGATGACTAGATCAAGCTAGTCGAAACGTTGATACTAATAATTACGAACTCAGTCTCCTGACGATGACTAGAGCAAGCTAGTCGAAACGTTGATACCAATAATTACGAACTCAGTCTCCTGACGATGACTAGAGCAAGCTAGTCGAAACGTTGATACCAATAATTACGAACTCAGTCTCCTGACGATGACTAGAGCAAGCTAGTCGAAACATTGATACCAATTAAGAACTCAGTCTCCTGGCGATGACTAGAACAAGCTAGTAGAAACGTTGAGAAACAATAATTAAAAACTCAGTCTCCTAGAGCGGTAGTTAATATCGATCCCCCATAAGCAAAGCTAGAGTAGTAGTCCTAGCCGATTTACCTTCCCCGAGGATAGTAGTTAAAAAGCAGGACAGTTCTTTTCAGAACTGAGAAGTCTCCCGAAATTCACAAATCTACTCCGTTGCAGTAGAATATAAAACAAGACAGTTCTCTAACGAGCACAATCTACCTGGCAAGATACACACATTAGCTTACCGCAAACCAAATATTGGTACCTCACCATGCAACGCCTCAAATCCCATAAACTCCCACACAGAAACTCTCACCACGAAACACCTGTTGACGGATACAAGTATAGTTCTGATTTTTTTTGTGGGTATATCATCGCCACGTACCCGCAGTCACGTCGACTGTAGCTTTTAGATCACGGAGGTGGGAAGAAGATAAACTCACGTCTGGATTGGTACAACCTGATGGACCCTGTAACACCCATCCTCACACCGCGATCAATATGCTCTCTCCAGCTTAGTCTGGTTTACGCATCAGTTGTCCCCCAGCGATCAGATCAAAGTGACATTTAATACTTCCGCTCACACTACGCATCCCTGCTCAACTCTACAAGTGCTGTCTTTTACATGGCTACGTCATACCACAGCCAATCATGGCTACGTCGTCACTCGTCAAACCTTGTGTCATATAAAGATCAAAGTCATCCACAGCGGCAATATGAAACAAAACTCTTGGAGAATTTGTTCATTTCTCCCCACATGCAAAGAGCAAGACAGAGCATCATCACAGCTCTACAAGTACCTACTGTCTTAATATCGCTGTGTATCAGCCAATCATGGCTAGTCATACACCGCATAAGGGCAACGGCATCCACAACTCTAAAACACTCACATATCTTGATGTGAATTTTTCTACGACCTTTTATCTTTCCCCTGCATGCAAGAAGCAAGACAGAGCACCGATGAGCCCTCACTACCTCAAATCATCAAATTAACCCGATTGTCAATGTTCGTCTCCGAACACATTATTAGCCATTAGTGCTACAAGCTGTTAAAGGCACATGACACTATATACTATTGGAAAATACTCAAAAGAATTATTAATCAATAGAGAGCTGTTGATAGTATAAAACATTGTGAGAAACAGCTCCCTCTAGAGTAGAGTAGGTTTCGAGAAATAAGTAATTTTTACACTTGGAATTAGAATTTGAGGTCCCGAAATCAAGCATCTGAAGCACACTTCGTGTGACAAGGGTGTTTTCTTCCATTGTTTTCTCGCAATTTCGGCGACCAATTGAGTTCAAATTTTCACAGGTTTGTTAGTTTATGCATTATGTTGAGATACACAAAGTACTGGTCTGTGACAATTACCAAAGGTGTCTAGTGCCCTTAATACCGTTCACTGAGCACTAAGGCAGGGCAGTGTGTACATAATCAATCATAGGTACTTTTACTGACTGAAACTAGCAGTACAAGTAATTACGGTTACGAGAAGTGATCAGTGATATATGCACAGTCAATAGTGAGTTCATAAGTGACTGTAATCCGGTCGTTCGGTCTGACGGGCTTTAGTTTGCTTAAAGGCACTGGACACTTTTGGTAATTTATTGTCAACAAAACAGTGTTCTCACTTGGTGTATCCAAACATAATAAGTTGGGAAACACCAAGGTTTGTTAACCAGGTTTGTTATTTTATGCATAATTTGCATAGAATAACATACCTGTGTGAAAATGTGGGCTTAATTAGTCATCGAACTTGCAAGAGAATGATGAAAGAAAACCATCCTTGTTGCATTAAATTGTGTGCTTTCAGATGCATAATAAAGGGCTTCAGCTGAGGAGGCCGTTTCTCACAATGTTGTATACTATCAACAGCTCTTCATTGCTCGTTACCAAGTCATTTCTACGCTAACAGTTATTTTGAGTAATTACCAATAGTGTCCAGTGTCTTTAAAGCCCAATCCATCAGAAAGTCAGCACGGAAGTGGCTGCAGCGGTGTTTTAATCAGCCATGTAAGAACAAATCAATTTGTGGACCTTTTTTTATGAGAGGCCATCTTGAAGTCAATGTCAGTAATGCTTCTCAGATTTAGAATTCCTATTCGGGAATACCGGTGCTTTCTGTGTGGAAAGTAAATTTAAATGTTCACATGTTTAATAGTTTGTATTGTAGATGTTTAAACATAGTTTTGGAGTGGAACACCCCGATATTTTCTCCACGATATTTTACCTCAAAGTGGAACCATACAACCGATTTTCAAATTTGTGCAGAACTATAGACTCCTTGAGCATCGGAGATTAGCCTTAAGTAACCGTAACCTCTAGTTGACCTTAACTTCCGGGTCAACCGGAAGTGGGGACATAACTCAAGAATTACACTGCCGGTTTTCAAACTGTTTTCAGTTATATACTCCTTGGGCAAAACCAAACCTCTTCTGTCTTGAAATCAGACCAAGTATTATCTTTGAAGAACTCAAAAGTCTAAGCAAAACTGCTTTGTGTCTGTACACAAACACCTAATGTCTAGTACCGTAAATAAAAATGCTGAATGCTTCCAACCAAAAGTTATAATTGGCAATGGTTCTAAGAGTGATTACCAAACGGGTGCCCTTTACTATTTTTACCGTAACGTAAATCATGTGCATATGGAAACCAAACCGAACTTGGTTGATGGATGTTTATGCAAACAGTCCTGTGAGATACCGTACTTTATTATCTTTGCATAGAGGTCATAAAACCTGCACGCTGAAAGTAAGAGTAAATAACCACCGGGATGAAAACTAGACGGTTTGGGGAAATGAAGCTCAACGAACACGAGAAGTGTTCCTCACAGCATTGACAAAATAAATCTAAGCTACGCCGTTGGCGCGCATTCACTGTACACACAAGGGTTTGGATAGCCTTGGTCCATGACGTCTCCATCCCATACTCGTAATGTAATGTAATGTAATGTAACGCAACGTAAGCTTAAATACCCACCAGGAGGGAAAACTAGCCGGTTTGGGGTAATGAAGCTGTTAAAGCGAACACGAGATTTTTACTCGCAACATTAAATTGTTTGGGGGCAGGTCTGGTTTAACACTTCCTCTAGATGGCAGTTTTTATACTTTTTTTCATAACATTGACAACCCCTGTCCTACTTGTTTTTAACTGTGTATGTCTAAAGATTTAAAATAAATAAAATTTGACAAAATATAAGCTGCGGCACTGGCGCCTATCCACTGTACGCACACGGGAACAAAAAAATTATCTTACTTACTCCCCCCTCGATTTTATTAGAAATTATGATCCAAGCCCTTTTTCAACCAACTCCTAGACATGCATGCACACGCGCCACCGTCTTTTCTTGAATCGTGTCATATCTTGTTCTGTAGATATACAATCCGTCTCGAGTAGGTTAAAAATTGCCTAGTAATGCTTTTTTTTTAAACCGTTTGTTTGCGTCAATACTTGCTGTACGTATTTGTGGCGTGCCGTGGTTTTTAAGAACACCGGATCCCAGTTATGGTGATTCTGATCAGCAGAGTGGGGTTTCGAGTCCATGTCGTGACAACTGTGTCATTGAGCAAGACTCTAAACCACGATGATTTGTCCTTCGGATGTGACGAAAAGCCGTTGGTCCCGTGTGTTGTGTAACGCACGTGAAATAACCCAGGGCACTTATCGAAAAGAGAAGGGGTTCACCCCGGTATTTGAATGGCTGCATATTGCGCTACAGCACCTTGTAAACCAGTACATAGTAAAAGGAGTAGGGAGACTTTCGGGACGCTTGGTGGCAGCAGACTTACCAGGTGAAATCCATTGTTCTCGGTAATGTGCGCATGCCCAGAACTACGTCAACAATGGAAATTCACTTGGTAAGTCTGCTGCCACCTAGTGTTCAAAAGTCCCCCATTCAAACGGTAGTCCCACATACCTTGCAGGAAAAAAAATGTCTATTAAAGCGCCTTGAGCGACACTGGATGATGGATATTAGCGCTATAAAAAAAAACCACTATTATATTTATCACTAACAAAAGAAGCAATGGAATATATAGAAACCTGCGTGCCATGCCAATGTTCCCATTCAATTAAATATAATCTCGCTCACTTTCCCTTCAGACCGATTTACAAAACTGAAAATGATTTCCTTAAACCCGAGAGACACTTCTCACGTCCCCGTACAAAATTAACTTCCGTCAGTAAAGCTTCAGTTTTTCGCTCTTTTGTCCCATAGTTTTTGGTCAATTGTGTATCAACTTCCTTTCCTTAGTTTGGAAAGGAAATACTTGAAGGACAGTTCTTACGTCTTTAAGAATCGTCTGCACTGCTTTATATATTCGTTTTTTTGTTCCCCCAACATCTCATATCAATTAAACATGTTTCTTTCTAATTCAACTACTACTAACGTCTTATGTTTCCCATAACGCAATGATACTTGCGTGACCTTCAATCTAGTGGGCTTTCGGTTTCAAAGTTATCTAATCTCTATGTAACAATCGTACTTTCAATGGATGTGTCTGTCTTCGAATCGACTTCATGTGAGAGAGCGTTTTGACACTGGTCTGAAATTTATAAATAATAACAAGCTTGAAAAAAGAGTTATCAGTTTGTTCTACCACTACCAATCTGGGCCCAATTTCATGGCTCTGCTTACCGTAAGCACAGAATCGGCGCTTACGGAAGCAGGGAATTATGTGCTTACGGCACTCGTATTTCACGGGTTAGCGGCAAATTTGGGCTTCTGCGCGTGCGTACTCCACGTTACTAGGCATTCTACGCTTACAAGGCTAGCGCAGAAATTCGGCGCTTGCACGTAAGCGGGGAATCGCGATCGTAAGCGCAGAGTTCGGCAGTAAGCAGAGCCATGAAAATGGGCCCTGGTCCTCATGTCTTTGATGGTCAGTATTTGAATAGTTTTCCCATGGGATACTTTTATTATAAATTATAGCACTCATTCACACAGAGAAAATTTGTAATCTATTTTGTTTTATATATTTTGTTTTTGTACAATAATGCCGATTTCTTGCTGATTTAAAAACCAGCACGAGCTTATTTCCATGCTGAAAGTGAACTGTTTGTTTCTACTATATATGTATATATATATATATCCTCCTACCAATAGAGTTGCTTTGGTCACCACCTTCCACCCCAAACTACCCAAACTTCCCTCAATTCTCAATAATAACATGCCTATACTTCACTCCTCCAGCAGGTTACACTCAGCAATCACTGAGGTTCCCATGGTTGCATTCCGCCGCCCTAAGAACCTTGGTGACATACTAGTCAGGGCCAAACTTCCCCCAGGTACAGTCCAAACACAACCCCCGACAGATATACTGGGCTGTCACAAATGTACCCGTTCCAAATGCAAAACGTGTCTGCACATTAAGCCCTCACTTAAGGTGAAGAGTCATACCACTGGCTCTTCATACAACATCAAGACCGACTCTGAATGCAGCACGTCTAATGTAGTCTATGTCATATCATGTAAGAGATGTGGGCTACAATATGTGGGAGAGACTAAGACCAAACTTAGTCTTCGCTTTGCGAATCATGTCTCTTCCATAAAGACTAAGAAACCGTACCCAGTCTCTATCCACTTCAACAGCCCCAATCATAGTGTCATTGATGTTGAACTTCTGGTGATTGAAGCTTGCAATGGTGATGACACACACCGCAAGAATAGAGAATCACACTGGATTCACCAACTCAAGACAGTCAAACCCTTTGGACTTAACATAAACACTGGTGTTAAATAACTTCTCATTACCCTCCACTTCACTTCTGCCTAAGAACTCATATGTTGTATATATTCTGTACATAAAATATAAATTAACCTAGTTTAAAGTTGTTTTTATAAATTCATCACTGTAACTATCTGATGTAAGTAACCCCCCCCCCCCTTTTTTTCCACAGGTCCCTCATACCTATTTTTAAAATCATCATACCTTTGATCTTGCTATTCTTATTAATTGACCATTGTTAGTTGCATCATGATGCAACTTGCTCTCTAATCCTACCCTTTCATGTCTCCCTCCATTGTTGTCGAACAATACATTTACCACTTTTATGGTCCAGTAACCCTTCCTTTCATTCTAAACATCCTTTGTCCTCGCCACTTCACTCCTATTGGTTCATAGCCCCCAATATTGTTTCTGAAATAGGAACTTTGATTGGCTGTTATTTTCCCGCTTCTTTCTGGATCCTTTCCTTAATCCCTTTCCCCCTCTCTTTTTCTATAAATGGATATGTATTTGTTTGTACTTGTCTTATGCCTCTGAAGAAGGTCCGGATTGGATCGAAAGCTAAGGCCATCTACCCTATTCATTATATATATATAAAGATAGACAGGTTTTGAACGGTGGACCTGAAAAAAGTCGCATCCCCTTAAGGTGATCCCCTGTCTGCCGCTTCCCAGGTTGTATCGTTACCCGGGTGTGATCCCTGGCTACACGGCAGTTTGCGGTTTCATGGCTTCTGACAGGCACCCCCGAACAAAGATATTGACAAAATTGGGAGACCACCAACATAGGGCTAGATAGCTCAGTTGGTAGAGCGCCGGCACGTTAAACCGGAGGTCGTTGGTTCAAATCCCGCTCTAGTCAATTTTTCTTTGTTCAATCCAAAAATCATTTAAAAATGTTCCCAGTCAGTTTCCCTTGTGGTTTATTATTTGATATCTGATATAAAAAGTCGCATCCCCTTAAGGTGATCCCCTGTCTGCCGCTTCCCAGGTTGTATCGTTACCCGGGTGTGATCCCTGGCTACACGGCAGTTTGCGGTTTCATGGCTTCTGACAGGCACCCCCGAACAAAGATATTGACAAAATTGGGAGACCACCAACATAGGGCTAGATAGCTCAGTTGGTAGAGCGCCGGCACGTTAAACCGGAGGTCGTTGGTTCAAATCCCGCTCTAGTCAATTTTTCTTTGTTCAATCCAAAAATCATTTAAAAATGTTCCCAGTCAGTTTCCCTTGTGGTTTATTATTTGATATATATATATATATATATATATATACATGGTTTTTTTTTTTTAATATTGTTTGTCCGATTTCTTGCTGGATTTGAAGGGAAAGTATAATTTTCATAATGAATTTTTGAACTGTGGAAAATATACTGCATTGCCAGTTAGCTGCATTGTATAGTTATATTTCTTTTAAATACAAATAGGCCGATTTGTTGATGAGTTTGAAGGAAAAGCACATTAGCAAGCCAGCAAGAGCACATGTTCATGTTGAAAGATAGACAGGTTTTGAACGGTGGACCTGAAAAAATAAGGTCACCGCCCTTTGGAAGTATTGACAAACTCATAGCCAGCAAGAGCTGCCACTCATAGCTTCTATAGCACTCGGGTGACTTATTTGTTTAGTTTTTTTTTTAGTTATTTGTTTAGGGCAGCTTTTTGTCTAAAACGGTACAGGCTTTATCGACCATGTAAGAGGGTCGAGTTAGTAATTTCACTGCCGTCAAGTAAAATTAACTTTTCAACATTTTCATGATCTCCATGATATAATATTAACTTACAAGTAGTATACAGCAGAATTTAGAGTAGTTGCCGTTTTAAAGTGCATCATTCGGTTTTGATGACGCTTGACGTCCGGGTATACTTTACTGTAATTTTTTACAGAGATGTTGCAATTTTAGAAATGCCACTGAAAGTTTGTGAAAAAAAATGTGGTAAACCTCCCGGGCTTTAGAGCTCCCTCTTCGGCGTATAAAAACCCAAAAGTCAAACCCGTGTAAAGCTATTGTTTCGAGGGCCCTTTTCGAATCCACGATTTCGGCTTTGGATTCAGCTTCAGGCTCCGTTCTCTCGTCTGAAACCCTGATCGCGTATATACGCAAAGCTCGCGCAGTTGTCAAAACACCCGCGGGGCCTAGCTAGCCTGAGCCGAATCTGGAGTCGAAGCCGTGGTTTCGAAAAGGGCCTATGAAGTATCATTGATTGCACTTGATCTTCAAGTGGTCATGTAATGTCTTGTTGAGGATGTGGTTGCTGTAAGAGAGGGCACGCCTTATTTAACACAGTGGACGGTCGAGTTGGTTTGTTTCACGGCCGGGCTTAGCTAGCCAGGAATTCGTTCAATGAATCACCCTGGAGAGCGGCACATTCTCCCCACCAACTCAGAAACCGTGTATTAAGAACCATTTAAAAAGCATGGTTCTAAAACACCGAGACTATACCTTAAGAATTAAAAAGGAAACAGTTAATACAAAAATGGCTGACAATCTTATTGACCATAAGGCAGAAATGCAATCAAAACATTATTTGCTTAAAGGCACTGGACACTATTACTCAAAATAGTTGTTATCATGAAAACTTTCTTGGTGACGAGCAATGGAGAGTTGTTGATGTATGGTGACGAGCAATGGAGAGTTGTTGATGTATAAAGACATTGTGATAAATGGTTCCATCTATGTTAACGTAGTTTTTGAGAAAGAGGTTTAACTCACTCAAATGTATAAGAACTTCAGACCTGAAGCCTTTTTAAGCATCTGAAAACACACAGATTTGTGCTTTTTCATTTTCTCTTGCAACTTCAATGACACAATTGAGTCCAATGATGTTCCCAGATTTGTTAGTGTGTGTATACTATGATGGGATACACCAAGTGAGAAGGTGTCCTGCCGTCGAACTCACCAAACTCTTCCAAACTTGTATAGGACTAATCTTAGCATATAAGTTCCGTATATCCGAAGACGTTAAGACGCATTGAACCCATCCTAGATTTACTCGTCCTAGGCGAGATATGATTCATCCTAGCGTTTCGTTCAATCGCCTGCTGTGCCTTTAAGCGTTTTGTAATTTAATAGTTAGCTTTCGCGCTCACCATGGATTTGCATTGTTAGCTTCCATACAGTAAACACCTTACCTTGTCAAGTGCTTACGGCAAAAAAATGGAAAGTCGCGCAAACACAAAATCTGCTCTATACGGTGATACTGAGCTCTGTTCTGATTTTCAGGACAGTGTCCTATAAAGGGGCAATGTCATTACGATCATAGTCCGTTTGCGGCTTCACATGTAAACATTAACTCTCACTCAGTTACTCAGTAACTGTGTGGGCGTTCAGAGTTTAATAGAGAGGTTTCGCAAGCTTGCGAATACACAGATACGGATATGCTAAACGTATCCGTACACGTCAGCCACGTGTTGAATTTTGTTTCGCAAAATATAGGTATGTTTCACTTGAGTGCGCTTGCATTCATCATGAGTGTTTTTCTGACAAACATGACCGATAGAGACCCCGTGTTTTATGCACTGCATTTTCTCATCGTTTTGCTTGCAAATGACCAAAACAATTATATCTATATCACGAACGATACCAGTGAAAGCTATTCCGTGGGAAATGTTTTTGATCTGGGACAAAAATACATCTAAAAGTCTGTAAAACAGTATCCGTTTATCAACAACGTGTATGAGCTCCCGTATCCGTTACGAACGTGTATGCAAAATACGATAGTCGCGGATACGCGTCACGTGAACACACAGTGTCGACGTATCAGTATCTGTATGTGTATCCGTACACTTGCGAAACCTCTCTACTGTCTGGCTACCGACTCGCTGTGATCATGACGGCAAGGTGCCCCTTTAACCTACTTAAGTTCAAAACTAATTTTAGTTCTTCAGGCATATGAGACAAATCTCCCCAGTACATCTACCTATACAAGTGGATTGACAATAACGACTGGTCCCATTGAGTTTAAAATTGCTTTCCGACAATTTGTCAAAATGCATTCTGCCAATTTTGGGATTCCAAGCAGGCTCTCTACCGCACTACAAACAAGATGTCGAGAAATTCTATTTTATTGTCCCATCATCAGCTGATATTGCAAAGTTTTTCATTGTCTGTTTTCCCACTGTCCCATCCAACCACACTCAAAATAGAAACACTTGACACCTTTGGTAAGTGTCAAAGACATGTCGTGTCAAAAGAAGCATAACATAACAAACCTTTGAACATTTCAGCTCAATTGGTCGTCGAAGTTGCGAGATAATAATGAAAGAAAAACACCCTTGTCGCACAAGCTGTATGCTTTCAGATGCTTGATTTCGAGACCTCGTGATTTTTGAGAGTGGCAATCCTACATAGAGAAAAACTGCTTGGGTATACTATGAGGTTTTTTTTCTAAAAGGGGATGCCACAATTTCATCCCATTACACATAATTAAAAACGTGTTATCCCCGACTCTTAATGAAATGTCCTCCCAGCTAATGATGATGTTGTACTTTGTATTGACTAAGGGGCCGTGTAATTGCCATGACAGGCTCGTCGTAAAAACATGAACGGTTCAACAGGTTCCAACCATCGCACTTTGACGTATTACAACCCACGCGCAAAATGTTGAGAAGTCTGATGGAAAGTACGCCACGAGTGTTTGGTGTTAGTTACGGTCATGTTTAAACAATGCTTTCCTGTGGCAAGACTGTTATAATAAACGGATACAAATGGTTGTCACTTGCCATGTTTGATAAAGATATACCCTGCATCATAACCCTACCATAAACTTGATCCCCCCCCAATCCTAGCCTCAATCCCGATTCCCATTCAAAAAAGCCCTTACCCCATTTTCAACCCAAACCCAAACTCCAAACTGTTTTCTGCTTTAATAAGATCGATTGAAGTTTCACATTATACCAAACTGTCTTCATTGTTTTCTGATAAGGATCTCTTTGAAATTTCATTGCTGCTTAGCAGACAACTGCTATGCAACTTTTTCTGCATTGTTTGCTGATGAAGAGCTCTTTGAAATTTTATGTGTACCATATGTGACTGGTATCCTGCTCATTGCTGCTTAGCAGACAACTGCTAAGCAATATTGTTTGCCAGATATTAGTTCAAGACACTGTGGACACTATAGGTAATTGTCAAAGACCAGTCTTCTCACTTGGTGTATCTCAACATATGCACAAAATAACAAACCTGTGAACATTTGATTTGGTCGTCGAACTTGCGATATAATAATGGAAAATAACTTCTTTCTCGAAAAATACGTTACTTCAGAGGAAACCGTTTCTCACAATGTTTTATACTATCAACAGCTCTCCATTGCTTGTTACCAACTAAGTTTTTATGCTAAACATTATTTTGAGTAATTACAAAAAATAGTGTCCAGTGGCTTTAAACACAACACACATAGGAACAGTTGCTCCGTGCTTCTTTGAGAAGCGTTCCAGCTTAACTGAAACCGCACTAACATCACAACAGCACTACAATAAAAAAAAAAAGTCCCCGGACAATTTTTAATTATAATGTACGTGTACCACTTTAACGCTACGGGGACACCCGAAGCAATGTGACCTATCAACAAACATCTGCATAAATAAAAAGAGAAACTGAAACAAAAGAAAAGAAAAACAGCAGTATAAGACTATTGTGGGGGGGGGGGGTCGCTTATTCACATGTATAGTGTAAACTCATCCAATGTTTAGCCGGAGAGACAATTGTCATTGAGCAGTGACAAATTACACCCTTGATCATTGATCTTGCACCGTGGCCTCATTATATTGGTATATTACACTTTTTTTTTCCTTCTTCTTTTTAAGTCCTTTTGTTCATAAACGATTCTTTATATAAAAAAAAGGTCCCAGTAGCTTTGTGTCAAAAACTCATGAGGTTGATTTTTTTCCCCATACAAGGCGAGACTCATTCAGTATTTCAACCATCACACTTCACGTGTGAAACAATATACCCACGTGACTTGTCCGGGTGATCGGGGACGGGACACTTTTCCCAAGGCAGCCTCGTTTGTCATCTTCACAAGAAAAGCAAGCCCCATCATCTTGCGATGTATTGTCAATTATTTTGTTCTGTGCATTATCGCTATAGCTACGCAAAGTAAATACTTATTTATAAAAAAGAACGTATTTTTTGTTGGCACTGACAGTCATCGGAGGGAAGCCTTTGTTGTTGCGTTGTTTTGCAATCATGGAGAATATTATTTTTCTACGGATAGTGAAAACTATTGTGGGATCGTTTGGCATCCTGGGGAACACCCTCGTCTGTCTGGTCATTTATAAAGTGAGCTTCATGCACACGCTGACGAATGCACTGATTTTCAACCAGGCCGTTATCGACCTGTTCGGCTCCGTCGTGCTTTTACTGGAGAGCAACGTCCCCGTGCCGGAGACGCTCCACGACACTCCGGCCAACTGGATTCTCTGCCACATCTGGCTGGGGAACTTACTCCTATGGGGTGCGTTTAACGCGTCTACGCTGAACCTGCTCTCCGTGACTTTGGAGCGGTTCTTCGCCATCGTGTTCCCCTTGAGATACTGCGGTCTTTTCACCCGTCGAGTCGTCATCGTCTTGGTCTGTTGCTCCTGGATTATGGGAGTCTTCTTGCAAGGATTGTACATTTCGGTAGTCCATGTCTTCAGCGGAGGCAAGTGTTACTTTGAGTCTTCAGGAAGGACTCAGCTTATAGGAGCAATCTTCATATGCATCAAGTTCTTTCTCCCGGTGTTCATCATGGTTTTTGCATACGCCAGCATCATGTTCGTGTTGAAGAAGGGGGTCCAGCGCCTCGCGGTGGCACCCCGGGTCATTACGGTAGCCCCGGTCGATACGGCACCCCGGGTCGTTACGGTAGCGGGGTCGGTGACGTCGACAGCACCACCGGCCGTCGAGACACGAGATAACTCACTCCGACGCGCTCGACGGAACACCTTCAAGACGCTACTGATTGTCTTCATCTCGTTCTTGGTCTGCTGGGCTCCCAACCAGATCGTCTTCTTTCTCTTCAATCTTGGCTGGCCGTTGGATTTCGGTGGAAACATCTACGTCATTTCGGTCTCACTGGTTGCAGTCAACTCATGCATCAACCCGATCATCTACGGAATCAAATATAAGCGGTTCAGAGAAGGGGTACGCAAACTGCTGGGACGTCGTCAGGAGGAATCAAACTCTTTCACCATGTGAGGCCGGAGAGTAAACTCAAACATTACAAAGAGGCTATGGCAAGTTAATAATTGAAGTACAGCAAATGGAGCATTTTTAAGGACTTTTAACGCCAAGTCAGACGTGGAAATTTCAACCACTTTTATGCAATCACCATGAAGAACAAACATCCACATGTTTATTTGAATGCAATACTTGGGGACAGAAATATGGTGTTGACAAACGTATATGTTGTACTCAAGTGTCTATTTTGCATCCCATGCATTCGGTTGCCTCCAAGACGCTCTGAAGGTTTATAACTTAGCTATACTAAATGTAGCGTTACAGAGCCTTGTCACACGAGGTAATTTTGTATATTTTAGGCAGCTTATAGTTTCAGGCAACCAACTGCAGTGCATGCGGCAGGATCACTTTGGTAACACAGGGGTAATTTCTAATTTTGTCTTACGAAATTGAAGAAAAAAACAAATAATGTGAACATTCAAATGAATGATTCTACTCTTGGAGATTGCCTGGAACTGATTGCCAGTAAATTACTTAGGCGCTAAACGATACTGTGTGCATACGCCCACAAGCCACTTGATGGATGGACTACCAGAACGTTCCGATGGGCCACTTAAAGCCAGTGGACACTATTGGTAATTGTTAAAGACTAGTCTTCACAGTTGGTGTATCTCAACATATGCATAAACTAACAAACCTGTGAAAGTTTGAGCTCAATTGGTCGTCGAAGTTGCGAGATAATAATGGAAGAAAAAAACACACTTGTCACACGAAGTTGTGTGGGTTTAGATGGTTGATTTCGAGACATCAAGTTCTAAACTTGAGGTCTCGAAATCAAATTCGTGGACAATTACTTCTTTCTCGAAAATTACGTCATTTCAGAGGGAGCTGTTTCTCACAATGTTTTATACTATCAACCTCTTCCCGTTACTCGTAATCAAGAAAGGTTTTTTGATGATAATTATTTCAAGTAATAACCAATAGTGTCCACTGCCTTACTATTGGTTATTACTTGAAATAATTGTTACCATAAAAACTTATACTCGGTAGCAAGCAATGGGAATAGGTTGATGGTATAAAACATTGTGAGAAACGGCTCCCTCTGGAGTAACGTACTTTTCGAGAAAGAAGTAATTTTCCACGAATTTGATTTCGAGACCTCATAGTTCGATTTTGAGGTCACGAAACCAAGCATCTTAATGCACACAGCTTCGTGTGTTTTCCCCCCTATATCTCGCAACTTCGACGACCAATTGAGCTCAATTTTTTCAGGTTTGTTATTTTATGCACATGTTAAGATACACCAAGTGAGAAGACTGGTCTTAGTCAACTACCAAAAGTGTCCAGTGTCTTTAAAATGTTTGAATTGGATTTGGATGTATCCATCCCAACGCTCTTTATAAGAGCCAAGAGTGAGAAGACAACGAAGAAATTCCAGTTGAGATGTGGGAGGAAAACCCCAGAGAACCATTCTCATGAAAAACCCACGCAGTCAATAGTGACTGAAAACCCAACCCACATTAGTGCCCCGAGTGAGATTCAAACCAGGGTCCCAGAGGTGGAGGGCGAGGCAAGACACCGCTACACCAATGCTTTAGAGACTGTTGCTATAGGTCAAATGAATTGAGGCGAGTTGACCGCCCTAAGTACGAGAGCATTAGTGATGGTGCAGCCATCTTGATTTTCTCTCATTCGAATCAATGAACAAGACTGAGGCTGGAAGTGCAAATAGTCTGGTTATTATTTGCGCAATGACTCTTAGCATACTTTACTGATATTGAAGACAAGGAACATGACGCGCTTGTAGCATGATACAACGATTATTGTCTATCCCACCACAACGATTGAATCATTCACACATCAGGTCCAATGTTTGGGGTATTATGTACATTTTCCTAACAAAAAAACACACAATGTCCACAGATTTACATCAAACTTACACAGTTTGAAGATTGTGATATTAGGTAGCTTCCCTTAAAATTTTACTTACTGAGGTGGTGTAGTTTTTGAGAAATTAGTAAAAGTAATCATTTTCGTTAGCATGTAAAATCGTATTTAACCAGTTATGCTAGGGTTTTGGTATAAAATCATTACTGGTTAAGGGGATTTTACATGCTAAAATAATTTTGGTCTCATGAGATCAAAATCATTTTGTGACTTGTTTTACTCATTTCTCAAAAACTACACGACCTTTCGAAGAGAAGCTTTCCACTTACCATTATCTTCAAACCATGTAAGTTTAATGTAAATCTGTGGACATTTTGGAAAAATTACCCGAATCCTTTAAAGAGCTGCTGAAGCAGATTTGTTTTTCTAAACAACTCTCTTCTCAGCAGAAATGAGCACCAGTTAAACAAAGTGGGACAATGTGTTGTGCTAAGCATCTTTAATTAGGCACTATTTTGATCCCAAACTTTGTATCAACCTTTTTGTTTCGGTTTCTTTTCCTCTCGAGCGCCTCGGATTAGTTTTCTCGATAATTTTATGAATCACACACTGAATTAATATTATTTTACTAGAGTTTTGTAGTTGTTCAGAGCACCATGTAAAATCGTATTTGTAGTTTTCAAAGACCACAGTTTGCACTTATGTCACCCAACATAAAACATAAACAAAAACTGTGGACGTTTAAGCACAGTTGGCCATGGGAGTCACGAACAAAATAGGCATCCGAAATGATATGTCTTCACTGGTTTCGGACCTCGTTTTTGTTTTTAATTTGAACCCTTAAAGGCACTTGGCAACCCTGTCAAGGAACAATATTATCGCTGTGTGTATCCTAACATGCATGAAAAAGCAAATCTGTGGAAGTTTAAACTCAATTTGCCATGGAAGTTGCAGGGGAATAAGAAAGAAGAAACATCCTTGCACGAAGTTGTGTGCTTTCAGATGCTTAATCAAAGGCGCCATGTATGAAGTGTTCTATTATTTGAGTGAGACACTACCTCAGAGAGGGGCAATTCTCACTATGTTTTATACTATCAACAACTCTCCACTGCTTGTTACAAGAAAGTTTTTATGCTAACAAATTACTTTGAGTAATTACCAACAGTGTCCAGTGCCTTTAAGTAATTGAAGTCCTGTGTGTAATACGCGCTGCTGCTTTCCTTAGAATTCTCTGTTAAAGGCAAGGGACACTATTGGTAATTACTCAAACTAGTTGTTAGCGTGGGAACTTCCTTGAACAATGGAGAGCTGTTAGAACAAAGTTAGCTGATAGTACAAAACATTGTAAGAAATGGCTCCCTCTGAGGTAACATAGTTTTCGAGATGAAGTAATTTTCCAATAAAATATTTTAATTTGATTTCTAGACCTCATTAGATTTTGAGGTCCCGAAAACAAGCATCTAAAAGCACACAACTTCGTGTGACAAGGGTGTTTTTTCCCCCCATTAATATCTCGCAGCTCCGACGTCCAATTGAGTACAACATTTCACAGGTGTGTTATTTTATGCATATGTTGAGATACACTAAGTGAGAAGACTGGTCTTTGACAATATTTCCGAAGGTTTCCAGTGCCTTTAAGGCGTAAAGTGCAATGCCACGTTTGTGTTATTGCCATCAGTGCTACTGCAGATCACTTAGCAGATTATCTGCTGCATTGAATTAATGACAAAGGTACATGGTTATTCAATAAACCTTCAGAATGTTATACATGAGAAGGTTTTGTTAATAAATATTTGGGTTTAATTTGTTTCACCTTTCGACAGTTCAAATTATGTCTCACCTTTTCACATAATATTACTACCTTTTTCCAAACAAATCTTGGAAAATCGTATAATGTTGTAACGTTTGTGTGTGTGTTTTTGACAACACTGTCTACGACTTTGTCTATTCTAATTATTAAATGTTGAAGGCACTGGTCAATATTGTACGCAAAATAACGTAGGCCTACTTAGTAATGAGCAATAGAGAGCTGTTAGTTTATAGTATAACACATTGTGAGAAACGGCTCCCTCTGAAGTAACACAGTTTTTGAGAAAGGGGTAATTTCTCACTCTATTAAAAGACGTCAGACCCGAAACCATTTATTACGCATAATTGATCTGATAGCACACAAATCAGCAACATGGGTGTTTTTTTTTCATCCTTTTCTTGCGACTTTGATGGCTAATTTTAGTCTATATTTTAACAGGTTTGTTATTTTAGGCATGTTGAGATACACCGCTGAGCATAATTTTTTTGGTCTTTGACGATTATTACCCAAGGTGTCACTGCCTTAAAGGCAGTGGACACTATTGGTAATTACTCAAAATAATTATTATAAGCATAAAACCTTACTTGGTAACGAGTAATGGGGAGAGGTTAATAATATAAAACAAACGGCTCCCTCTTAAGTGACGTAGTTTTCGAGAAAGAAGTAATTTTCCACGAGTTTGATTTCGAGACCTCAAGTTTAGAATTTGAGGTATCGAAATCAAGCATCTGAAAGCGCACAACCTCTTGTGACAAGGGTGTTTTTTCTTTCATTATTATCTCGTAACTTCGAAGACCAATTGAGCTTAAATTTTCACAGGATTGTTATTTTATGCATATGTTGAGATACACCAAATGAGAAGACTTGTCTTTGACAAATATTAACAGTGTCCAATGTCTTTAAACTACCTTAAGAATCATATTGTTGTAAGGTTACTCCAGTTTATTTCTCGATGTCATTGTAGCTGTCAGTTATCATGAAACTGTAATTTCCTTTGTTCTATGCACAAAAACACAGGAACAGGAAAAAAATGATTGTTTCATCTATTGACAATCTGGTTCTGTGAAATAACCAATTAAAAAATGACCTCCATTACACAAAATTGCAAGAGTCTATAACCTATACTTTGAGTATAATTGCCACTCAGGGGGTCCAGTGTCTTCATTGCCATGTGTAGACAGTGACCCCCAATCTAAACCAATATATGGAAAGCTTACGCCATTGCACGTTTATCCAGTGAAATCATTGCATCAAATGAAATAAGTGGATCTGTAGAACAAAGCCTGTGGTGTCTTGATCCCGGCGGGTAACGACAGGAGCAACAGTACTCACTGATTGCTCGATTAAACGACAGAGGGCGCACTGTAAGTACTAGAAAGTGCTCGTCAGTATCAGTGACCCAATCAACTTTAAATTCTTACTCACGACGTATTAATAATTGCCTACCGCTACAGAGAAACTGCGCTTGCCAACAATATAATCCATCGAGCAGCCACATGAAAGAAAAGACGTGTTTTGGACCCACTGGGCGTAGTCGGAAGGGAAAATGTACAACGGATAAATAACTGTGTTTGGGGGCACAATTATTCTTGTTCGAACTGGAAAAGATGAAAAGATGTACTCTGGTACCCATACATGTAAAGGAAATGTACACATTGGATCACTATAATTCAAAAGATTAAGATTGTTTGTGCACACCGCATGATTTTGTATGTACACTATACACTATAATGGGTCCATCCAGACCAGTCTGTCATGTCTACCCCTTAGTTTTTTCTACCAGAGATTACTACAGTATACAAAATAGAGTGATGTTTGAGGTAGTTTAAAAATCAGCGGAACTGATCCAAACATTTTGAAGTTATTAAACAAAATAAAGTAACACAAAATATGAAGCTGTTCCCTCCGCCCCAATCTTCAGCTGCTGGGGGTTGAAATGGATCAAGCTGTTTACCTTCCTCCCAAGAAAAAAAAACCCTTTCAAAAGTATACAAAATAAAAACTTTTAAAACTTTTAAAACTACAAAAAAAAAGAAGTTTCTATAGGCCCTGAAAACGTTCTATAAGTCAAGATTTTTATGTGTTTCTCCTCAACACGGGTTTTGATTTTACCGTCAAACGTGTTTTTTTAAAGACTATAATATAGTCATGGACACTTGTATTTGCACTTGTTATTACTCAAAATAATTATTAGCACAAAACCATAGTTGGTAATGAGTAATGGAGAGAGAGCTGTTGGTGGTATAAAACAATGTGAGGAACGGCCCCCTCTGGTGAAGTAACGTAGTTTTCGAGAAAGAAGTAATTTTTCACGCATTTGATTTCGAGACCTCAGATTTTGGATTTGGAGGTCTCGAAATCAAGCATCTGAAAGCACACAACTTCGTGTGACAAGGGTGATTTTTCTTTCTTTATTATCTCGCAACTTTGACAACCAAAATATTGAGCTCAAAATGTTCACAGGTTTGTTATTTTGTGCATTATTATGTTGAGATACACCAGGTGAGAAGACTGCTCTTTGACAATATTATTACCAACAGTGTCCAGTGTCCTTCTTACTGGTAGCCTACAAGTTGCCAATAAGTTTTGGAGACCGCTAAATGTGCATAGCGCCCCCTGTTGTTGAATCGTTACAACAAAACAATGGTTTGCACATAACTGCATACGAAGCTGTCCAAGTAAGACAGCGGCACCCACCCAATCAAACTGGCCTATAATTATTTATAAACTAAGTAACTTTTTTGTTCGGAGAATGATCTTATACATTTTATTGTCACAGTATTTCTTTGCAAACAATATACTACACTGTCCATATGAAACATGTTTCAGCATAACTCCAAAGTGGGGAGAAAGTGGGTGCTCAAATCTTTCAGGCAATAACACACTGCAGTACCGCTAGCATCATCCAAAGTTGCCACCAACATGGAGACCGTTAAATGTGCATAGCGCCCTCTATTTTTGATTCGTTTCGACCAGACTTCGGAGTCTCAGGCCGTGTCCGAATATGCGACTTCGGCTACAGCTACGGCTAGATCAGCGCGTCTGTCAGTGTTGAAGAATAGCAGACGCGCGCGCCCTAGCCGTAGCTGTAGCCGAAGTCGCCAATTCGGACACGGCCTCAGCAAAAATTTGGAGACCGCTAATTGTGCACAGCGCCCTCTGTGGTTGAATCGTTACAACCAGACTTCGGAGTCTCAGCATTTTGTTTTTACTGTGTATCTATTGGGGCCAGCCGAAAATACATGAACTTTTAAGATACACCACAATAGTCGGGGGAAAAAACATTGAAAGAAAGGGTACCGGTACATGATGGTGTAGTTTTCAATGAAGGCCTAAATACAAACATTTCCATACAGATTAAAGAAGGCAGAAATGAGTGTGGGTGGAGCATTCGAGCCACAATATTTTCAGTCTAGTCACGATCTCATTATGTTGTTTAGAATAGTTACACACATGCATACAATTTCGTACAAGATACTGGAAGGCGCATTAATTTCCGTAAACAAAGAGGGGACGGAGAGGGGTAGGACGGTGAGGGCTGGCGGGTGCGTATTTTTTTTCCCAGGACAGAATGAGGCCACTTACCATAAAATGTCCGGTGTTTTACCTACTTTCAGGTAAAAAAATACGCGGGCGGGGCCCTCCCCTGCTTGGGATTGAGGGCTTAGGTCACGGCCTGGACTTGTTCAAGGGCTAGTCCTCCCGAAGCCCGGCAACGTGCGGAGGCTTTCATAATAGGGGTTGCTCGTGGGGGCCAGCGGAGCTCAGTCCCCTATGAGCCTGCACGGTAGACGCTTGCTCTTCGCTTTTGGTGCGGCATTCATGAAACAATTATTTACTTGTTAAAGCTGACAACCCAACTTGCTTTATATAATGCCCCTATATTCTTTTGTGAACACAATGTTATTTAGTGTCACCTTTCTTGGTATGTAAGTTTCATGTGTTATTAATAAAAACACCTTCAGGCCTACGTGCATTGGGTACAATTGCAAACACACTTTTGTCATAACAAATAATAGTAAACTATTATTAGTCGTTAATTAAACGACGGCAGTCGAAAGACTTAAATTTACTTGGTTACGTTTTTTAATAACAAAATGTGAAGGAGGAAGAAAACAATTGTAGGTCAAACAGTGGGAACATTATACTAGATAGCACTTCAAACATTAAGTAGTTCGACATTAAATGGCGAACGAATGTTGTTCACAGTCACAGCGAAATAAAGGTTAATTGACAAGTAAATATACGGATTTACCGTAATAGTGTCTCAGTTACCATTATCTCAACATGCATGCATCATGCATGCAATTCCCAATCCCTATACTCAACACACAAAAAGCTAACGGACGACATTTTCCACATTCCATTACATAATTGTTGTTCTAATATGCAAATCAGGAAAACTTGACATCAAGCCAAAGTTGTTGTCACCCACGTGTGTATGAGATGTGACAGCATAAGTGAGCAATGGGCGGGGCTTATTTTCCACTTGCCATTCTAAGCATTCGATTGGCCGAAATTCGGCATACCAGTGATAACGGAACGGGTTTCCTTTCTTATGCAAATAAGGGGTTTTAGGCGGCTTTGTCGAATTGCTCACTTTTGGGGACAAGATACGCCATTTTGCGAGTAGTCTCAGCACGTAGAGAGTGTGCTGCAGCTTTGTTCTAAAACGCACGTGGAAAAGTGATGCTTTCTTTGAAGAAAACTCAGTTTAATGTGACTTGGACTCTTGTACTACCCTTCCATGAGCCAGGGGACATTTTCATACTTTTTTGAACCAAACTGTGGCTCATATTTGGGCGAAATTTTGTGTTGAGTTTGCAACCGGCTTTGAGAGTTCTACACGAGGTTGGCCAGGGACCTTCAACGAGAACAACATTACGTCTGCAACTTGAACTTTACAAAACTAACTGTCGACCAACTTCATTGTGGAACTCTTGGCTGTGCGAATTCCATGGAGTTTAGCCTAGAGAATGTAGCCAACAGTTGGACTAACTTCATTTGCCTGTTTAAATGCCGTAACCGCTGGAGGTATGGAGCCATCAATTTTCTAGGAACATTACTAAAATTTTGGGCGAAAATTCCTGTGTTGAGTTTGCAACCGGCTTTGAGAGTACTACAACGTCGTTGTGGAACTCTTGGCTGAGCGAATTCCACGGAGTTTTAGCCTGAAGACTGTAGCTAAAGAGAGGGACGACATGACCGGGCGGAGACACGAGCATGGAGGGGAGAGAGACGCCAAACACACGGCATTCAACCACGCGCAGGGCCTCCGGAGGCCGAGACCATACCACCAGTTTCAACTAGACTTCACTTTGTAATTTGGGTGTTTCAGCGAAGGCAAGTTGTGTTTCTTCAAGCAGATTTTCTTCCAAAGATCATGGTCCATGAAAACTATATTACACATTAAATACATGATCTTTTGGAAGAGAGTGTGTGATATTTTGTCTGATGAGCGATTTGTCAAGAAGGAATTGATCAACAAGCAAGAAATCGTCAAGTACAGGTATTTTTGTCTAAATGAGCGAAGTGTTCAAGCAAGAAATCCAAGTACCGGTATTTTGTCGGATAACTTTCCGTACTGCGCCACCACTTTTTTTTCTCATTTTGTCCAATGAGCGATTTGTCAAGATACACTTGTTTCATTCAAGAAATTCTTCTTTGATTTATTTTTTTATATTTTTATTTCAACAAGCAAAAGACATCTTCAATTATTCGAGTTTAGTGTTCTACAACAGATGTTACATGTGCTATTTTTTAATAGCTAATATTTATTTAATTAACAAATAAAAAAAAATTAAAAAAGTTAATACCTTCGGCCTTACCAAGGAATGTGGATTGAACATCATTTTTTTAAAATTTAACTCTTAAAACTTTGGAATATGAACAGTAGTGCCAAATAAGGAAATGTGGACTGAACGTCAATAATTTCTTGAATTTTTAGCTGAACTCTTCAAACCTTGGTATGAACTTTAGTGCCTTATCAAGTAAATTTCAACTGAACTTAATTTGTTATCTATCGAACTCTTCGAACCTTTGTATAAAAATGCATTTAAATGCCTAAACTGAACGTGATTTTATTTTTTTACCGGACTCTTCAAACCTTGGTAGGCCCTATTATACATGTACATGAACTCTAGGGAAACGTCAACTGAACTTGATTTTTGTTTATTTTTTTTAATTTTTACTGAACTATTCAAACCTTGCACTCTTGTGTGTAAACTGAACTTCATTTAATTGTGAATTTACCGAACTCTTCAAACCTGGGTAGGCCTATGAACTCTAGTGCCTACATTTACTTACTGAAGGAAATTGAATCGAACTTCATATTTTCAAACTGAAATCTTCGATAAGTGCCTGAACAATTGCACATTCAATGCACAATAATGAATCTACAAACTGAACTCAGAAACATAACATGTGCTGACTCTTTTCATGTGAAGAGACTTTCTTCACTGAACAAAGCCCAACATCTACTTGCATGCCGTGTGTCTGCTGTATTGTCTATGGATTGACTCTGTGTGTGTGTTTTGTCTATGGATATGTGGTGTGTGCTTCGCCAGTGTCTACCAATCTATGGAAGAGATAAAGAAATCATCAGTGGGTAAGCTCATTTATTTCAAGATTCAATGGATGGAGGTAAGCGAAGAACTAACAATTTTCTCCACATAAAAAAAGAAATATTATTATTTTGTGTATGCATTTTGTTTTACATCTTTGTATAGGTACATGATCATGTTGTACTCATTAAACCTTCCTTGGTGATGATGCCACCACCTTATCTAGGTTCCATGGGTCTTTCTTTTATTGCATATGGTCGTAGCCAGTGATGCAAACATCTTAGCTTTATTTCTGGGAAGAAGTTTTCTTGGGCTGTAAAGGACCAGTGTTTGTCATGTTGAGTTTGTTAATTGTTATAACTTCATGTTAAAGGCATAAAGCCAATGAAGATTTAGTTTTTATTTATTCTTTGAAATTCTGTAGTGGGGGAACCTTAACTCCCCACATCATCGCATTTATTATACCATCTTCATAAAATTATTCATCACACACAAAAAATGGATATATTTTAGGAAGTTTAGGAACAAGTATTTGTTAGATTTGGGTCTACATCTTTATTAAATTTCATTTGTTTCATCACCAGATCAATATATGATTATATATTAGGAATCTATATCTAACTCATGGATGTTTGGAACACCATTTGGCAACTCATGTACATAATTAATAGTAATATTTCACTCCATAGTCTACCTGATTAATTAAGTCTAAATAGTCTAACTGAGACCAACATGAATTTGTAACGAGTCCTTGGAATTGGCATCAAACATAAACACAGCCTCTTTTGTAGCCCTGGAACTTCATCTTGGAAAGGGCAAGGCCCTTTTTTTTTGCAAAGGGCACTTCAATTGAAAAATATTTAAGTCAATGGGAAACGTTTGACAAAGCACCAATGCCAAGACAAGGAGCAGCGGAGGTCATGACCTCTGTGTGTGGCCTTTGTGTATTTTCAGGTCTGCTAATAGTAAATGTCTGACATGTAAATCAATTCATAGGGCCTATATGATGTATGCTTGCATTTGTGTGTTAATGCAAATACTAGCATTTCATCTTTGATAAAAATCCAAAATGGATGTTATTACCTGATTAATTTAGGCTAAATTAAAAAAAAACATCTTAAGTTTGTAATGAGTAGCGAGGAGATCAAACATGACGACCCCCCTGTATTGTCATAATGACAAATAAATATTCAAGTTAGTTATGGCATGTAAACAAATTCATTATTTGCTTTTTAGGGCCTTATGTTACGGTATGCTTGCACAATATTGTGCTTATGAAAAGATTAGCATTTACCTTAAAAATACTCCAATAAGAGTTAATTTAGTGTCAATTAGTCTAATTGACACAACCATAAATTTTAATGAGTTTTGGGAATTGGCATGAACATCAAGCATGAGTATGCCCTCTAGTGTCAGTATGACAAATAATTAGTACAGTTCTGCCATGGAGATAAATTACTTCCTAAAAACATTGCTTCTAGGACCTATGTCTTGTTTGCTTGTGAGTCTTTTTGTAAAGGCTTGGATGGTTGTAAACTTAAATATTAACCAATACAAGTAATATAAATTATTCTGATGGACACCGTCTCAAATTGTGTAATGATTGGCAATATTGTGCCACAGCACCCTGTAAACCAGTACATGGTTTTATGTAAAATGAGTAGGTCCTACATGCCTTGCAGGTTACTCTCAATGAGTAGTGAGAATGTCAAGCATGGTGACACCCTCCGTTGTCAGAATGACAAATATCTAGTGTAAAGTTCTGCAATGGGAATTAACTTTATATACAAATTATTTCTAAGGCCTATACCATGTATGCTTGCTCGTCAACAGGATCATTATTACCCAAATAATTTAGCCCACATTAGTCTGATGGATACCAACTTAGGTTTGTAATGAGTAGCGAGAGGTACATGTAGCAAAGCATATAAGCATGCCCTCTATTGTTGGAATGCAAATAAATATTAAATTTAGGAAATGAAATATATAAAAATTTACTTCTAGGGCATCCATCGTACAAATCTTGCGCGTGTAACGATTAGTTTGTATCTGTCAAACATACTTATTATACCCAGTTAATTTAATCTAGGTTACTCAGTTAAAGAGAAATCCCTTAAGTTGGTAAATTATTGTACTGAGAATTGGTTAAAAAAGTAAAATGTAAGCACCCCCTCTATTGTCAGAATGACAAAGAAATAATAATGTTCTGCTCCTAGGGCCTATATCGTGTATGTGAGTGATTATATGTAAAGGCTAGTATTTATCTTTGATAAGTACTTAAAAAAGAATATTTAAAAGTTATATAAATACCTACAGTAAAGTAGTTTGAATCTTCAATTTATTCATTCCTACATGAATAAATTTCAACTATTTTGGAATTTTAACCTTGGCTATAATTTTTTAGCGCACCGATAGGAACACTGATTAAGTGCTGTAAAAATCACACGAGAAAAAATAAAAATTAGTTCTTGGACAAAACAAATATCAAGCAAGCGCTGCAACGTTTCAATCTTTGCGATCGCTGCGACAAAGAAAAATATTTCCAGAACAGAAGGACGAGAAGGTGCAAGAAGAATCCTGAGAAGCAGCTCTTACTCCAGAGGGTACCAGGCATAAGCCAAGTCTGGCACCCAATTGTTGAAGCCTGGGCACAATGATCAGCCATGGAGGAACCAGACAGTGATGCCGTGGTAACGGGTTCGTATCAATAGTAACAATTACTTGAAAGGCCTAGTAGTAAGTGTTTGAAAAAGAAATCCAGGTTGGTATTTGGTTTTACTGAGTCTTGGTTATATTAACTATCCTTTTCGGACTTAAAGAATTCACAAAGAAAACTAATTCAAAATTTAGAAAATTTGAACCAAGGCAAAGTATTACCACTCTTCAAGACGTGGAAAGATGTGCGTCCTGAGGTTGGCAGGGTTTGGAATGAGCAACTCTCAATGGCAAAGGTTCCAGTATCAGAAATGGTTAAGTATCATCAGGTTAAGTATAAAAGTGTGGTGTGAATTAAAGGTGAAGTATGGTAAGACAGCTCTAACATGAGGTTCTAACCCGTTTTCTCCACAGCTTAACACATCTTTTCTTTGCAGCTTTAACCTCTTTTTTGTTTTCAAATACAGATGAAGTCTTATTGTGAGTACAACAATGTGTGTCTGGAAATGGAGTTTGGTAAAGTATTTGGTGAACAAATGTTAATGGATGCTAACTTTGATTTATCCATAATTCTTCTTCCACTAACAGCCATAACTTTTGTTTTTCATTTGTTTATGCAGGCAATGCCTTCATGTCTGGAGGTACAAAAACAAACAGTGTAAGTTCGAACCCGGGATTAACTCTGTTTTCTCACACTGATAACAATTTTGTTTTTCTTTTTTCAACAGGCAATGTCTTCTTGAGCGAAAGAACAGCATTGTGGGTCACTCCCAAAATGGAGTTTGGTAAAGTATGGAGTACAAACACAAACTGTATTAATGTTAACCTGGGTTTAACAACAATCTTCTTCCACAGCCATAACCTTGTTTTCTTTTCTTTTTCATGCAGGCCTTCTTGAGCTACATGCAGCATTGTGAGTCACTCTTTGTTGTATGAGGTACATGTAAAAACAAAAACAGAGCAAATGTGAGACTGTATTAAACTATCGTCTTCCGCAGCCATAACCTTTTTTTTATAATTATTTTCCTACAGTTCATGCCCTCTCATCTGACACAGTTTCGAGTCTGCAATCGGGTTGAAGTTGATGAAGGTTTGGTCATAGGTGTTATTACATTATATCTCATGACGATGACTAGAGCAAGCTAAAATGAGTCGAAACGTTGCGACCAATATTAAGAACTCACTCCGCGGTAGTTAATTTAATAACAATCCACTTAAAGATAGAGTAATAGTCCCTGCCGATTTTTCTGCCCAGTAGCAGTAGTTAAAAAGCAGGACAGTTCTTTTCAGAACTGGGAATTAAGTCTCCCGAGTTCCATAAATGAGTAGGTTCTACATAGAATATAAAGCAAGACAGCACTCTAAAGAACAAAATCTACTCGGCAAGTAGATACACACATGGTGTTACAGCAATCAAAATGTATGTTGATAACAATGTTAACCTTCTTTGCTCAGTTGTGTTTTCTTTGTTACAGCTACTACTTTTTCTTCATTTTTGTTGATGGCACATTGTATCTCTGGGACACCGTACTCTACAAGGTAACTCAGACTATTGGTAAAGTATCACCAGGTATACCCAATAAAGTTTGTATGTACTTGAGTGAATGCTTCTATCACTGCTTTGTTATTTCCCTAAGAGACATTCTCCTCAAACTGATTAATTGTTTTGAACCAATAAGTGCAACGCCATGTGAAATGAACCGATAATGCACTGAGTGGCACATCTAGTATGAGAAGTTAGAATCAAATAAAAATAGTTGAAGTGAACTCATTCTACTGATATCATATGCCACATGGAACTTTTGAGACAAATTTTTGATAACATGGGGTGACATTAAAAAAAGAGTATACACTAAAAAAGAACTATCTGTTGAATTCATTTTAAGCTTGAAATAATATCTTTGTATGGAAAGGAGTGGCACCAAAGTGTATACAAGAAATATCTCAAATGGTGGTAAAAAAAACTTGATCTTGGAATCCTTTCTTGGCTTCAACAATTTCTTCACTTAACCCTAATTTTAAAAGTAATTTCATCTCAGCCTACTCAATCTGAATTTCTACTTTCCTTTCTCCCACCAGTTGAACATTTTCTGCATTTCTATCTGTTATGGACATGTAACCATAGTAACAGAGAGGTGACTACCAGACAACAAGTACCAGAAAACAGGTTTTTTGTTTAAAAACTACCCTTAACATTAAAGGCAGTGGACACTATTGGTAATTACTCAAAATAATTATCAGCATAAAACCTCACTTGGTAACGAGTAATGGGGAGAGGTTGATAGTATAAAACATTGTGAGAACAGCTCTCTCTGAAGTGACGTAGTTTTCGAGAAAGAAGTAATTTTCCACGAATTTGATTTCGAGACCTCAAGTTTCGAAATCAACCATCTAAACGCACACAACTTCGTGTGACAAGGGTGTTTTTTCTTTCATTATTATCTCGCAACTCCGACGACCAAAATGAGCTCAAATTTGCACAGGTTTGTTATTTCATGCATATGTTGAGATACACCAAGTAAGAAGACTGGTCTTTGACAATTACCAATAGTGTCCACTGTCTTTAACAAGGATTCAAAATGCCTCTAGCTAAGACACTGACCATCTAGAACTGCAAAAGTCATGGGTTCGAATCTCACCCGAGTAATATGCCTGTGATTTGTTTTCACAGAACTGGGGAAAGTACTGAGTACACAGTGCTACATGTAACACACATCAATGTAAGGGTATAACCAAAATTAATATATTTTAATAAGGTTTAAGAATCTTTCTCAAAATCATATCCCTTGAATCTTTGAAGCAGGACTTATGACCATCATGGCAATTTGAGACCAGCATGTTGTACTGTACTAAATCAATCAAAAGAAGACATAAAACCATGGTTTGACTTTGATGATGGACAATAATTATGAGAAGTTCCAGCTAGAAACTAATTTAAATTCTAGTTTATCAAGTGTTGAAAATTACTTCAATTACAATGTTTGTGTAATTGACCTATCAGTGAAGAAGGGGATTTTAAAGACAAGTCACATGATTGGTACTTAAATTGAATCAACATGAATCAACAGTGTATTGTCCCTTTAAATAAGTTAAGTTTCAAAAAGTGCTTTTAAAAAATGACAACTAATATTTATATTTGTGTCTCTTCGCTGTGTATGATGAGGACCTTGCCAGTTAAAAGCCAAAGATGTTCAAGACCCTGATAAATCTCCACAAGGACTCTCTATCAATATGATGCAGAAGATGGAGTGCCATGGAGACAACCAAAGTTGATCACCACTAGCTACCAAAGTCATGGATCTGATTGGAAGGTAAAGTACTCCATTCACCAATAGATGGGTTGCACGTAACATCATTGAACACCGAAAAACGTGCATGCGTAAACAGGCTATCATTGACTGAGAGTTGTGACATCATTGATCACCAACTTTGATGAAACGTGCACGCGTACAAGGCTATCGTTGGAGTTTGCAGGCTTGGATGCTTCATTTTTGAAAGGGTAAGGGCACCAAGGCATTTTCTCCTTGGTAAAGGGTACCCTATGAGGAAACTAAACTTCTACTCGGGGCATTTCAAGGACACCAATGCAATGAACAGGGGGCATGGAGGCAATCACCTGCGTTGCCTCCGTCAAGTATCAGACATGGAGTTGTTTGCAGCTCGTACTCGCATGCACTTTTCCATATCATCAAGTACAGCGGCCAATGACGCTATGTGCCACCACTATCAGATGATGTCACTGTTTTATCACTTTCCATGCTGGAGTAAATGCTGGAGTACTTTTAATTAATACAACAATTTTCCTGATAGTCAATTATGGTCCCTCTTGATATTTATCAAGGAAAAAAAACCAAAAAAACATTTAAACCAGGCTTTGAAAAAACAACACTTGTGCGCATGTTTAACAGATCCAGAAAGTCCCTTCCACCAAAGGAACTGCCATGCCAAGTCAACCACTCAGCATAAAAAAAGCACAATCCAGCAATCTAAATAGCATTAGACACTAAGTTGTTAAGTTGTCATTAGTCTGAAAATGATTGGCAACCTGTGTCACAATCTTTAAATGTTTTAATGAATTAAAAAAATTCTCAGATTGGTGGCTTTGATGCATTTGTCAATGTTGCTGTCAAACACTTGTCTGCACCATTCATGTTTGACAAACCCTAAAACATTATGAATCGTAAGTGAAGAAAAACATTGGAAGAAGCCTAATATCAAAAGCGTGCTGAAAATGTGTACTTATGAAAAGCACGCTCATCACAAACTAAAAGTCCCTTGTCATCATTCTGCATAGACTATCTGCACTGGCCTTGTCCTCGAAGTGTAGTTGGGGGCTCATATATATCTGCCATCAGCTATTGTCTTTCAAACACTGCTATTCTCATATTCTCACACTTCTACCAGAGCCCAATTCCATAAAGCATGTGCGCACACAAACTCGCTGAGCACAGAATAGTATTGCTAAGCAGAAATGGGTTACCAGCGCAAATTACATAAAGTTTGCTTTCTTGTGGCTGGTGCCCAACTCAACTTTTGCTTGGCAAAGAAAACCATTTTGATGCACCAGTCTTTTGCTATGATATTGGCTATTATATCTGAAAAACAACTCAATTAAAGCTCTGTATCAATCGTGTTTCTGCACACAGCTTTGTAGCATAATTATTTCTGTAGGCCTATGTTTAAAAGCTGGCTCACTACTTATACTTAATGCCAATGCCAGAAAATTCTTTGTCCCAGTTAAAAACCCATCAATACCTGCATAATGTGTCTTTCCTTTTCTGGGAGTAAGTTGGCAGAATTTTTTGTAATGTACAATCCTGGTATTTTGATCTCAAAATTAATCAAGTTAACATTTGTTTCTCTAACTCTTTCATAGCGGGACGCGCCTAAGGTGACTGTCTCTCTTTCATCCGACATCAACTGCTCTGATGTGACTCCATCGGCAAGTTAGCAGAAGATGTTCTGTAGCTTAGCTGATGTGACTTGTGACGAGAGGTGCTCAGGCAACTTGATGTTGTTTATTTCTTCTAGCTACACCTGCCTTCATGCATGCTACTGTATTCTTGATCATGGGAGGTAAAAATCTAAATAAAGAAAGCTTTTATTGTATTTCTCACGGCGGCAGCAGTTGGCGAAGCAACAGAAGGGGCCTACTGATCCTGTCATGTCCTTCCGTTGGTAGATATACACATTCAAACCGAGAAGCTATTATCTTTAACAAAAGAGGTCAAAAGTCTCCCCAGTTGGGTAAAGGTCAAAGGTCCAAACTTGAAAAGTGTACACAACAAATGAGAGCTGTTGCAAAAAATTTGAGTACCGTTATTTCCTGCGGAAAAGATTCCTGCGTCTTATCTGACTTTCAAATGTAAACAAAAAAAGTCATTGTGATGGTCACTGCGTGAAATCTTAAATTTATACTGTAAAATAGTACCTTTATTTCATCCATGGTAACTCTACTAATACTTGTAATAATTTTTCTCCAAATTAAACCTGCACTGTTTATGTTGTTTTAACAAGCTTTGAAGAAACCCGACCGAAGAACAAAGTCACTGCAGCGCTGCTGCATGCAGTAATAATAACAATGATGGGTGCTATCTTTGAAAATGGAATTTTTCTAAATTCGTGCAAGCTGCAGGTTTTTCTGTTTCAATTTTTTCTTCAAATTTAAAATTGGCCGTCGCGAATTTCAATAAGGCCATCTTCCAAGATTACGCACAACAATAGTACCGGCGCAAACAAGTGCGACCAAAGTTTTCCTGTCATTGACAGCAATTTAGCATGGGGTTATTTGGAGGAGGCAGCAAAGGCGAAGTCACTGTCGGCCTGCACTTCTGGACAACACCGCACTGGACACTGGTAATTATGCAACTTTTATAACATAGCATAACAAGCAATATGAAACATTGTGAGAAATGACTCCCCAGTCTGAAGAAAGAGGTAATTTATGACTAAAATGTTTGAATCTGAGAAAGACTTCAGGCCTAATTTTATTTAAGGCATCTTAAAGTGAAAACACGCAATTTGTGCAACAGTTGTGTTTTTGTTATCATCAATTTCTTTAAACTTCAATGACCAGTTGAGCCCAAATATTCACAGATTTGTTATTTTTGGGATACAACAAGGGCCAATAAAAGGCCTCCTTGGGAGTCTAAAAGAGACTTGGTGCTCTACGAGATATTTTGCTTAAAAAAAATATGTGAGGATGTTTGGACACTTTCAGAAAAAAAAGGTCACGGATTTACAAATAACTTACAGGGTTTACAGAAGGTAATGGTTAAAGAATTCTCTTGAAATATTATTCCATGTAATGCTTTACTTTTTGAAAAAACATTTAATCAATTCTGGATATCGAGACATACGGATTTATTTTAAACACTCCATGACACAGCGAAACATGCGGAAACAAGTGTGGAGTTTCCTGTTATTTTCTCCCGACGCCGATGACCGATTGAGCCTAAATTTTCACAGGTTTTTAATTTTTTATTTTTTATATAAAGGTTGTGATACACAAAGTGTGGGCCTTTGGACAATACTGTTTACCAAAAGTGTCCAATGGCTTTTAGTACAGTTAAAAAGGGAAAAAACATTGATTTCTCATTGGGGATGTAGGTATTGTTTGAATGTGTTTGTAAATATATTGCGGTGAACTGTTTTCTGATTATAAACTGTATTTTCTTAAACTTTCATTTTGTACGAATCAGGCTTAAACTTTTGTACTTTTCCATAACAGGAACTCCTAATTTCAAGTTCAACTCATCTTCCAAGTTGATGCAGTGTGACCAGCTACATTGTGACCTTCCGAAGCAAACAAAAAGCTTGATTGCTCCTTTTGGAGTCGGTCATGGTAGAGGAATTTTAAAAAAAATCACCATAAAGGTATTTTTATTCTGGTTTTCACCTCTCCAAGGTAAAACTGGAGCATTGCATCATTTTGGTTACTTAGGAACTGAAAATGGCAGTTTTCTCAAAGGAATTTTGTGTCTGTGTTTAGTTCAATTTGATAAGGGAGTAAAAATTAATGCAGAACATTTTAACTTGTACTCATAAAAAGTCATAACCTGACTTGTCTAGTAAATTTTCATTAATTTTTTGACGCAAAATAAAAACTTTGGTTTTGAAAGTAAGTACAAACTTGCAAGAGTCCTACAAGGGCCGAGATGAAAATAATCCATAAGTTTGCACACCAACTACTAGTGCTGGCCATTAAAGCTTGCAATAGTTTTAACTTTTAGCACTAAAGGGGTATGTTTAACCAGTTAATTCATGGATTCCGCATTATTATGTTATCTGCCCCAAAAATGTGTAATAACTGTTTGGGAAATCAACATTACTAAAACAGTTGTAAATTCGTTCATTATATGAAAAATAAAAGAGAGTCTCAAAGTTGTCAATTATTTGATGTTATTTTTTATTTTTTTAAGCACTGTTTGATTAGTTGGTTGCACTCGTAAATTAATTATTTAATTCAAATTTTTAAACAAATTAATTGTCCATGCTTTCAGTTTTACATTTTGAAAGAATTTGCCATCATTTAAAAATTTAAAGTTTCTTCTTGAATAATGCTATTGTGGCTATTTTCCATTTAAATGCCCTGCCCACAGTTCCAAACCTTTAGAGAAAGTGTTACACTTGATATAATGCCAAACCAAGTAAATACCATCAGCTGAATCCCAAGTCACTACAGTTGTAGTTCACTCAATTTGGAACAACTTTTACAATGGGTTGGTCAGTGTTTTTATTTATTTTTCAAAGTAGAGAGTAACTATTTAGTTTTTTCTTCAAAGAATAATATTTCCGTTTAGTCATGACAAATGATTACCACAAATAGTCAAACTTATGCTCCATAAAAAAAGGAAATACAATTAATGTTAAAAGGTGCACTGTGATAATGTAGGCAGCAGCATTTACTGTTTTGTTTGGTGGTTTTTTTCTTCTCATATATACTTGGCATACTCGTTTTTTTTAAATTTTTACAAAACACCTTCATTTAATATTATTGCCTGTCTTTCAATACAACCCACAATATTTCCCCCAAAAACTTTCCATCAAAGCAAAGTGCGCCACCTGTTGTTTGCAATTTGGTCAGGCGACCAAACAAAGTTTAAGTCACGTGATATATACGGAAACGTCGTTCTGGAAACGAAGACTAGTCCATTAAAAAATAGGGGTTTATGTAAATTGATGGATTTATTTAAACACAAATAATGCGCGCTCAATTAAAATAATAATGTCTCAATGTTTTACTTTTATTAACATATTAAAGTACACTTTTGACTTGAAAACTTTCTCAGATTCGAAGGCTAGGGGCAAGGTTTCAGGTAGTACATAATCTTTTACCCCTCTTTGAAAAGTGTATTATTCCAAAAACCTTTTATCCTAAATCTGCACTTGTTACACACACACAGATAATTGTACACACGGTGGGACATAACGACACCGTGTTATTACACATGCATGCATAGCCTGTCGTGTTGATGCATTATACTAGGCAAAATACATGTGCAGAATTATGATATTTTCCCCTCAACTGGATACTCATACTTCACATGGATGTTATACTTGACTTTTAAAGTTCATTATAGGTAGACGATCTAACATGAACAGGACATCGTGTACACTACGACACCAGTCAGAAGCGAGTGTACGACGGGCAAAGACTGCAGAGTTCACCCCGTCGAGTGAGTGTGTGATGAATGTCCCAAGCCGTGTTGACGACATGACAGACATGACACACATGCAGTGCATGTGGACTGAGTAGAAACCATGGACAAGAAACACACCATGAGCAAAAATTCACAGCAGTCAAATTTTGAAGGGGACTTGAAAGTGTTAAGGAGATCCAAGGTAAACTGATTGTGTTTGTGATGAACTGAATTTGTTTAGTATTAATTAAAACTTGTCTAACTTGTGTGTATTTAAAAAAAATAATATGTTATTATAAATATGAATAAATAAACTTGTTCTTCTTATTAAATAAATTAGCGTTCATCACTCGCTTAGACTTGGAATGTTTCCCAAGCAAAAAAAAATCTAGGTCAAAAATCTTGATGTGTAGCTGGGCCAGTAATTTGGAAGAACCTTCCCGCTGTCACGGTGTCAATATGGGGAATCTTTTAAACCTCCATACCACTTTGCGTAAAGTTCTAACAACTCGCCTTATTTTTTTTCCCTAATTGCTTTCACGTCCGCTATGATCTTGATGGAATAAAGCCTTGTAGATTTGTTTTGCTATTGTATGTTATGGCATCAGGAACTGTGACCAACCAGTGACAGTTTTTACTTCCATTGCCTAATTGTGGGGAGAACATAAAACGCTTGTTTGATGTGAAATATGAAGAATAGTTGAGGTGACACATTCACATCCTCTGCGCCATGATGATGTTCACAGGTGACTAGTGTAATTATCTACCCTACTCAAGCCTGAATAATTTTTGTGACTATTATACTCTCGTCAAATAATTTTTTATTCCAAATATGCATTGCGGCATAATCAGGCTAGTTGCGAGAACGTATTGTAAATAAATTCCCTTTATATTTTGTTTTTGAAGTTTTATAAGCACTCCCACCCCCGACAGTCAGTGGAAAAAGAAGCGGATAACTTACGCCTATCTGGAATTTGAGCCAGTGCTGGCGTAGTCAAACATTAATAAGAAAGGTCACAATTTTTTGCATGTGCTTACAATTAACATTGTGTTCGTTTTCATCTTCAAGATGTTTTTGTGGCATTACTTATTAGACAGGTCCTCGAACTGCCAATCTGCCATTAGTTTCCTTGTCACATAATTGTATCTGGCAAAACATTAAAGGAACACGTTGCCTTTGGATCGGTCGAGGTGGTCTTTGAAAAGTGTACATGTATGTAACCGTTTGTTATAACATGCTTAGAAAGATGTAAAAGTAGAATACAATGATCCACACAAACACGCCTCGAAATTGCTCAGTTTTCCTTTTACCTCGTCGACTAACACGGTCGGCCATTATGGGATTACAAATTTTGCATAAATGGCCAACCGTGTGAGTTATCAAAGTTGAAGGTTCTTATGCGGACTTAAGGGGCCTATCGGCCAGTAACGGAACGTCAGAGACGAAAAAAAAACACAAAAATGCAAAATCTTAGATGTTGTCATGAATAGACGTGAGCGAAACAACGGGTTCACCAAACAGGTAGTCACAACTATTTTGAAAGTTGTGGCATGGGATGCGCATTTCATCGAATCAAAAACAATTTTTTTTTTTTAATAGATACTATAGGCTAACCCTGAGTAAGCATGTTCGTTAACCGTCTGGATTAAGCTTAGTATGTTTTTCACTGAGCTAATAATGTACTATTTTAGATTTATTTTTAAGCAGCTTTATGACAATGGGCCTTTTTGTTAGCATCACACCAGAAAAACAGGCGCTCAAATGCCTCGCTGTATGTTTTGAATGGGGCCTTCTAATCTCAACAATTTTTTGTTGCGATTGGTTCTTATTGCATCAGTGCATTCTAAAGTTGTTGCATGATTCATTCGGGTGCCTCAAGATAAAGCAAAAGGCACTCCTTGTAAAAAGGTGCTGAATTTTTGGCCTAGCATGAGTGCACATGACTGGGATTGCTTGAGTGGCTTGGTACTTAGCAACCCAGAGAGGCTGCAATAGACTGAGGGACTGTCACACACACACAGCATGGAGTCCTATAGCTCCATGGTGGTAACATACATTTGTACAGGTTCCCCTTTTTGAGGATTCAGATGTTTGTTAAAGTCTGATGGGCTGAATTCAGTATTTTGGTGTTCTCTAAGTGGCACGGCATTGTTCTCCCATGAGTAGTCCACTGGTCAAGTGAATGTTTTTACACCTGAGGTCCAGTCAAAATTATCTTAGTGGTCCAGATGACTAGTGACCTATCTGTAAGGTGTTGAAAAGTTAAAAGCTGACTGACTAGGGAAATACTGGATACAGCCTACCCCTGCTATTAAAAATTAGGCATGGTGTAGTATTTTCCCCCAAGTTTGGTCCTCAGGCTGTTCTAAAACCTCTTTAAGCCCAATTGTCAAATTCCAGGATTAGCTTTTTGTATAGAGGTGTGCACTAAACAAATATCAGTAAGTTACTGAAGTGGCTGAGTGTCAATAATGATGATCTCCCGTGGGTCCATTGCTTACTGATTCGGGCCGAAGGGAGACCTTTATCATGAATGGCTGACATCTTCATGTCATGCGAGTTTAATTTGTTGATCAGAGTTTTCTGCCCTCTTAATGGCTTTGTCAAAAAGAAATCTGACTGATGGCTATGTGCTATGGTATCTAGGCATTCTACAAATAGGCTTCAATGTTACTTTGTGTTTTACACTGTGGCATGCACTGGCCCTGACTGTTGAGCATTTTGTCACTCGTGCTTAGGCAAAGAAAGAATTCCTTAACTGCCAATTGTTGCTGATGGGCACTGTTTGACTGACATCCCTAAACTCACTTTTGTTTGTACAAAAATTAACCCGGGCTCTTTATACCTGGTCCTTGCTCTATGTTCTGTAGATTGAAGCCTCTAGAGTGCTCTATTACATGTCTACTTGGAAATTCTGCTTTCCTGGAGTAAAATGAAAATTAACCCTGTCGTCCTCCTGCCCCCCCCCCCCCCCCAACCTGTACACTGGACAGTTAAATTTCTATTAGCATTGCCTTTTGCTCAGTATGTAAACATTGCCAGGTAACCCATCCTAGTATGCATTGTGGTCTGTTATATTATATAGGTTGGTGGTGTATGTATGTCAACACTGAGCAGTAAGCAGCATACACAAAGAAAAAGTTGACATTGGATGGGGTTACAGTTTGCTGACCAGTATTGCCTAGAAACCTATAAACATGAAATCCATTACTTTGTTGTCATCAAACTCGCTACTGGTGTCTCACACCCCTGGTGTTATTTTTTTTTGGGGGGGGGGGGGGGGGGCAATGCTTTGATGGAAATGTAATGTCATGGAAATGTCAGGCTTGTGGTACATGAAATGCTTGATTGACTTTTAAAAGTAAAAAGTATACATTTACTAATTAGTTATGGGTTGAACAAACAAAAATTGACTAAAATGGTATTTGATCCAATTTAAAATTAGTATAGGCCGCCCCCCCTACAGAGATTGGTTTTAAAATGTGCATAATTTGCCATTTCTTTCCCAAGCATGCGCAGACACATTCAGTCTTTGGTCAAGGCGTTTGTTACTAGTTTGGAAGATTGCAGATACAAGCCTTAAACTATGGTCAATAAGGCATTAAAAAAAAAATGTTATGTTGGCGTAACGGGCCCCCCAAAATAGGGTAGGTACATGTAGGTAGTGATTTTTTCCCTTCCTCTCCCTGCAACGAAAATGGCACGTTTTCTAATTGTTTGAGCCAGTAGTAATTTTACACAATAACAAAAGAAAACAAGGCTACACACAACCAATAGTATATTTTTAAACTCTTGATGACATTTATTTTATTTGTATGTCTGTCTTGGGTTTTAATCATTAAATTTCTTCCCTTGAAAAAAAAAAATATATCCAGGGTCAGCCGTATTTTTTAGGGTAGGTCGGGTTACGCCAACATAACATTTGTTATGCCTAACACTGTGTAGACAGAATCATGCAATGTAAAACTCATTTGGGACCAGAATGTTGAATGCGCGAGACTTCCAAATCTTTTGTGTTTAAATATAAAGGGGTAAGTGAGTGAAGTGTATCGATTTCTAAAATTAAATTTAAAATTTTTTTGATCAAAATGTTGAGTGATGTTACCACACCCAGTTCTTTTCAGAACCAACACTTCTTAAAGGAGATATTCACATGGTGTTTAAACCGCAAACCTCGCTATTACATAGCTATACTTCCACCATCCTAAGTTTCAAAATTTATTCTACTTTTAAATGTTTGATTTTGATCTGTCTTCAGCTCTCCAGGAACCATGAATACAGTGTCCTCGTCCAGGCAGTGGCAAAGTTCAACCGAGAACTCAAGTTGTCTTCATTGCAATGCAAGGATCGTAGTCAACTCAGCCAGCAGTGGGAGGACCAACAATTCTTCCGCATCTTGGTCAGGATGATGCATGAAGTCACAACGTAAGTTTAGGAGCTTTAGTAGTTTAGTAGCTTGTTGGATGTTACATGTAATGTAGGTTTGGGCATTGGCTTGAGGTGGGGTAGGTGTAGAGTAGGATTTTTGGATTTGGATATACATGTTTGTGACCCCTCTGTAAAAATGAGTCAGATGTTGACAATTTAAAAAATTGAGTTACATTATGCATGCCTGGAAAGAACACACCACAGCAGTTGCTTTGGGGTGTATCGCGTTGCAGATCTAGTTACTCCCATTTGAAATTAGCCAGTTTATCATTTTTGGTTAAAAACAAACTACAGTACATGTAAAGTGATGTTTTCAACTACCATTTCGCGCAAAAGGATACAAATTAGACTAAAGTATGATCACAAAATTGTTGTTTTCATACATGTAGCTTGATTGCCTAAAAATAAGTGTTCTAAAGGTTCACTGTGCAAATATAAATGTGAAAAAGTAAAATTAAAATAAAAAAAAATATTTTCCACATGTAACTGTCCATTACTCAAAAATGCATTGGGCGACATCTGACTCATTTTCACAGAGTGGGTCACATATTCTCAACACTTGTATTACAGCCAACTGAGAAGAGAAAAGACAATGAAGAAATTACGATGTTGGGGAAACCCCAGAGAATTATTCCAGGCAAAACCTTTCCAGGCAAAACCCACAGGAATCTTTTCCTCTTACATAGGACATGTGTAGGAGAGAGTTCATTTACATTGTAGCACTTTCAATTCGCCATTTCAAAAGATTCAGCCTGGTTTTCCCTGTGAGTTCACAACTGATTTTTTAAAGACCGCGCTCTTGGGCTGTCGAGCAAAAAGGTGAATTCAAAGACGCACCAACATGTTTTTGTTTGTTTTCGCTATATTTTTTTTTTTGAGCTGCTTGTCTGTTCCTCACTGTAGAACCACAGGGATGAAACAGAAAGAGGACTTAAAGAAAGTCTACCAGTGGTACCAAACCAACAAGAGTGTACTCCATTCACAACCAGTAAGTTCCATCCCATTGTATGACACAGTGTCTGTGCTCTTTTGTTTTTGTAAAATACACACATATATATAATAACCTTTTTTCTTTCTTTTTGTTTCTTTTTTCTAAGCAAAGCCAGTCAAAGACCCATTCTCTAATAACACAAACACTCTGTGCTAAATAAAAAATATTCCCGCAAGTCTCGCACATATTTTAGAAATTTCGGGATTGAGTTGGTCCCAGCCATATTAAATTTTATGTGGACATTATTCTGTTTCAACAAATATAAAAAGTTTTGTTGATAAAAATAAAATGAACAAAGAAAAGACCTTAAATAAGACTTCTCTGTTTCCCGTAACCTATAATCAATTTATAATTTTCAATATATTTTTCAATGCTGACAATGATTGAGCATGCCATCCCGGCCACTGGGACACAATTTTTACTGGTCCTCATGTGTGTAAGCATTTGGCCAGCAGACTGCTGTGAAGGGAGTAACGGTGCAATTGTTGCTTTCGATTGCCTCATGCATTGTTTAGTCTAACACATCATTGGATTCAAATTCATGTTCGTGTGAGAACACTCCAAATGTTCATAAAACCATTGGAGTGTCAATTACCTGTAACCTCGCAATAATATTTACATGTTGGGGTGTAATGGGGAACTCTTAGGGATAATGTCTGATTCTTATCGCATCACAGAAACCAAGCTTATTTTTTATCAACTGAGCTCATATTCTCAAAGGTTTGTTATTTTATGCATGTTTGATCGTATCAAGTGATGATAATGTCTTTGAAAATTTGCAAAAGTATACCCTGCCTTTAAATCATGTTATGACTACAATTAATTGGCACCAAAGTCCCTTTTGGCATCCTGTCAGCCAAGAATGTGTGATTCATAATGGTAGAATTGACACTAAATGTGATAAATGAGGATGTGTGGTGAAGTGCTAATTACTGAGAAATGTTCCCTGATGCCCCACTATATATTGAGCATCACAATGAAGACCGTATCCATCTGTCTTATATTTACTTGGGTTATTCATTTACAACAAACTCAGTCAGTTTCCCTTGTAGTTTATTACTAAATTTTATTGCATGGTTAGTTTTTGCAAATGTCAGTTTTTAAAGTAGGTATTTTAGAATTAAACTTGTGCACCCTTCCATTGTACAGCAGGTCCCAATTTCATAATGCTGTATTTAGCAGAAAATACTGCTCAACAAATTTCTTGGCTCTAAGCAAAAATTGAGTTGGGCACCATCAGTCACAACAAACAATGTAAACTTAATCGTGTAATTTTGGCTGGTAACCTGTTTCTGTTTTAAGCAATACCTTTTTTGCTAAGCAAGTTTTTGTGCTTACAGATGTCTTAATCCCAGGTCCACTGAGCATGCTCAAGGATAAGTTTGATTCCTGTAACTAGCATTTTATTTGGTGATGTAAGAATTCATTAATAATAGCATACAAATGTATTTTTTTGTATATCCTACACTGGCACTGATATGTATTAAAGCACTGTGATACATGTACTCAGTTTCACAGATTCATATTGTTCTGGAAAACTGCATATATTGTACACTAAAGAAAAGCTTAAATTTAATTCTGAATTTCTTCTATGTGATTGCAGCATTTTAAAGGAGCATCCTCCAGAGAAATCTACAAACGTCCTGTACTTAAATTTGCCCCCGACGCCCTCAAGTACTACTCCACCCCTTCCGAGAAGAGGAAACACAAGAAGGTAGCCTTTCTTAGCGATGGCAAGGCTCGAAAGAAGCAGCAGGCTGAGGATGAACATCTTCTTGAGGAGGTTGGGGAGGTGTCTGAGGATGGGAGCAGAGTTTGGCAGAGGCCCGTCACTGCTCCTGCTGGGCTACACAGACCTAAGGTAATGTACCAGAGCAGAACTGAACTGTTGAAATGCTGGAGATGTTGATTTCAGAATATTTGGAGTTGTGATTGCATCATGTCTGCAAAAAGCATAGTTCATACTTTTTGCGGATGCGATATAAATTTTGAAGCCACAAATTTGCAACAATTAGTTCCCGTCAGTTGACTTGTGCTCAACTCCTGCGAAACATTCCCTACGAAAACAGTTCTGTGAACTCAAAATTCGTATCGCATTCGCAGGAAGTATGAACATGGTTTGAGTCCTCTTTACAGTGGCTGTAAGCAGCTTCTACGAAATGATCACATTGTCCACAAGGGGCTAAAGGCTATGATTTATTCACATACACTGTAGAAAGTTTGTTGGTTCCAATCCCACCCGGATAATGTCATCTCATGAACAGGACACGATTTCATCAAGCTCTTGTGCATAGCAATATTTTGACTGAACTTATTTTGTGAACACTGATTGCATACTAATAAGCAATTGATGGTGATTTTTTAGTAGCAACTGAAACACTTTGCGTAGCATTTTGCTCCGCTATTCAAGGAAAAGTGTTCACTGTCATATATTCTTTTTTGTCTCTTTCTTTGATCTGTAGGTGACCAACAGTCTTCCCAGGAACATCCCTGTGTCCTGTAGACCAGGGAGTGGGTATGGCGATGCAGGTTTCACTGCAGGGTTTGTCAACGATCACATATCACCTTCATCACCTGATATACACATGATGCAGAGACCTTCATCAGCGCTGGGCATCATGAAGCAATCTCAGGCCAATGTAAGAACATTAAACACTTTCAATATTGTTAAACCTGACATTAGTAGGATTTGAAACTTTGCATGGTGGAAATACGATTTGCGGAAAGGTTTGCGGTAACACCATGTCATGATACTTCCTATACGCATTTTATGCAGCGATAAACATTTGAAGTGAACAAAAAGCTATAAACATCAGGGTTTGAAATACCCACTGGACCACCGGCCAGAGTCCAGTTGCTGTAGCACTTGGCCAGTAACTCAACAACTGAACAAGTCATACAGTCTTGTATCTTTTCTAAACACATACTTTTGAATACTTGTATACTTATCATTTCCTAACCTCCTAAAATTTCAGCAAGTACATGTATGGACAAAAAAGACAGATATTTCTGATCTAGTGAAACCTCCAGTGAAAACAACAAGACCACTGGCCTAGTGGATGTAACATTCTTGCTAAATCAATATGCAGTGACACAAGAATTGTTCAGCTACTCTGTCCTGGGGGCCCTTAGGCGGGCCCCGGACCCCATGCCATATGGACAAAACTGGCAACCTATATGTTCACCTGCTGCTTCAAAAACTGTGGACAACCCTGGTAACATAGATAATTTAACATGCTTCATTTCCTGCAGGATCTGGAAAGTACGAGTGGAGATCCAGCATTCAGTGACACCCACGAGGGCTCCCAGCTTACCTCTGCTCCATCCATGCAGAGCCTTGCATCCGTCTCCGTCCATCTTCCCCATCAAGACACCCCACCGGACTCTGCCCGGTCTAACTCCGACACCCAGAGCCACCTCCAGTACTCTCATTCCGAGCTGGAGAGCAAGTCTGAGTCTTCCACGATGGGTAGAGACGGAGAGCCAGACATGTCCGCCATTTTGAAATACAAGCATCCGATATCCAGTCTTGTTAATCCGGTTGCTAGGATACAGTTTGATGAGGAGTTGTACCATGGTGGACAGTCACCGGACAGGAGGAGTAGATCTCCAGTCAAGCTACAGATGCATATTGATATACCAAGTACGTTACTAATAATAAGCAGGATTAATATAGGGCTGAACAACAACCCAGGCACTGAGCACTTTACAATATTAAAAAGAGTCAAACGCATCAGTACTATAACCAACAACAATAATATAATAATTCTTATATTATTTATACCGCATTACACAATAACCGTATCAACGCTTTACATTATAGCAAGCAATTTATAATGATAAATATACAAGTTATAAATTGCACATCAAATATTTATTTAAAAGCACAGGAAGCTCAAAGTGCAAAGAAAACCCACAAAGGTGGCACAAACACATTAATGTTTCCCTCTTAAACCCAGCTCATATTTCTTAGAAATGCGATAATATACGTTTAACGTCACAAATTGGCAGTGAATATAGTTTGCATAAGTTGCCCTGTTCTGAACTCCTGTGAAACATTCGCTGCGAAAGCAGATAAATAATGAATACAAACACCACATTCAAAATTACGGAATCCCTTCTGTATTAAATTAATGTTTTTAATTTGAATAATTACAGCTGATAACACCAGATCTTCTCGTCCAACGACTGCCGAGGAAGAAAAAGCGGACAATTTGCAGAAATGGAAGGATTTTCAAGAGAGGCAGCAGTACGGTCAGGACGTCGCTGCTAAACAATCTTTCTATGGCCATGGTGGGTTACCAGCTAATGTACGGTATGCTAGCCATGAAGGAGGCGAGATGCCAGAGTTTTATACGCAAGATGTGATATCCAGCTACGCAGAGGAGGATCGAACAAACTCACCGTGGAGTAAGTTTTTTATAAACCCCTACTTGTCTCAAATCCTCCAAAATACTGCGCAGTTAGTTGCCTGACTTTATAGGATTTAGGGTTGCAGGCCTGGAATTTCATCTTTGAACATGTTGAAAGGGCAAGGCCATTTTTCATTTTGCGAAGGGCACTTCCATTGGAAAGTCTTGAAGTCGATGAGAAACCTTTGAAGGGCACTAAGGCCAAAACCAGGGGCAAGGGAGGCTGTGGCCTTCATGGCCTGCATGTTATTCCAGGCCTGGGGTTGTGGTCATAAATAACAATAGTTGCTTATCACTGGGAAAGGCATAACAGACTAAAAGTGTGGGTCTTGAAGGATTTAAGATTAGCCCTTGGTGCCTAGTGAAATTACCTACCTGACTCGTCATGCTATAATTAGTCACAACTTCCACACTAGTCGCCAAGGCAAAAACATCCGCTGGAAAATAATTATGGACAGACACGTTATCTGACAGATAGTGGTTAAAATGATTATGCAACTTAATTTGTTGTTGTGTTTCCTCCCAATACCTCACAGTGCACCAGCAACCCAGCAATGCGATAACATCTCCTTCCCTGGAGCAGTTCTATGAGATCACCGAGAGGCACAGCCCTCAACCCCGCCCCTCATCTCGCTCGGGAAGACAGTCGGATGCTACCAGGAGATCTTCCCCAGTCAGAGGATACATCCCCGATGAGGTGGCAGCTGTCATGAGAAACAGGTAGGCATCCTGTTTTATTAAGCTGTTAAAGGCATTACATTGTGTGCTTTCAGATGCATAACATAATGATTCTACAGCTGAAGTCTTTTATTAATTGAGTAAGAAATTACCTCTATCTCAAAAACTACTTTACTTCAGAGGGAGCCAGTCTCACAATGTTTTATACTGCTACCAACAGCTCCCCATTGCTCGTTTCCAAGTACGTTGTTATGGTAACAATTATTTTGGGTGATTACCAGGAGTGTTAGTGCCTTCAAGCAGAAAATACTGCTTAGCAAATTTGTATGCTAAGCAACAGATTGGTGGGGCACCAGTCACAACAATGTCAACGTTATGGACTTTTGGCTGGTCACCAGTTTATGCTAAGTAATATTCTTTTTAACATGTTTTCTGAAAAAGGGCCCTGGATCTTGGATCAGTCACTTTTGACAATTAATTCTTCACTGTATTTTTTTACAAAGTGAAAAACAAGTCCCCACAACCAGAAATATAAGCTTTTAGAAAAACTGTTCAACCAATTAATATTCAATTTTCCTTATGCATATTTGACCTCCATTAAAAACCAGCTTGAACAATGTTTAGATCCATCTCTTATGGCAACATATGGTCAATGGCTTAACCATTTTATTCCATTCTGTGTTTGCAGCAATTCACCTGGCAGTAACAAAGAGAAAACGGTGAAGTTTGAGGCAGTGGTGGACCTTGCCAATCAAGTTGGGGACCAGCTGGCACTTCAAAAAGAAAAAGTAGGAATTCATTTCCATTCTTTCCTCTCCCTATTCATTATTTCTGACAGGTGCATAAAAGAAGTACATTCATATAAAATCATAATATATGCTAGTATCAGTCTAGCCCTATATAGGACTCTTTCTCTGTACACAGATACAGAGTCCTAACTATTAAGGCCCGTTTCTGGGGCGGAAAATTTTCAAAGCTTCATAACTCAAATCTTACCTGCAACAAGCCACTAATTTCAACAGATTCACATTCCATGGCGGCATACATTTTTCTGCGGTGGGTTTTAGTCGTCATATATTCTTCACAAATCCGTCATTTTCGTGAAATAATGCAGCTCCCATTTTGGTCAATTTCTCACAGTGTTGTCTGCTGCCGTGCGTACGCGTATACATTCGCGTGCAAGACGCATGAATTCTGGGTCACCGTATCTTGACTGCACATCGTTTAACACGCAAACGCAACGCAAGGTTTGCGCGTAGTGCGTCTTGCGTACACACGGCAGACTGTGAGAGTACGAAACAAAAATTTGAGTTTCTTAACGTTATGAAATTGACGGATTTGTGAAGAATGTATGACGATCAAAATCCACCGCAGAAAAATATATGCTGCCATGAAATGTGAATCTGTTGAAATTAGTGGTTTCTTGCAGGTAAGATTTGAGTTATGAAGCTTTGAAAATTGTCCGCCCCAGAAATGGCCCCTGATATCCAGGACGTCACTGTAGTACAATACAAAAGTGTAAGGCCTTTTTCTTCCTACTTAAGTCCATTTTCTGATTTTTACCCTGTGGGAAAATAAGTATTTTTAATTTTGTATTAAGGCCTGAAAGGTCCATTAAAGCCTACACCATGCATACATACATGTTGGTCAGCCCTTGCACTCCATTAACTGTTGCTACTTTTTCCCAAGGACCAAATGTCATGCCTGTATTATTTAAAACTTATTTATTCGACTGACTCACCACATTGTATGTGTTGATTATCTAAAAACCCTAGACAAATGCAACATGTTGTTGAGTTAAAGCTTGATTTTGAGTACAGTGGTACCTTGCACAAGAGAGATTCAATTTTGCTATCATGTCATATCTTATGCGAGAAAAAAAACACTTGGTTCTCGGTTCTGTAATAATCTTGTAATTTGCACAATAGAAAATCCCTGCCAAAAAAATTGTATCTTGATTGTGTGTCTTACATCTGTACCTGAGAGAGGCTCTCCTAAAGAGTTGTACTAATGTCAGTGTTCTTCAGTGTTCTTCTTTTCAACATACTTAAAAAATGTATTATTCACATCTGAATGGAAAATATATGCTCAATTTATTAAACATAAAAACTGTGCAGTTTTTAGTAGCCCACAGGGCAAGTTGATAGGTGGTGTTTAAAGGAACACGTTGCCTTGCATCGGACGAGTTGGCCTAAAAAAAGTGTTTGTAACCGATTTTTATAAATTGCATATGGTTGGAAAGATGTTTTAAAAGTAGAATACAATGATCCACACAAGTTTGCCTTGAAATTGCGTGGTTGTCCTTTTACTGTGCGAACTAACACGGTCGGCCATTTATGGGAGTCAAAATTTTTACAACATCTTTCTTCACATATACATTTTATTTCAAAGACCAACTCGACCGATCCAAGGCAATGTGTTCCTTTAACTGCCAGTAGCAGTTTTTACTAGAAAATGTACACAAGGCTAGTCTTAAGGGATACCTTGCATCGGTGAGATAAAACCGTCAATAACTAAATGAACTCGCCAAACTGCGCCCCTAAGTGACCTTTTTGTCGCAATACCCTTGAATGACCGACCTTGCACTCTTTGTCTCCTTACAGCTTACTCCAGAGCCTCGTCATGGCTACAGGCAGCCTACGCTGAAGGTTGCCCATCCCCGACCCCAGTCGGCCAAGACAGCTTCTCCAACATCACCTCCTCCTGAGAGAGGACCTCCAATCTCCACTTCTGGCATATCTCTAGCTGACCCGTCAAAGATCTTATTTGCACCTCCAAATAGTAGCAGGCAGTCAACTTGCAGGTAGGTTCGAGTTATGTGCGGCTTTTTATGCGCTTGTGAGGAGTTAAGGCAATCCGCCTGGAACACCTTGTTTTTGTACGTTTTTTTTCCTCTTTTGAGTAGCGGAGTGAATGTCGCTCTGCACGAGTCCAGTGGACACTCCTTGTTATTCCAGATCTTCTAACAGAGCATCCACAACAGATCGATTCCAGCTTTACCAGTTGCTTTCCATAGCTCAATGGGAATCTCGTCCACACAAGGTGACTTCCTGGTCTGGATGTGGTGGATGGTGGATGACTTCCTCCCTCAAGGGTAGAGGCTCCTTTACCTTCAGTGGAGCTCAAGTCTTCACACACTTCATGGCTCATCGACTTGTACAGCTCTTCACAGAACTCAGCCATGCACACCTTGATGCCTTCCTCCTTTGTTAGCGCATCACCATCGCTTTCATTGATCGCATCAGTTCGGGATGAGCGGTCTGAACATAGAGTTATATTTAAGAACTAGAGGGCGCACTGGCCTATATACGTGCTCCGGCATGCGCGCAGGCGGCCATTTTCTAAGTTAACAAAACTGGCATCTCACAGCGTGTGTTTGTGCGGCCATTTTGTAAGTTGAACAAACAGCATCGCGTGAGCGTTCAATAAAAAAAAAAGTCAAACGTGTATTTCATATTCAACGCGCGTGCAGAAATGACGCGCTTGTCATCTTGCGGTCCCGTGGCGTTTGTGCACCCTCTAGTTCTTATATATAACTCTATGGGTCTGAAGCAAGCTGCCTTACCAGACTGTAAATCTTCTTTGAGTTGTTGCGGTTGCATTTCTGTGAACTTGTTCTCAATGTACATGTAGCTTACCTCTTATCTTCTCTGGCACACCTAGTGAATAATTTAGTTAGCTGTGTCCATTTCTGATGGTCTCCCTGTAACTTGGCCTTCCTCCGTTGTTCTGCCACTTCCAGGTTTTAACGAGAGATGTTTTTAAAGAGTGAATAGAAGTGGATGTTTTGATGTGAAGAGGTAGTTAGATTTAGAGATGTGGTGCTGCAACAGAAAAAGATCTGTCCCACTGTGCAAACGAGACAAAAGTATGGAGTGGTCCACGGTATCGAATGCTGTACTCAAATCAAGGAAAATAAGAGCAGTAATTTTGTTTTGATAAATTTTTGTTAGTAAGGGTCGTTTTTCTAGCAAACATTGTCCCTCAAATGACACAAGCTGATGGTCCCCTCAGAACTTGGCCTTCCTCCGTTGTTCTGCCACTTCCCAGTTTTCTTCTTTTAACCATTGTTACGTGACCTTCCTTCTTGGGATGTGGGTACTCACAGCTGTTTGTCAGGTGGCGGGTAAGGTCGTTTTCCTGGCAATTTTTTTTCCGCAAGTGACACAATCTGATGGTCTCCCTGTAACTTGGCCATCGCCCGTTGTTCTGCTACTTCCAGGTTTTCTTCTTTCAACCATTGTTGCATGACCTTATTCCTTCTTGGGATGTGAGTACTCACAGTTGGTTGTCAGGTGGCGGGTAAGGGCGGTTTTTAGATGAAAATGCTTGGTCCCCCCCGTAACTTGGCCATCCTCCGTTGCTCTGCCACTTCCAGGTTTTCTTCTTTCAACCATTGTTGCATGACCTTCCTTCTTGGGATGTGGGTTTTCACAGTTGTTTGTCAGGTGGCGGGTAAGGTTTTCATGAAAACAATGTCCGGCCAGTTTCACAAGCAAATGGTGTTTTTTTGAACTAAAGGTTTGTTTGGCCTTAGTCTTGCTCCCTGTGTGAAAAAGTACTGAATACTGATTCGCATTCTATCAGAAAGAGACCAGACTGCTTTGAAACCTCAGTTTGGCTGACTGTGATTTGAGTGGGAAAAAACAAAGTTGGAGCACCATGACTTTTAACTGTGCTAAAAAGTCCTAGTAAAGATGAGACTTAAAGTCACCTGGAAGTGGTATTTTTTCAAAATAAAGCTTTTGTCACTAATATATGTCACTAATATCAGCAGCAATACACCTTTTGAAATGTACCAACTCACGACTTGGACGTACATGTACTTTGCACGTGTGTTTACTATACGCATTGCAGGCAAAGTCTGCCTCGATTGACGTCACAAAAGGGGTAGGCGGAGTGAGCCCCCCAAACAACTTTATATATTTTTTAAACATATAAATCGTGACAAACAATTACTAAAAAAATTGTTTTATTGTTCGTAAGCATATACTCTTATGTTTGAAAGAAAAAATCCTATTTCCAGGTGACTTTAAAGTTATACATGGTTGAAAATAGTAAGGAAAGTTTGTAGTGATACCATGTACATGTAGCAACCTCATTTGTGAGTATTTGGTGGCTTTGAAAAGAACCAGTTTGTACTGCTCTACATTTCGGTCAGTGTGCTCTGACCTTTCGGTCAATGTGCTCTGACTGTTTTTTTTCCCTTTCTTTTTCTTCCATCAAAGTTCTGGTGATTTCACGCCACGTACCAAGAGAGGCGACCCGATCATTCTACTTCCAGAGTCATCTCAGTATACAGTGCACTTCAGAAAGAACGAACGAGGCCTCACAGACCCCTACATTCCCTATGCACTCAGCAAGCAAGGGAAAGTGGTACCAGACCAGCAACGGTACAAGTAAGTGGTGTGCAGATCATACTAAATGAAATAAATACCAATCTGGGCCCAATTTCATAAAGCTGTTTAGCAGAAAATACTGCTTGACAAATTTCTTTGCTGAGCAAAAATTGAGTGGGGTACTAGTCACAACAATGTAAACTTAACTCGCTGGTTATTTTTACTGTTAATGTTAAGCAATACCTTTCTGTGCTAAGCATGTTTTTGAGCTTACAGGCTTTATGAAATTGGGCCCTGGTGGTTATCATCTTGTATTTAGTTTTTGTTGATATGGCAGCATTGGCTTTTGCCATTTTACCCAGGCCCATCGCTGCATACATGGTTTTCAAAATGGTTATTCGGCTAATTTTCAAAACCAGCAGCATACATTTAAAGGCTCTGGCTCTAGACAACTTTCCTCTTGTACCAAAGTACATGTACCTACACAAAACCCTCTTAAAGACAGTGGACACTATTGGTAATTACCGGTACTCAAAATAATTATTAGCATAAAACCTGACATGGTAACGAGTAATGGAGAGCTGTTGATAGTGTAAAACATTGTGAGAAACGGCTTCCTCTGAAGTAATGTAGCTTTCGAGAAAGAAGTAATTTTCCACAAATTTGTTATTGAGACCTCAGCATTAGATTTTGAGGTCTTGAAACCGAGCATCTGAAAGCACACAACTTTGTGTGACAAGTTTGTTATTTTATGTGTATGTTAAGCCGGCAAGTGAGAAGACTGGTCTTTGAAAATTACAGTGTCCAAGTGTCTTTAAAAGTTTATTTGAAAATTCACTTAGAGAAAATACATCTCATTTGTTTTACAGTATCAAGCATGCTTCGATACTCAACACATTTGAAAAAATATTTACAAGACTCATGGTCATCATTAGAACCCCATTAAAAGAGTTCAGTTACTTTTTGTGACACAAAACACAATGTCCACAGATTTATATATTAAACTTACACGGTTTGAAGATAATGGTGGTAGAAAGCGTTCCTTTATTGCATACCCTACCAGCTTTTATTCCGTTATTGAAGAGCTGCCATGCACATAGATTATTTGTGAGGAAACAAAATTAAACGTGAATTTTTGATAATGAAACCAGATGGAGAGATGATGGCTTTGGAAACCCAACTTATTATCAAGTCCGCAGGTAATTTGATGCATCACACCACCTTTCAACTTGTGTTTGTTTTTAGGCACTTTGCCTTCACAGTCTTGTATTGTGGTGATCCACACATATAGAAGCACTCAAAATGTAAAACGATATTGACAAATTAGGGAGACCATTAACATAGGCTAGATACATGTAGCCAAGTAAATTTTCCTTTGTTCAACCCAAAATTAATTAATGGTTAACCAGTCATTTCAATAACCCCAAACACTTGCACCTACATATTGTGTGTGATTGCACAACGTGTTTGGCACAGTTTGACTGATAAGGTGGTCGTCTAAAGATTAACAATTTTTCAAGGAGTACTATTTTTTCAATACAAGCCGGTGCCAGAGCCAAGATATGGAAAAGGCGTCATATCCTCTGCTTTATACTTTTATGAACCTTCCTAACACAATTGACCAACCTAAGCACCGCACCCCCCTCCCAAAATGAGTACTCAAGAATATTGTTGTGGCTGTCAGTTATGCTTTGCATCATTATACAATGTTCAAAGTAGCATAGTATTTGATACATTACTTTCAAAGCCACATGGACTGGGATGCACCATGCAGCTCAGCAACTGGTCAGGACAAACTGGTTAAGGTCGAGTCACACTGCAGCGATAACGAAAACGATTAAGATAACGACGAAAAGAGTACGCGTTCTATTGGTTGAATTGCTCCACGCAGAATACGCCTTAGCTTATTCAACCAATTGTGGGCATGCATTTTTTAACGTTCTCGTTAACGTTCTCGTTAACGTTGTCGTTTTCGTTCTCGTTATCGAGGCCTGTGTGACTGGGACTTTATTTTATAAACTCATACTGGTCACCATTCACTACAGTAACACCCCTGCCTTCTCCACCCCTTCCTTCCCACACCACAGCATAATATCAATGATAATAATCATTATTTTCCTCCAGGTTCTAAAGTAATTTTAAACAGTTTTTAATTTCCCCACTGTTGGGTCTTCTGTAGAAATTTTCTGTAGAAATAAGAACATTGTAAAACACTTCAAATAGTGGTACATCACCGTCCCCATCCCCCTTCCCATTTTTTTTCTTTTTTCACAAGTTCGTCCCAAACAAGGCTAACACTCTAGTTAAGGGGCTACAATAAGAAAATAAATGATTAAACATGAAGATAACTTAAAAGAGCTTGAGGCAGGAATTTATATTCCTCGTAAAAAGATGGTGCTCTTTGTATGACTTAAAAAACGTTCAAACACTTTAGGCACATATGCAGGTAATTTGATCAATAAAAACACAGTACTACATTAACACTTATAAAAAAGAAGAGTGCAATATGGAGAAAGCATTTTTGATATAGCTTTTACAAACATGCCCTCTCCAGTTCTCTGGTGGTCCCATTAAACTGTTAGGCATGATAGACTCCAGGTTTGCCATATATTGTAATTTGATTTTGACCCTTTCACCGATGTTTTTTAATCACTGTATACTTGGTCCTTTCCCCAAGTTCTGTGAAACAAGTCCACAGGCAAATCGCTCGGTTGAGACTCGAACCCACAACCTTTGCATTCTAGAGAGGTGTCTCGAGAAAACAAATTATACAGGCCTGACGTAGTACATGTAATGTACATCATGTACAGCATAGTCGTCGCGCATCGCATGCATTCATTCTGTCAACTTCGTGTCAAAATGGAGCAGTTACGTGGGAATTTTAGCGTCTCTACGAAAAACTACAGAGCGTGCGTGACCAATAGTAGGATTCCGTATGAACAAAAATATTTTTTTATTGTGAAATGTAAGATTTGTTTATTTTGTTTATTTTGTTGAGTTATATGAATGCTTTCTTTTTTAGTGACAGTGGGTTAGTTAGTGCATGATCATGGGTATGAAGCAATCGTCGATTGAAATGAAAAAATCTGATTTTTTTCATTCTTTTTTTTTCAAATTGCCGTCGTGCCCTTCGCAACTTTTTATGATTGCTGTGATGCCCTTTGAAATTTTCAAAATTGCCTTGGTGCCCTAAATTTTTACAAAAAGTCAATGCAAAACTGCCTTGCCCCTTAAAAGCTGAAGTATCAGGGCTGGATAGGTCTTGTTGTCAAGTTTTGCATACTGTTGCAAATATGAACTCGACGTGAAGACGGATAAGCCAACAACGCCCTTATATCACTGCAAGTTGTTTCAAAAAAATAATCAAAGTCTTTAATGTTTTTTTTACAGTCGAGCAAGCAGTGCACCAGGGAACCGTAACCTAAGATCAGCAGGTTCATCTTCTTCAGGGTACCGTCCAAGAACTGCCACTGAGCCCTCGACAAAACATGAATGGAGCAAACCAAAGGTCAGTAGTGAAAGACGTTTAAAGGCACTGAACACCTTTGGTAATTGTCAATACCAGTCTTCTCACTTGTGTATCCCAACATATGCATAAAATAACAAACCTGTGAAGCTGCGAGATAATAATGGAGGAAAAACACAAGCTGTGTGCTTTCAGATGCCTTGTATTTGAGACCTCAGCTCAGCTGAGGTCTCAAAATCAATTAAAATATTTTAGGGGGAAATCACTTCTTTCTCGAAAATGACAAATTTACAGAGAGAGCTTTCACAAAGTTTTATACTATCAACAACTAGCAAAGAAGTTTTTATGCTAACAATTGTTTTGAGTAATTACCAATAGTGTCCAGTGCCTTTAAGCAGACTTCATGTGAATGAAGCTTTTTTCCTTTGATGGCCAGGCATGATATTCTTCCTACTTAAAAGTCTGTTTAACGATTAAATATTTCCCACTGTTCACAGTAATACTCGGAAATAATTGTCTTGGCTATACGGTAGTTGCATTATATACAGGTGTAATACAAAATATTGGGAATGTAACAAGTGGGTTTATATAGCTTGGTGATCGCTTGTGAGAGATCACCACACTGGCACAAACATGTACACCAAATTATTACAAAAGTTTGTCTTTGTCAATTTAGTAATGAGAAGACCTCTCTTTTTCTTATTTTTGTTTCCGTTTCAGACTGGTGAGTCTAGTAAACAGAGAATTCCTCAAGCAGCAAGCCATACTACTGTCTCCATAGGTCCCCAGTCATTAGCCTCCATGATGATGATTCAACACCTAGGGAATGACAACAGACGGGGAAGGTAGGGTTTGGAATCACAACGATTGTTTAAAACTGTATCTCATACATCTTCATGATTGAGAGCTGAATTTCTCGTTGGTCCATTCACCATCACTGCATATGAAAACTAATTTAATTTTGCTTCCGTACGGCATTTGATCATCCATCAATGTTCCTCTCTGTTGTTGATTTGTATCATTGCTATGTAATTTGAACAAGTGTTTCTTTAATTTGTTTTTAGGACAAGAATGGGTGGTCCTGGCTACTACTTAGAAGAGGTAAAAATAGTACTGATCTATAATTGTCAAAAATTGTCAAAAAAATGACATAACATAAGACTCATCTTTTAACAGATGATAGAAACAAGGGATACAAATTTTGCTGATCAGCTGGTATCCGCATCGTGGTTGCTCAGCTGTGCCATTTGTTGTTGGCTGCCAGCTTATTACTTTCCTTGTGATGCCACATACATGTACATGTAATTCAGCTTTGTGCTGCCAGTTGGTTATTAAATAAAAATGAATGAATGAATTTTTATTGGAAATTTGGTTGATCAAAGAAATCTAACAAGATCAGGACATACAACCTCAAGATTAAGGTGCTGGTGCTCTACCAGCTGAGCCACATGTATCTATGGTAGAGCACAAGCATGTTAATCTGGAGTTGGCAGGTTCATGTCTCGCTCTAGTTCTTTGTTCAACCCAAAGCTTGTTGAAAGTTTACTCAGATGGTTTTGCTTGAGGATTATAAATGGTAAGGCTTCTAAAGCTTCTTAAAGTCAGTGCACACTATTGGTAATTACTCAAAAAAAATTTCCACGAATTTGATTTTGAGACATCAGATTTAGAATTTGAGGTCTCGAAATCAACCATCTAAATGCACACAACTTCATGTGACAAGGGTGTTTTTTCTTTCATTATTATCTCGCAACTTCGACGACCAATTGAGCTCAAATTTTCACAGGTTTTTTTACAGATACACCAATTGAGAAGACTGGTCTTTGACAATTACCAATAGTGTCCAGTGTCTTTAAGGTTTATTATAATTATGCTTCTGACTGGCATTCCTGACCAAAGATTTTATATGGAGACACAATATGGAGACTGTTGACATTAGGGCTCAGTTGGTAAAGGGCTGGTCTGTGATCCGGAGGCAGCAGGTTGAAGTCCCTTTCTATTCTTTGATCAACCCAAAATTATTTAACGACTTCCCAGTCAGTTTCCCGTTTGGTTTATTACTCGGTATTTGAAAATTGACACTGCAGAAGAAAGTCTTGCAGTGCAAGGCACTTTTCTCCTTTTTTGGACAAGCTGCAGTTTCGTTTCCACAATATTAACACAGTTTAGTAAAAGGAAGGTACATGTGTGGTAATTGTCAAAAACCAGTCTTCTCACTTAGTGTATCCCAACATAAGCATTAAACAACAAACCTGATAAAATTTGAGCTTAATTGGTCATCGAAGTTGCGAGAAAATTATTTGAGAAAAAACACCGTTGTTGGACGAATTTGTGTGCTTTCAGATAGGAATAAAAGACTTCTGGCTAGAAGTCTTTTATTGTTTAGTGAGAAAATACCTCTTTCTCAAAATCTATGCTATTTCGAGGAGCCGTTTCTCACAATGTTTTATACTATCAAAAGCTCTCCAATGCTTGTTACCAAGTCAGTTTTTAAGTTAATATTTGTTTTGAGTAATTACCAGATGTGTACCTACCCTTTAAACACAAGTGAGAGCCAGTTTTTGACCTGTAGTAAGCCAAACGTCAGTTCCAAAAAACGTGTGTTTAATTGTCATCAGATTCACTGTTTGTTAATGTTTTGGGTTTTGTATTTTCCTTGTCTAATCTGCAGGAGTTTGAAGCATCACCCCCGTCTATAGAGTATATGTCATTTACTGGACCTGCAAAACTGACAAGTGAGTGTAATTAAAGTCCAGTTGATACTTCATCTAAATATGAAGCAAATTTGGGGTTCACAGCCATGTTTTCGTTGCAAATGTTTTGCAGGAGTTGAACACAGATCAACTGTTGCAAAATATTTACAGGAAGTAGGAATCGGACATCAGAGTACAAATTAATACAGATGAAATAGATTTGCATTGGTGTGTGTAGCTAGCATCCCACCCAAGTAATTTCCGTTGTGGAAAACACTGGTGTGTTTTAGCATCCCACCTGAGTAATTTCCTGTGATTTTGTTCACAGAACTTGGAAAGTACTAAGTGTACAGTACTTACACACATCGGTAACACACATCGGGAAAAAGGAAAAAACAAAATTAATAATGGACTTTGAGGTATTGCCAAGTGTGATGCTCTTGGCACATTAGCCCGATCATTTGGCAATTTATTAAGGCCATCTTGCCTCCCCTCCCCCCCGCCCCCCGGGAGAATACAACCTGTGCTGCCAATTACACGTACATTTGTATGTAATACACCAAGCTAATTCATGTTGCAAGAGCCATCTCTGCCCTCGCAGGTACCCATTTACTCCTGGTTGAAGAGACTCAATAATGTCTTGCTCAGGGACACATGTGTCACAAATAGAAGGTTGTTTTCCCATTGTTTGGCTGTTGTTTCTGGTAATAGTTGCTGGGTGCACAACAGTATACCTTTCTAAAATTCCCTGTTCAAAAATGATCAGACACATATAGTTGACCTATATAACTTTGGAATCTATTGGGACAATTATTGCATCACAAAACAGAATTTAAACCAACAAGACATTAAGACCAGTTTTACCTTTGTCTTTTTACTTGTATCTGATTATCACCTTGTTGGAAATATATTATCCTGATCATTCAGTTGTCCTTGCTTTTATTTTTTCAGCACGGGGCCAAGGTGATAAGCCTCTAAGCATCCCAACAGACGAGTGTCATCTCTCGGATACATCCGCCCTGAATCCACCCTCACAAACATCTCAACTGGAAAGCCTCCCCAGCCAGGAATGGTACAAGCAAGGCAGCTCAGGGGGAGTAACAGAGGGTCAGGACGTACCATGCTCCTCGCAGGGGTATGCCGACTCCCTCAATGCCGGCAGTGAGAGAACGGACGACCAGTCGCTGTCTCAGGATCTTGGAGATATTGACGACATGTTGAACGACTCTCAGAACTCACAAAACTTGGGGTCAGAGATGCAGTCGATCGGAAGCGGCTCAGGCAACTTCGATCACGGAAACGCCTTTGATCACCTGGACAATGAAGACGCTTCGAATCCTTCTGACTCATACAATGCATCTGATCCTCAACATCAGTCTGACAATGAGGGCCCTCATCCTGATCTCCAAGAGGAAAATTTTAACGATGAAACACTATCGGCTGATATCAAATCAGATTTTGTTGGGGAATTTGCAGAAATGGAAAATCAGAATGGGATTTCTGAGGATGTTGAAGCGGATGCTGACCAATCAGTGAACAGTCCATCTATTGATCATGAAGATCAAGGAGCCAATGTTGAGAGCAGTGATCCTTCGGAGGGCCATGCTGAGGAAGACGCTCAAAGTGAGAAATCCACAGACGCAGATTTCAACACTGACATTCCGTCCGAGGACAGCATGAATATTGACATGGCTGATGAGTCTAATGAATCCATTACCACTCATGAGGTGCATTTTCAGGATGAAATTAACGGTCACCAGGAAGGAAACTGTGATGAAGAGATAAGACAAGGTACCGCTGAACATTGATTAAAGTTAATTAACATAAACGCTTCACAGTAACCCTAGATTGCATGCTGCACCGTTTCATTTCATGCTGGCTTATCGTAGTTTACTAATCATGTTGTAAAAATTATCATATTGATTATTTTTAATAATAATAATAATAATATACAAATATAACATGGTTTGAGGGTGACTAGTCGATGTGAGCTCCCCTCGGTATTGGAAGTTGACAAACAAGTTCCCCATACATAATTCAATTGTTTAAAGCAAGGGAAAATTAGGACTGTGAAATAAAATGAACCATGATATATTCATGCGATGGATATGTCGCTAGGACCACGATGGTACGTCACTAGGACCACGATGGTACAACAGGACCACGATGGTACAACAGGACCACGATCGTAAAGCCAATGACAAGTAGAATAGCGCCCGGGAATGACGTCGCACAATGGTAATTATATGATAAGTAGAATAGCTCCCGGGTAGCTATTACTTAAAATGCGCATTTTTAACACCTGGCACACGATGATGAACAAAAATATCACTAGTGGTACTGTAGACATTTTATTTTGAATTTTTACAGCTATTAAATAAAAAACATTAAATAACAAATCAAATCCTTCTATAATAAATCGCTGGAACATAATCAAATGTTTTAAAAATAACTGATGAGATCGGAATACGAAGCAGTGCCTTTGGAAAAGGTAAAAGTAACGAAACTTTGGCTGAAGGTGAACACAGCCTGATCGAAACGTACATGTAGAGTTTAAACCAACGGTTCTTTTCAGTACCACCCCCAACTCAATTAGAGATATGTAGTCATTACATGGTGTTACCGCAAACCTTCGTATTTCCACCATGCAAAGTTTCACCGCCTAGCAAGTTTTTTTTTTGTCTTGTGAGAAACAGTATTCAATATTATTTTGGCATTCGTGTATTGCAAGAACAAATCTGACAAAAATGCATCTAAGCAGTAAATAAAATCTAAAATTGAATTCTTAGGCCTATAAGAATTCTGACATAATCTCACTTCCATCGACAGTACGTTGAGTACATTAATTTTTTGCATTGTCTGTGGCATATTCAAAAGTTTAAGTATGTATTTCTTTTTGATATACTGTAGCATCGTCTATCTAAAAGAATGCAAGGAAAAAAGCTGATGCTGCTTGGGTCGAAATAGTTTCAGTACATCCCAGTCAAGTTCTGATGGTTAAGTCATTAATGGGTGGGTTCGAATCCCGGTTATGATATGTGTGTGTCTTAGAGCAAGAACCCTTAAGGACACTGGACACTATTGGTATTTGTCAAAGACCAGTCTTCTCTTTTGGTGTATCTCATTATATGCATAAAATAACAAACCTGTGAAAATTGGAGCTCAATTGGTCGTCGAAGTTGCGAGATAATAAAGAAAGAAAAAACACTTTTGTCACACAGAGTTGTGTGCTTTCAGATGATTGATTTCGAGATTCTAATTCTAAAATCTCAAATTCTAATTCTCAAATTCTAATTCTAAAGGTCTCAAAATCAAATTTGTGGAAAATTTCTTCTTTCCTCGAAAACTTCAGAGGGAGCCGTTTCTCACAATGTTTTATACTATCGGCCTCATTACTCGTTACCAAGTAAGGTTTTATGCTAATAATTATTTTGAGTAATTACCAATAGTGTCCACTGCCTTTAAAGTGCTTCTCTACACCCAGGGGTGAAAGGGAACCTGTGAAGGCAGAGATGTGTTCCATGTTTGTTACATCAATTAAATGACAAGGATATTTAAGTGTGGTATAGAATATTAATTCTTAATTTTATTTAGATTATACTGTTTGATTGTTTATCAGTTTGCAAAATGCCAATTCTACTGTCTCAAAAAAAAAATTAAAAAATTTATTTTTTAAAGATTTGTTGGGTTTCAGTTTTAATAAGAATGATATTTTGAAAGTTTTTGTTTTAGTTTAAATTTTTTGTTGATGGTTAAAATAGGTTTGGAAAACAGATGTTTCATGGTCAGAAAAAAGTGATCTACAAACTTCTCAGAAATTAAATAAGGGAATCAATGTGTGGTGAAGAGGTTTTCAACTAGTGGTTTAATCCCAGCGAGGCCTGGTTCTTGATAATTTTACCGAGACAAAGTCGAGGTAAATTATAAAGAACCAGGCCTCGGCAGATTTAAACCACTAGTTGAAAACCGATTCAACACACTTTGATCCCCATTCATAAATACCTTTTCAGTCAAAAACATCACTTTTTGGTAAAAAAGTAAAATAAACGCAAAAATTATAATTGTTAAATGATTTCTTTCAACACAACACCCCTCCAGCTATGAAATGGTAAAGCCCTCTGACGCCTTCGGGTAAACAACTCCTTATAAGGGAATGCTGTGCGCGTCGCGCGTATCGCGTGATGTGGCAAAACTGTTTCAGCCGTTGCTCTCGACCAATAGGAAAAAAGAAACTGTCTTAAATGAACAGGTGCAAGGTTGCGTGTCACGCCCATGAATTAACACTTTTTACCGGTCATAAACAAAGGTTTATACACACCCACGTGACGTGCTCTCCACCAATAGGAATAGCGAAAATGTCTGAGGTATTTATGAATATAATTTTTTAATTTATTTTTTGTTACAACACAAATCATGAACAGGATGAGACCTTTATAAAAAGCCAAGTTAATGGTTTAATAAACAACTACTTGATGATGTTTAAAATATAATTTTGTATGTTAAGTTTACTAAGGATTTAATAAACGGAGTGCTGATTAGAATTTTTATTTTATAATATTTGTTGTCTTCATTTATACTTTATATATGATTTTCTTATAGTCACAAAATAGAATTAGCTGATTGCAAACTGCTTACCGACCAAAAGGACCTAGGGTAAAAATGCAACAAATACTCAATGGCCTGAAGTTGCGACCCTATCCGAGTCTTTTTGTTATGTATTTTATTTTACTTCACTGCCTACATGTACAGGTATGTTACACTTACATGTTTGTTGTGTTGTCTTTTGAGACAGGCTTTGCAAGGGTCGAAATGTCGGGCCATTAACTATTTTTTGCAATCTTAAAAAAAAAAAAAAAGTTTGTCAATGACCGACTAGAACACTCAATTTTGTCACACTTCTGCAAAGTTTGTCAGATTGACTATTATGGATAGTTTGAATTGAAATGAGATTACCCTGATTAAATGAAACATTTATGCTTCGTAATTGAGTGTTATTATTAAAGCTCATACTCTGATCTGTTTGATGAACAACCCAAATTTGAGTTTGGGCCTAGTGTTGGCAAGATGTGGCTGGTTTTGGCAAGAAATCTAAGATTTTAGCAAGAAGTGCCTGGTTTGGCAAGAAGTACGTTGTTTGTGCAAGAAGTGCCTGGTTTGGGCTGGCAGCATCACAATATGTACTTGCCTCCTCCCTTTTGGTATCTTAGTTTCCTCACCGATCTTATTCATCTCTTATCACTGCCTCATGGTTCCCTCAGATTCAGCTGATGAAAACCATCCACCGCTTCAACTCTGCACATAGCACGCTGCTCTATCTATGCATTCACTCAGCACATTCTTCTACACCTTCCTGTAAGCTCTCTTCTTTAAACTTAGTAAACTTTCTTTTCTTTAAATTTTGTTTTCTGTAAACTTTGTTTTCTATAATCTTTTTTCCTTAACACTTACTACAGGATTTTATATTCTTTTAATTTATTTTTAATATTCTTTTAAAGGCACTCACTATTGGTACATGTTATTACTCAAAATACATGTAAGCATAAAATCTTACTCCTTTGCGAGCAATGGAGAGCTGTTGATAGTATATAACGTTGTCAGAAATGGCTTCCTCTGAAGTAGCATCGTTAAAGACTTCAGGCCTGAAGCCTTTTTAGGCATCTAAAAGCACACATTTTGTTTTCCACCAAGTATTTCACACTTTGTTTTAAATCCTCTACATTACAGTCACTAACTTAGTTTTTTTCAAAACATATAAAAATCTGCGTATTCAAAATTCTTTAGGCACACTGTTTCATGCACTCTTGTGTTTTTCTTGTGTGGGCTAGCACCTGACCAAATTCTGAACCGCCACTTCCTAGCTGTTACCCGTGACAGCGTGGACCGACCCAAATCAGCTAACCCAAGACTGTACGGCCAGGGCAAGGAAGGACGGAACCATCATGGTGGGAAGGGGAGACCTGCCTCGGCTGAAGTGGGTGTGCGTTCTGTTTTCACCATTGAGATTGATGGATCCAGAGGGAATCCTTCTTCAAGATCAATACAAACTGTTCCAATAGGTAAAGGCTTCTCCTTTCTAATGATTTTGTTTGAATATTATAATATAAAGAGCTTTGGAAAATTCTTAACCCTAGCAGTGCCAAGTATAGACCGTAATGCATTGACGTCATTCAGTCGCCATCTTAGAGGTAATCCAATGATAAATCAATGGAAAACTCATAGTATTGTATGCTGGCGCACATTCTTATTCCTTTTTCAAGCAGCAGAGTGAAAACAGGCTCTATTTCACTAATGATTATTTTTTTAATGAAAATCCTACACTCTTATTATAGAGTGCTTCATACACATCGGTAATAAAAAAAAAATCTTTATCCCTGATGCAAAAATTATCATCTATTGACACAATTTCCATTTGATTTCAAGGAAAGTATTATCAAAGAGGAATTTATGGAATGTAAACTCGGTACTCATAAAACATACTTGGCTTATATTGGCTTACATGCTATGACCACAGAGGTGGAATTCTACCTCAGTGATATGACCTTGTCGCCTCCAAAGCAGCAGATTTCAAATCGCCTAATCACTTGATATGACCTGGTCGCCTCAAAAGCAGCAGATTTCAAATCACCTAATCCCTTTGTTTGTTTGTTTCAAACTGTTTAAAGATGTCAGATTTTTCGCCGATTTGACCCCAAAATTTTGATTTAAAATTCAATAGGTGTTTTGATGGGGGTCGAGAAAGTTACAAGCTTTCATTTGAGCCATTGCTCGAAAAAGTCCGTCAATTATTAGTAGCAGTGAAATAAAGTGCGCAAAATTAGTTTTTGTCGGGATCCCGTGACCAATATCACGTGACCAATTCTTATGTGTTTTATAAGAAATTTATTTTAAATTTTTGTCATGGTTCCTGACCATTAAAAGTAAAAGTTAAACTTGTTTTCGTTAGAGCGGGTGATACTCTTTGAAATACCACGCACTCAAAAAAAATATATTTTAATGTTTTGGGCCAAAAATCTGACATAGCATCTTTAACATGATACTAACATGTTCATGTGGCTTAGGTGAGGCCTATATGTACATAGGACGGATCATCCGGTCACTTACAACTTACTGATAACACAACAGGGGGATTCATCTAATTAATACACACGCTACCTAGCTAAGGACAAGTTTTAAAAATAAAATAAAAACGTTGATCGTCCTGTATTTCTTAAAAATGGGAGGATGAGGGCCTTTTTATTTATTTCTTACTAGGGGGACAGAGCCAGTCTGAAAATGTTATTTAGAATTTAGAAGTAAAAAAAATAGGTAAATTAACTCAATGGTCGATTGTGTCAAGATGACGCTAAAAAGTTTTAGACAAAATGGAAAGGGCGCGGCTTCAAAATAGGATGAGGACATGGACAGTCAACTTTTTTTCTTTTTCTTTTTTACCTGGCCTCAGGTAGCTTATCATTGGGTTGGTTGATTACAAGTTGCTGATAATAATAGCCACAACATGGGGATTAAAGTGATTAGTATGATACATAAATAGCTTAAAGGATGTGTTACATGTAATCTTGTTGATACATGTATGCCCATCACTGAAACTAGGGTAAAGTTTTTGAGGGACTCGAGGGGATGTGCAACTTTTTTGTGGGGGGGATACTTCTTGCCAATTAAATGGTAGGTTCTGTTTGCATCCTTGTTAGGCAATGCAACTTTTATTGTTTTACATTGATTGTTTCTTAGAACATTATCTGACCCAAGTGTACATTCAACCAAATTGTTGTCTGTGTGCAAATGGACAAATGGTTTTAAGAACTATGAAAATAAAACTCATTCATAAATACCCCAGACAGTTTCGCTATTCCTATTGGTGGAGAGCGCGTCACGTGGGTGTGTATAAACCTTTGTCTATGACCAGTAAAATTTGTTACTTTCAAAAGTCCAGATTTCAGAGAAATGATCGGATACTCTCTGTGTTTGATCAGATAAACAGTTTACTTACTCATGCTGATCAAATTTTGAAAGCTCTTTCTCATTAGGTTTCAGTGTTATGAAATAAGTTCCAGTCCAGTAAAAAGTTGACCTATAACCCCGGCGGTCTGGAGATTGGCCCCACTAAATCTGAGCCCTGCATGCTTTAAGTAGTAACTCATTACAGCCTGCGATAAACCACAACATAAAGATCGGTCTTTACTACAACAAATACAGCGCTGGACAGCGTGTGTTTAAAGAGTGCAAAACAGTGATAAGGTTGTCTAGTAGATCTAGTCTAGTTGTTTTCTTTCCATCGATACATTAGTATACAAAATTGTTTTGGATAACAGTTTACCGCACGGACAGACGCAAGATTTTAACGCTCCTAAACAAGTTAGTTCATCATGTCAAATGAGTATGCTGTTTGGACTCAGTTCCCGCTCAATCCTCTCATTAAGAATAATGGTTAGTTTCCATCGAATGTTATATTTAGGCTTGCAACAGATCAGCTGATTGTTTTTAATAGTGACGTAGAAAAGGTTAAAGTGTGCATGTTTGGCCATTTCCTCTTTTCTTTTTACAAATTGGCATGTGCGTGTTTAGAGTAATTTGTTTGCAGTGTGAAAAAATACTATTTTAAAGGCAGTGGACACTATTGGTAATTACTCAAAATAATTATCAGCATAAAACATCACTTGGTAACGAGTAATGGGGAGAGGTCGATAAAATTAAACATTGTGAAAAACAGCTCCCTCTGAAGTGACGTAGTTTTCGAGAAAGAACTAATTTTCCGCGAATTTGATTTCGAGACCTCAAGTTTAGAATTTGAGGTCTCGAAATCAAGCATCTGAAAGCACACAACTTCGTGTGACAAGGGTGTTTATTTCTTTCATAGTTATCTCGCAACTCCGACGACCAATCGAGCTCAAATTTTCACAGGTGTGTTATTTTATGCATTTGTTGAGATACACGAAGTGAAAGAAAACTGGTCTTTGACATTTACCAATAGTGTCCATTGTCTTTAAAGGCAGTGGACAATATTGGTAATTACTCAAATATTTATTAGCATAAACCTTTCTTGATTACAAGTAATAAGGAGAGGTTGGTAGTATAACACGATGTGAAAAACAGCTCCCTCTGAAGTGACATTGTTTTCGAGAAAGAAGTAATTTTCCACGAATTTGATTTTGAGACCCCAGATTTAGAATTTGAGGTCTCGAAATCAAGCATCTGAAAGCACACAACTTCGTGTGACCATGGTGCGACAAGGGTGTTTTTTTCTTTCATTAATATCTTGCAACTTCGACCACCGATTGAGCTCAAATTCTCACTGTGTTATGTTATGCATATAAAATGATGAGATACACAAACTGTGAAGACTATTCTTTGACAATTACCAATAGTGTCTGGAGTGCCTTTCAGGAAGGATTTAGAACGAACATGTTTATGCTGGAAAAGGGGAAGCTAATATGGTTGCTATGGGAATCACATCAGGAACCAAACCCAGATCATACCAGCATGAGAACTCCTGTACACTTGATCGGTCTGCCATGACAAGACCAGAACATTATTCATAGCACTGGCTAGTCAAAGGTAGCAACTGTGAGATAAACTGCAATAAAAAGTTCCTCCAACTTTGTGCCAACAAATTGTTTTAATTGTTCTTGATAACAGCTTACATGTCCCTCACCAACGACCACCGGAATCAGCTGCAGCAACGCACCTTACCTCTTGTAGACCAAAGAAGACCTCATTTTAGGGGTGCTCCACCTATGTCCCCAGCGATCGCAAAGAAACCATTGACACCTCGTGGTACACCAAGGAACAGCCCAACCATGTCTCCCAGAGGGAGTGATAGTGGTGGCTCCCCTGCACCCAGTCGAGATATGTCACCAGCCGGAACCAGAGAAAATTCTGTCTGTGAGTAGACTATAATTCATATCACTTGGTTTTTAGTCCTTGATCAGATAAATAGTTTACTTACACATCGGGAACTCTGTGGTTTGCACTCCTTTCAAGATGCCCCACACATTCATTGATTTTTTGCTGTGGGAATTGCCATCAAAAACTGTACAACTGAAAAGACGAGCAACACTTTGACTATTTAAAGGAATATAAGGAAGACAAGATATTTTTTTATCACACCGATATTAAATATTTCATTTTTTAAAAGAGAAAAAGCCAGTCTTCTTTATGTTATTTATTGCTGTTTTAGCAGATTTAAAGACACTGGACACAATAGGTAATTGTCAAAGACCAGTCTGCTCACTTGGTGGATCTCAACATATGCATAAAATAACAAACCTGTGAAAATTTCATCTCAATTAGTTGTCAAAGTTGCGAGATAATAATGAAAGAAAACACACCCTTGTCACACGAAGTCATGTGCTTTCAGATGCTTGATTTCGAGACTTAAAATTCTAAATCTGAGGTCTCAAAATCAAATTTGTGGAAAATTACTTCTTTCTCGAAAAACTACGTTACTTCAGAGGGAGCTGTTTCTCACAATGTTTTATACTATCAACAGCTCTTCATTACTTGTAACCAAGTAACTTTTTTTTTATGTTAAATATTATTTTGAGTAATTACCAATAGTGTCCTCGCCTTTAAGCATAATTGTGTGTGTGCAAACATGTTTTTTTAAGCAAACAGGGTCCCTTAACTCATTGTAAATACAAACTGCACAACTGTGTGACCTTCTTAAAAAAAGGGTTGCCATGGTTGTGCGAGAAGACTCTAGTGAACTAAAAAGTTTTATGTACTTAAAGAATCAAAGAAAATTATTGGAACTTGTAATATTGTTTACATACATGTACCTCGGTTGCAACCAATTTATGCATCGCTTGTGATGATTCGATGTGTGGGTACATAATCCTTTTCCACTCGTTATGTACATGTATGTGTGTCCGCTTGTGCATATAAATTACACTCGCACAAACAAAACTTAGTAAAATGGGAACGTTTTGGACAAATTGATACTTGTCTACCAGATTTATATGTATCTCTCTGCCAGTTTTCCATGGCCACACATCTTACAAAATCACTGATTCCACTTAAGTCCATCAACTATGTATGTGAGTAACAATGCTGCCATGCATTCCTCAGAGGTAGGCATCTTGGTCACACCCGTACCCTTGCTCTATGGTCACACGTTGGACTTTTGTTGGTCATTCAATTACTGCTGTGAATAGTCAATACATGATGTGACAGGACTTAATGGATTTGGGCTATTGTTAAGTCATCATAGTCACTTATTCACAGTCTTGGTCCCCACTTATTTTCCCTGGTTGTTGTTATTTTGTCACCTTGGATTCTGCAACTTGTTTTGGGCTATTGTTAAGTCCTCCTAGTCACTCATTCACAATTTAGGTCCCTACTTAGTTTCTCTGCTTGTTGTTATTTGCTTTCCCACCTCAGATTCTGCGACTGGAAGTCGTAGTGACAGTCCCATGACTATTGTTCTCCAAGCTAACTTAGACTACCTGCAGGAGACTGGTAGTCTAGAGGCCTCAATGCCCAACTTGATGCAGATGTCCCGATCATCGCTGTGGAGTGAAGGGCCACCTGAGCCTCCTGCCTCTGTTGATGATGGGTATGTTGACCAACTCCTTATTTATTTGAAAGAACTAAACCACCCTAAAGGGTTTGGTACCTTTTGTAGATCATGTTTTTAGCCATAAAGTGAATCCCTACTCATTGTGGATTAAGATGCACATGTATGTAATAAAAATTTTTGAGAACAAAAGTGAAAATTAGAGAGCAATGTTCAGGAGAGTCACGGGTAGATCCATTGTACATGATAAAGAACTGTGTAAGAGGCTGTGTACGTAACTATAATGTAAATCTTTGGACATTGTGTCGTACAAAAAGTACGCAAGCAATATTTATATTAGTATTAAAGTAGCCTGAGATTTCACTCCTATATAGTCTGATTTTATTTTAGGCTTTGAGCCTCTGCTAGGGTCCAAATGGCCGGCCACTTTCCGAGTGGGGGAATAAATGGTGGAAAAGTTCAGATAAACAATAAGCAGGAGATTGACATGTTTGAGCTTTGAAAGTGAATAAATTATTTTTACTAATTGATTCCATTCCTTTCACAACAGTTGGAGTGACATCCATGAAGCCACCCACGGAGAAGCCAGTCCGATGATGTACCAACTCACCCCGCCTGAAATACAAATCCAAAGACCGAGCTCAGCCCCGACCTCACGGTCAACGAGCTCACTGAGTCCCAGTAGCTCTTCGAGGCCGTCCTCGGCCCGAGTCGATCGTACATCGAGGTCCTACACGGAGAAGTCTCCTCTGGCTGGGATGAACTCTTCTACTAGACCCAGGATGGTCAGTACCTCAAATGGGAAGGAATGGAAAGGGAGACCTCTGTCGATGTTTGGAGCGGCAAAAGATGTGGTGAGTGACTTGCATGGTTATTGACAAAGAAAAGCATTAAATTTGTTCACTTTGTAGTCGTTGGCCAGTGAATTGACAGGTGCATAAATTCTTTTTAAAGGCACTGAGGTCGATTTCACAAAGAGTTGGGACTAGCCCTAACTTAGGAAAAGTCTGACTAGTCCGAAGATATTAAAAAGCTAGTCCTATTAGGACGAGTAGATTGTCCTAACCTGAGACAAGACTAGTCTTATCTCTTTGTGAAATCGACCGCTAGACACCTTTTGTAATTGTCAAAGACCAGTATTCTCACTTCAAGTATTCCAACATATGCATAAAACAACAAACCTGGGGTTGATTTCACAAAGAGATAGGATTAGTCTTATCTTGTGTTAGGAGGAGTTACTCGTCCTAACTAAGGACTAGCCATGCGTTTTTTATATCTCCTATGACTAGTCCTAAGTTAGGACTACATGTAGTCCTAACTCTTTGTGAAATCGACCCTTGTAAAAAGGTTTTGCCGAACTTACTCCCAAAAAATTTAACTTGGGGCAGCTTGTGTGATGTGTATAAGGGGGCAACATATCAAAGCATCGATGTTTGTTTAAATAGACATAAAGTTAGGTTGCAAGTGGTTTAACCATTTTGGTCTTTTTCAAACATTTTCTTCAGGAGTGGGAGGCCAAGAAAAACCAGAGAGCTCAAGAGGCTAAAACATCAGTTAACATCAGGGAACTGTTTGGAGGCTCAGCCGCCAAGGAGTACCGGAAGGAGTTGGAACGGCAGGAACGGGAACGATGGGGAAAGCACCAGAGAGATTCCAGAAGCATGAGCAAGTGAGTATAAAATCTATTTCGTATTCATCTTTCTTCTTTTGTTTGATCTCTGGACCAACATTGAAAGAAATTAAATTGGTACAACGTGTAGTTAAAGGCAGTGGACACTATTGGTAATTACTCAAAATAATTATTATCATAAAACCTTACTTGGTAATGAGTAATGGGGAGAGGTTGATAGTATAAAACATTGTGAGAAACGGCTCCCTGTGAAGTAATGTATTTTTTGAGAAAATAGGAATGTTCCACGAATTTAATTTTGAGACCTCAGATTTAGAATTTGAGGTCTCGAAATCAAGCATCTGAAAGTGCTCATCTTTGTGTCACAAGGCTGTTTTATCTTTCATTATTATCGTGCAACTTCGATGAGTGATTGAGCTCAAATTTTCACAGGTTTGTTATGTTATGCATATGTTGAGATACACCACGTGAGAAGACTGGTCTTTGACAATTACCAATAGTGTCCAGTGTCTTTTAAGTGACTATAAGCCACTTGATGTTATCCTCATTGAGGTATAGGAGTTCCTGCTTGCCTTTTGATGGTACATGTATTCATATATAAGACTTGCAGCGCAATTTTGGATGTTTGTTGCGGTGATAGCTTTAACAGCTCTCTCGCAACTACATATACATGTACTCTTGCGAGGCTGCTGATCTGCTCGACTTCATTCATTTCATTTCATTCATTCATTCAATGGTTTATTAAAGATCCATTCAATTCGCTGCCAGCAGCAGAATTACATGAACATGAGTTACCTAGTTAAAAATTTGGAGTAATACATTACATTACTAATTAAAATGGCCTAAAATCTTACACAGAAAAACGGAGAAGTACTGTTCACTCTAAATGGGAAACTTGAAAGTGCACTCGAAAGTGCCATTACGATTTTACTTAAGATTTTATTTTGTGAATTTCTCATTTTTGTTTTGCTTAGTTGTTCTCTCCTGCACTGAAATATTTATGTCAATTAACGTTTGTATTGTATGCAGCATTTGAATTGTGTGTTAACTCTTTGTATTTTTGTAATATTACATGATTGCATTGTTGATGTCCATTTTATTTGGGTATTTATTGCTGCCGACCATAATTACATGTCAATTTATGGTCAATTGTGTTAGACTATACAGTGTAGTTGTTATTTTGTCTGTAGACCACATTGACCTCATTGTTGTGTTTTAACGTGACAGCCATCACACGTGCATGCAGTAACTGGGTTCAAAATACCACGTACAGCCACAGGGCCTTAACTGTATGCAATTTTGTACACACTGACTTTCCTTCTTTTTTTAGATTTTATAAAGATCATCTGATGAGGAAAGAGATTGCGTTGGTTCAGCGTGAGGACATCTTCAGTCGAGACTGGGAGAGAAGTTATCTGTCTGACAAGATGCTGAAAGATCGGATGCGACATGACAAGATGAGCGAGCTTATGAGACAGTAAGTTCTCCTCTTCTTCTTCTTCTTCTTCTTCTTCTTCTTCCTTTTCTAGTGCAGCCTTTATGATTGAAGATAGTCGCACTGCCAGACACATCAGGACAAACCCTTTCTCTTTGCAATAACAATTTGTCATTCAAAGCTGGCTCAACTGTTTGCAATTTAGGGTCACCATGTACAAACGTTATTCATATTTGGGGAATTGCTGCAAATCATTTGATTTTTTGTTTCCACTTACTAAGCATCCTACAAACGCCGTACAGGCTTAAGAAAGTTTCCACCAAGCGTGCTTGAAATACAGTCACTTTGGGAGCCAATCTGCATTATTTTGATGGCCCAATTTCATAGAGCTGCTTAAGCGCAAAAGGTAGCTAAGCATAACCAAAAAAAAAATTCCAGAAAAAGGTTACCAGACAAATAACAATGTCACTCGTACATTTTGTTTACTGTTATCCTTCTAATTTCTGCTTTAAATTAAATAAGTACATACTGTTTAAAGCCATTTGACACTTTCTGAACAGAACAAAAATTAAAAGTTCTTAGATTTACAAATAACTTATAGGGTTTACAGAAGGTAATGGTGAAAGACTTCCCTTGAAATATTATTCCATGAAATCCTTTACTTTTTGAGAAAACATTAAAACAATTATCAATTCTCTATATCATAATAACGGATTTATTTTAAACACATATCATGACACGGCGAAATGTGCGGAAACAAGGGTGGGTTTTCCCGTTAGTTTCTCCCGACTCCGATTGAGTCTAAATTTTCACAGGTTTGTTATTTTATATATTAGTTGTGATACACAAAGTGTGGGTCTTTGTTCACTGAAGTTGTGCGTTTGCTTTAAGCAAAATAGTCTGCTTAAGCAACTCTATTAAATTGGGCCCTGGTGTTGGGGACAAATGTAGCCTGCTGCCCATGGTAGCAAGACTGTGTGTGTCCCGTAGAGCTTATTGTTATACATAAATAAGTTGATGTCTTAAAAATATTTACCAAACTGTTTCTTACTTGTCTAGACAAGCCCTTGCCAATAGAAAAGCCATGAATATGCTGAAGAGGATCGGACCCAGTGTAGATATATGGGAGTAAGTATGAGATTCTATTCTTAAATATGATTTTTGTTTGCTATTATTTCGTTCACAAAAGACCTTTCCACAAAGTGTGCGGGTTGGCATGGCCGCCGAATGTTACCAAAACAATCAATCATGTTTTTCAAAAACGGTGACCAATTTCACCATTTTCTGTTAAGATTCATGAGCTGAAACTTCTCTTATGATTTGTTGATTTGTTTCAAACAAATTTAACTAATTTTTTAATATTTGTGTAACATTTCTACAAATTATGGCTATCTGTTTGTTTGCGTTTATGGCTTTCCATAGTTTTCCAACCTTGGTTGGCAAAAACTCAGGCTGTGACGTTGCAATAGAAAGGTCTATTCAAAGCTTTGGATTTCTAAAACTTATCAGCTGCATACCTGTTAGTAGTGGATCTACATGAATTTTATAGCTCTTGCCCAAATCAGTGCCGCATTGTTATATGTTAATGTGACGGCCATCGAAAGTGCATGCAGTAACTGGGTTCAGAATACCATGTACTGAGCCACAGTACCAGTGGACCAGTTTGAGACAATTCTGAAGACTCATCTTTTTAAAACTGTTTAAACTGAGTTTAATGTACATGTACGACCCCTCTTGTTTGTTAATCACTGCACGGACCTGTATCATTAATTGCAAGTTTAGAAAATAAAATCCCAACACATTTCTTTAAAAATGTTTTTTAATTATTATTTTTGAAATTGGTTTGATTTCAGATTATTCAATGGAGGAAAGAGAGGCGTTACTAAAGCACAAATGAAGAAGGCAGCTGTTACCATCCAAAAGTAAGACTTATGTTTTCTCTAGAATCCAACTTGTCATTTTGAATGAGTTATGGTTCAAGATGACATCTCATAAAGTTTACAAATAAGGAGGGAATTAAGGGACAATAACCACCAAAATTACACACTTCTGTTTAATCTTGGTGGTTGTTGTCTTTTGATTCCCTCCTTGTTTGTATAAATTTCCCCCAAGTCACACTGGTACATCAATGTCCCTTAACCACTCTGAAGTGAGTTTGACCAAGGGCACATTTTGGTGACCCGACCAAAAACATGTTTGAGCTTAGAGTCATTGGTTATAAGTCTTTCATATGTTCCTTTTTAACCACAAGATGATCATAATGGTATCTTCCCTCGTCTTGAAAACAAAATAAAGGCTGTTTATTTAAGAAACATTTATATTAAAGAGTTGACATTTGTCACAACCTGTTTCTGGTTAATTCTAATCCATTTTTGCATAATTCTCTGGAAATTGTTTGGTCCTTTATTTTATGGCCACAACCCTGCTGGTTTTAAACTGCTGTTTAAAACCTTGTTGCCATTCTTTTTTTGCCTTTTTGTATAATTTTTGACTTATTTTGTACCATTCAATGTTTGATGTAAAGTTTCTAAAACCTATATTCATTTTGCAAGTCCAGAGCAGTGTCAAACCAACTAGACCATGACACTGCTCTTGAATTTCAAAGGTCATGGGTTCGAATCCCACGCGAGTAATATGCCTGTGTTTTTTTCACAGAACTCGAGTAGAAGAAAGTACTAACACATATCGGTGTAAATGGGTAATAAAGACCAAAACGAATATTGACTTGTCATTACTTTTTGTACTGTTCAATTAGAACCATAAAAACATAACAGTTGGTTCTTTATTTTTAGAAATGTAGAATTTGGAGTAGTATTCATTTAATCACTGAATGTTTGTGATTTATTTTGTGCTCAGGTTTGTGAGAGGTTGGGTTGTGAGGTCAATGCTAGAAAAGGTCAAACAGAAGGTGAGTTGTTTTTGCTATTTCATACGTTTTACTGAAAATGTGGATTTTAAAAGAAACAAAAATGTTTTTTTCCGGCAATGCCGACCAGATGTATTGCTGCTGAATGCAGAAAAACACTTTTTGAAATGTACCAACTCACGATTTGGACGTACATGTACTTTGCACGTGTGTTTACTATACGCATTGCAGGCAAAGTCTGCCTCGATTGACGTCACAAAAGGGGTAGGCGGAGTCAGCCCCCAAACAACTTTGTATATTTTTTAAACATATAAATCGTGACAAACAATTACTAAAAAAATTGTTTTATTGTTCGTAAGCATATACTCTTATGTTTGAAAGAAAAAAAAAAATCTATTTCCAGGTGACTTTAAGCACTAATTATTACATGTGTTGGGATTTCATTGTAGGAAATTGACAATTATAAAAATAACTTATAATAATATTACAATGCATTTATATGGTGCTATACAAAAAAAAGAGTGCCAAACAAAGGGAGTACAGCACAAAAACAAACAAAAAACAAAAACGGACCATTGACAAGCCAAAAAGAAGAGAAAAAAGAGGAGCAAATTAGGGTGGTTCAGGGATTACAAGTGTCTTGATGACGCGTGTTAACACAGCAAACAACGCAGCTTCTCTCAGAATGTCAGACTTGTTGGTAGCGCATTCCACAAGCGTGATGCAGGGACTGCAAAGGCTGTGTTCTTGTACAAGTACACTCTGTTTTTCTTCCCTACTTGACAAGTTATTCTAGTTGGCACGTACAATTGCGGCCAAGATCTTTTCCACATGGCTCGGTAAAGTACTGAGTATACATTGCTAACACACATCGGTGTATATGGGTAAAACCCAAGTTAATGTTTTTGTCCCTGAAGCAAATTTCCATCAATTCATTTTTTTTTTTTTTTTTTTTTTACTACATTTTTAGTCTCGAGTGCATGCAGGTTCATTCAAGGGTTTTGTCAAGTACTACAACCAACTGATGAGAAGGATTGCTCGCTGGCATGGAGTCAAGAAACCAATGATTCATCTGGACCTGTGGCAGATGGATGCATTTATGGATCGCAAGAGATGTAAGTAGAATGTCTATCAAAGCATTGGACAACCACAACAAAAACTGTGTTTTTTCTGTCATAATCTGTAGAGAGGATGGAGGGTTACGTCCCCAACGAGGATCAATGGGTTTATCGCACGGGGAGGATTGAGGGTTACGTTTGTAGGGAGGATTAAGAGTAACAACCGTCAGGAGGATCGGTGGTTCTCACTGTTGGGAGGGTTGAGGGTTACAGAATACTATTTATCATCTTTTGTGACTGTCTGTTTCAGATTATGAGTACGTCTTTGCCAAGAGGGCTCATCCCGGTGACTCCATTACCATCAAAGATCTTGATGGATTCTTCAAGGAGTGTGATCATTTCCCGTCCAAACGAGAGATATTCAATGCCATCTCAGGCGCTACAAAGAGTAAGTCCTAAAATTATTATGTCTACACTTCAAGACTATTGATGTAAACATCATTGCCCAATTTCAAAAAGCATGTAAGCACACAATAAACTCTCTTAAGCATAGAAAAGTATTGCTTAGCAGAATCAGGTTATCAGCCCATCTTACACTAAGTTGGCATTGTTGTAGCTGGTGCGCTACTAAATTTTTGCTCAGCAAAGAAGTTTGTCACAAGAAGTAGTTTCTGCTTAACAGCTTTATGAAATTGGGCCCATATCAGTGCAGTCCTCATTCTTCAAGGGTTTTCTCATTGCCAGGCTTTCATTGCTCACTGTTGATTACAAAAAATTAAAAATCTTTACCCTCGATCTGTTTTCGTTTTGTTTGTGTATTTACTGGAAATACTCAGCAAGTACAAAATGATTTAACTTCTTTATTTGTATGGGTTGTGATCAATTGCTTTAACCGACTTCATCCCCCGCAACCGATGGGTTGTGATCTTTTACTCTGTATTAACAATGTAATGGTTTTGTTAGTTCTTGTGACAGTGCCACTATAACCCCAAACCAAAACCCATCGCCTACCCCATACCTACCTCAGCTTATTTCCAAACCACATCATTCCAAACCACATTTCTTTCATCTTCAATATGTTGTTTAAATGTTGCTATTACGCACTTCTTTTGACTTGTTCACATTTATATGATTGTATTTACAATGTACCTGTTGCTTCTGTGTACATTTTGACACTTTGTTGGATAACAATATTAATATTATCTTTGTATTGTCTTTGTCACTATGATTTCAGATTCTACTTCCCCCTCCCCCCCCCCCCCCCCCCCAAGCAGCCTTTTTACCCAGAATATTGTGTTCTAGAATATTGTGTTTGTGCTTTCTTTTTGTGTGATGAAAATGCATTATTTCCCTTTTCTTGACTGGATTTTTGAAAATATTAGAAATATGAATACCTTGTTTTTGTGATGTCTCAGACATTTAGTTTTAGTTATTGTTAATCTTTGTATTTTGTACATGTTCTTTACCGTGCACGAATTTAAAATCTTAAAATAATTTTGCCTTGTTTTAAACACAATTTAGCCTTTACAGTATTTACAATCTTATAGTCATAGGCCTACTTTGATGTATTTTAATATATTATATATTTTATCTATTTTTTGTTTAATTCTTTTGTATATACATGTACCTCTTGTTAAATACAATTCAGCCTTTGGCTGCAATGTTTGAATATACATGTATGACTTACTGTGCAAATATTATAGTATTATAGTATTTACAATCTTATAGTCATAGGCCTACTTCGATATATTTTAATATACTATATATTTTACCTATTATTTGTTTAATTTTTTTGTACATACCTCTTGTTAAATACAATCCAGCCTTTTGCTTCAATGTTTGAGTATTTTTAATAAACCAACGTTAATAATTTGACTACTCCTTTATCTTAAAATTTATTGTTTGAACAGAGGATGGCAAGAAGTTGGACAGTAAACTGACAGAGAAAGAAGTGATTGAGATTACCTTCATGATCTACGTACCTCAAGGAAGTAATCTAAGACTTGAAGACACAAGGAAATCCACCTGGCTCAATCCACTTGTAGATGGCAAGGAAGCTAAGAAACTCATGGGTAAGAGGCTAATCCTAAATGTAATAATAATAATCTGTTTTTATATCGCGCTTGTCACACCTGTAGGGCTTCTCAAAGCGCTTCCAACATCATTATTACCCCTGCAGCCGATATCATGAAACGCTAGGACGAGTAACCCGTCCTAACTTAAGATGAGTTCAATGCGTCCTACGTATTTTGATACGGAACTAAGTCCTAAGATTAATCCTAAGTTAGGAAGAGTTTGGTGAAATCGACGGCTGGTCACTGGGCCAGTTAATTCATTCCTTTACCGTCTCTAAAGAGAGCATAAGGTCTCTCCTAAATGTACCAATTACTGAGTTCGTTTAGCTTCTGGGTCGACCTAGACCTCTAGTGCGTTCAAATAGTATGGACGTCATTCGCAGGGCTCACCCTGGTCAGCCCCAAGTGCCCTACATAAACTTGTTATGTGGTATTTTGGGGGAAAACAGAGGTGCACGATGTCACGTAAAAAAAACCTGTCGTAAAAGTCACCATTTGGTTTGTAATTCAGCGGGACATATTCACATGGTTTGACACTTATTTTAAATAATAATTTATTCAGGCAAAAAGTATGAACAGTTGATTGTCTGCTTTTTCTTATTTTGTTTATTTGTTGCTACTTAGGTGCACTTTTTATACTGCTATTTATATTTGTAGCTATTGTAAAGACTCTATTATTTGACCTTCGGGTCACACACCTTGTCAATTTTGAATCAAGTTAACAATTTAAATTATCATCGATATGACAACTAGTTTAGTTTAATCTTTATTTCTTGTGTTTGTTTGTATAGGGAGTGATAGTGTAGAGAAAGCAGAATACGCCAAGTCTCTCCAAGTGGTGTTTGCTGCCTTCCAAGAGAGGCAAGAAAATGAAGCTAGAATCAAGAAAATAGAACAGAAGAGGAAAGAGGACGAAGTGGCAGCTGGAGGTGCAGAAAATGACAAGAAGAAATAACAAGCATTGTATTGGGGGGATTCCCCCTGTCTGAATCCTTACAACCTTTGGCACTTAAAATTACTGGAACTGGAACTGTGGTCCAGGGTTAAATTCAAGGCCTGCTGGTATGCGCATTATAATATAAACGCTGCTCTTTAAATTCTAATGTCAAAATGCTGTAAAATGCACAGTTCAAATCCCACCACGGCCCAATTTCATAGAGCTGCTAAGCACATAACTTTTCCAAGCATGAAATTATTTCCTTGATAAAAACAGGATTACCAACCAAATTTCCATTTGTTGCATATTGCTTGTTAGTGGTATTTAGCTGTTGTTTGCTTATCCTGAAAATCACGTGGAAATTTGGTTGGTTCCTGTTTTTATTAAGGAAGAAATTTCATGCTAAGCAAATTGTTGTGCTTAGCAGCTCTATGAAATTGTGCCCTGGTCTATTCGTTCACCCCAGTGCTTTCTGGTATGGTTGGCTGCATTTTGCGCCACAGCAACTTGTTAACCATTATTACATGGTGCTATTTGAATATTTGTGGCTTATATTTCAAACGGCATACCTTAGTGAAAAAATAATGAGCACTGTGAGACTCCATGGGTGTAATAAAGCGCTATGCCAGAGCTGTTACTTATTATTATTACAAAAGTGATAACGGTTAAATCTCAAATCTCTAATTGAACCAAGTTCTTCTTGTACCTTTCTTTGAAATAATGTTTTATATTCTATCTTGAAATACATTATGTTTAAATTGGGAAAACTCCTGTAAATTTTTAGTAAATAATAAATGCACGCACTTTGATACAAATAATTAAAACAATAATTTTGATATTACATGTAAATATATCTATCTTTTTTAATGCAATTGTAATTTAACTGCTGTATTATATTTTCATCACATAGAACTTTTATTATATATAAGTTTTTCTACACGCAATAGAGGAATGATATTTTAACTTCTTAAAGTTGCAAAGAACATTTTTAGCTAACACAAAGAGCACACTTGTACATCTGTAAATACACAAGTATTTAAAACCACATCAATATTTTATGCATTGTCTAATAATTTAAAGTATTAAAATGATCTGTGCTTTCAAATCATGTTCTCTAAATCTTAAATACAATTTGTTTTAACATACTCCTCAACTCTGGATTCTAGTTTCAGACCGGTTTTGTCCGAAATTATGTTTTATAATGACCTGCCTCAAACTAGAAGTTTTTCTCTCGAATATTTGCCAAAAAGGATGGGCAATTTCCTTAATTGCATAGTGAAAAAGAGTAGCCATAATTATTTTCTTTGGATATAAATCAATCATGCTGTTTTATATCTTTTACATACTGGTGAGACTGTTCCTTGAAGATTATTGAAATTTGTAAAACTCCAGGGGTTACTAAAAGAAAGAAATCTTATCATTTCAACAAACCTCATCAAATTTCCCATCTATTTCCCAGACCTTTTTGTTTTTGTCATCGATGGTTCCACCCCTGGTTTTATGTTCAAGTGAAATAGTTTTATCATAGTTCTTTAAGGAGTTATAATCTAGGAGAAACTAGATGTTGTTTTCTCTCTTACTCAAAGTAGGTATGAAGATGGTAGAGCGCTGCATACATTCAGCAGCTGACACTCTTCATATCTATGACGCTTCACTACCAAAGCTTTCTAATGTTACAGAGATAGCTCTCCCCACCAACTCGTAATAATATTTTTTATAGAAGTCACGTTTCAGCATCTCTTTGCAAAATGATTTGCTGTAGATAATTTTTTTTGTATTTTTTATAAATGTATTGCTTGCACAAACACAAATATTTCCAATGTGCACCCAAATAATTATTCTCGGCTGTCTGTGGCTGACTGTTGAAGTCTTTTGCTATATAATTATTAATCAAAATTTGTTCATAATATTTAAATGGTTGGGGATTTACACTGATTTGTTTTACTCGTCGTTACCAAAGAGTTGATGCAATAGATACGCTGAAATTTCTTTCGATTCTTTTTTTAATAGTTGCTGATTATTTTCACTTATTTTTGTACCGATTTCATTTTGCTTAATTTGTAAAATTAAACTTAATAATGTAAACTATTTTATTTTACCATGATACAAACACTGTGACCATAATTACCATAAAGTTATTGGTACTTCACCTGGGCCCAAATGCATTAAGTTGTTAAGCAGAAAATACTGTATGGTAAATTTATTTTGTAAGCAAAAACTGAGAGGGACATGTTGCATAAATGTAAACTTGATAAAGTTTTGGCTGGTATCATGTTTCTGTTGAGCATTACGTTTCTGTGCTTAGCAAGTTTTTATGCTTACAGGCTTTATGAAATTGGGCTCTGATTACCTTCATGATTAAGCTAACTCCATTTAGGGTCAACTGTCAATTAATTGCTAATAAATGAAGCTGCATAATTTTTCCAAAGTTCTCGATTATAATTTCATCATTTGGTTTGTCACGAGTTTTCTGATGAGAAAGTTGACATTTTGTTGTTGTTATTGTTTTTTGGTTTTTTTTTTTTTTGCTGTTGTTTACTTTCACATGACCTGTGTTTACTACTTTCAGAATAGTTTACAATGTGTATTTACAAAATGTATACTTGGGGGGAAACGAAATTTATTTATTTTTAAGTTTTGTGAGACATCTTTGAAATTGAGGTCAAATCGGGTAACGTTTTCCTGAAATTAGGGTAACTCTTCGTGGAGATATTGGTTCATGTCAGGTGCTTGTTTTGATTGGCAATTGAAATACTTTTGGTCATTTGGATAAAGTTGAGTAATGGTATGCAATTTCTTTTTTACACATTTTAGTGATTTGATAGTATTTCGCAGAACATTTGGCCATGGTGTCGGATTTCCCAACTTTTTAACAACCTTTAGCAAGGTTTGCGAAATATTTGTGTGGATCATCATGGGTCATTCCAGCGATGGCCGAATCGGACATTAGTATGTGTCTCTTTTCGGACGAAGAGGCAGCAGACCTTCAAATACTTCCATGGTGGGGCACACTGTTTATCTTATATTTGTAGTCCCTTAAATTCTTTCGAATAGTAACATTTTTAGGGTCATGAGACTACATGTATGTGACAGATGGTGTAATTATGACAACTTGTCATCTGATTTTTTTTTTTTTTTTTGGGGGGGGGGGGGGTTCTATGCTTCAATTTTTCAGGAAACTTGATAAATTCAGGCTTTAGATTTAGTACATAGATCTAGTTGGCTTGGGATTTGGAGAAATGCCTCATGGAAACAAGTGAGTCGGTTCGGGGAAAAAACACGTTTTCGGGGATGTTTTGTCTAGGGTAAAGAGCGAAAATTCCAAAATATGTTTGGCTGGGATATTTATTTTATTTTATTTTATTTGTATGGTATTTTTGAATATTTGTAGCATTTATCATTGGTTGCCATGGGAGTTTATAAAGTGCACCCGTCTGTGACTATGCACGGTAGTCTGCTGCCACCTAGCGGCCTTGTCACACGAGGTAACTTTTGCCGACAACTCATTGAGGGCAACCAATTTCAGTGCATGCTACAGGACCACTTCAACAACACATGGGTCATTTTCAAACAATTACAGTCCATAAGAAACTAAAGGATTTGCATTTAACTTACACCGTTTGAAGATAATGATATAGTAGAAAGAGTACCTTAAAGTATTGGTTGATGAGTATGACACTGTTTTACTCATTTCTCAAAAACTACAGCACCTAGAAGTAATATTTTCAGGGAAGTTTTCTACCATCATTATCTTCAAACTGCAAAAGTTTAATGCAAGTCAGTGGACATTGTGTATTATGTTAGAAAACAAATACATAGACCCTTTGTGAAAAATGAAATGTGGATGGCTTTTCTTTTTGGAGATTGTTTGGAACTGGTTGCCCAATTTGATCGGTATAATACATGTATATTATGCCGTCATTTTGTCACATACTGACCAATCAATGGTCGTATCGTATAAAGCCGATGCCACACCAACATACCGCACGTTGGGGATTGGTGTGGGATCCTGCCAGCTCATGAAGGCGGGTTGTCCCTCCTGGCCGACCTCGATGGAACCATTGCGGTAGCGAAGCCAGAAGTTTTTAGAGGTCGCCTCGTCGAGTAGAGACTCGCTGCCCGCGATTGTCTTTTTGTTCGGACAGGTCTTGCATTTGCGTATCCAGCTCCATTGCGTGTGGACCTCCTCTAAAACTGCAATAGATCGCCAAAAAAAAGTTGGTGTGAACTTAATGGTCAATTATTGGGCTTTCAGATTGAGAACTCATTAATTTGACAGATTGCAATTAATCAACTTGAGTTGTTTGTATACTATTGTATCTCTTTGTTTTTATAATGATGACCTACCAATTACATACACGTTGTCCTGGTCAGTGCCGGTAGAGGCTGCTAGGCTAAGCATGGCACTGTGTTGAGCACGCACGCCGAACTTGATGTACTTCTCAACGCCCGTGTCGAACGCGGCAAACGAGTAGCTCAAGTAGGGGCCGAACGTCGTGACTGAAGTTGTGGATGTATCACACGAAAGACCTGAAATAACATTGTAAAAAAGAAGAAGAAGAAAAAATGAATTTGACATAAGCATTTTAATGTAGTGGCTATTACAGGCCCTTGACAATATTTGTGATTTCTCAAAATAACTATAAAAACTGAATTGGTAACGAGCAATGGAGGGCTGATAAAGTATAAAGATGTGAGAAAGGTAGTTTAAGAAAGAGGTAATTTCACATTCAAATAATAAAAGACTTCAGGCCTAAAGCCTTGTTACGCATCTGAAAGCACATACATTTGTGCAACAAAGTGTTTTTATTTCATTATTCTCTTGCAACTTCAATGACCAATATTAAGTTTTAAAAAAATCACAGTTTGTTCTTTTATGCTTAATGTTGGGAAACACCTAGTGAGAACTGGTCTGTGACAATGGGAGGCTTTTTGAAGGCTCTGCCACTAGAGGGCAGCAGACCTACCAGGTAAGGGTGCACAACTCCTACAACAAACAATGGTAAATTAATGCTAAAAATTCAAAAATACTCAAAAAATATTTAGAAGTCTCTCAGCTTCTTGAAAATTAAATCAGATACATGTTCATATAACTAAACTTCAGATTTCTTCTCAAATTTTGGTAGGTCAGCATTTTGGAATTTTTGCTAATTACCCTAGTCCCTAGAAGAAACACTCCCAAAAACTCATGCACACCGCTTGTTATTCTTGGGGAACTCGTGTCCAGTACGTCCTGTTCCAGAACAGTTTGGTTTATACTGCTGGCATTGTGTTATGAAAAACAAAATACAGTTTGGCTAAATCTAAATTCAAAATAAAAAACACACAAAACACAAGGTATTTGCTGTCAGTGACCGTCACTCATGCTTATCCTATTCCTAAGTTGTTGACATTACCTGTGAAGAGCGCCCTCTCTTGGTGATTGGCAGATAGTCTAAAGTTTCCCATTGCCAAAGGCGTCTAGTACCTTCCGTGTCAGACAAGTCGGTTGCCAGTGTGATTACGTTGATAGTACGTTTTTCAATTAAGTTTCTTAACTATTGGATCAAGTCTTCAAAAATGTATTTGAAAAAAGCCAGCTTGACTCAAATTAATATTACTGAGAAAGGACTTTGACTTCAGCTTCCCCCCTCTGCTAAGGGAGATCGCAGGTTCAAGTCCCGCTCTTGTCAAGTTTTCTTTAAAATTTACCAAGTCAGTTTCCCTTGTGCTTACTTGACCATACTAAAATAAAGTTGGTCTATTCCGATGAAAGACTTAAGCTGTATTTAAATTGGAGGCTAGCTACTGTGTCACTGAGGACACACACGCGCATGAAACGGAAATGTTGCCGTAGCCGTAGCTAAAGCCGCAAATTCGTACACGGACTCAACTTACCGTTGACATAGGGCGATTTTGCTTTTGTCGTCTGCGCCTCGTTAGCCTCCGTCGCAGTCGTCACATTCGTTGTCGAAATCGCCTTGTTAGCCTCCGTCGCAGTCGTCATATTCGTTGCCGAAATCGCCTTGTTGGCCTCCGTCGCAGTCGTCACATTCGGAGCCGGATTCGCCTTGTTATCCTCCGTCGCAGTCGTCATATTCGTTGCCGGAATCGCCTTGTTAGCCTCCGTCGCAGTCGTCACATTTGTTGTCCGAGTCGTATTGTTAGGCTCCGTCGCAGTCGCCACATCCAATGCCGCAGTTGTGGCGTCCGGGCATTCTACCCCTAAAGCTTTCTTGACACCCTCTACCCCATGCACAACCAGCGGTTGCGAGAACTCTCGGGGCGCGAACCTCCTTGAGGGAGAGACCACGTTCAGACCTCCTGGAGCTAAACTAGTGCAGTCACATACGTCGTGGTAGGGCACCACCCATCGTGGTCCTCCACCATCTCCATCCTCTTCATGAAGTTCTTGACTGATGAAACAAGTGGAGGCTTCAAACACTGAAATAAATTGAACACAAAATGGGCTGTAGTGCCTTGAAACTGAAATCAAGCATCCGAAATCAAAAAACAATTGTGCAACATGGTTGTTTTTTCTTTCACTATTTTCTCGCAACTTCAATGACCAATTGAGTCCAGATATTCACAGATTCGTTATTGCATGCAATATTAACTGGGATACACCAAGTGAGAATACCAAACGTGTCCAGTGTCTTTAAAGGGGAATTTGTGCTTTTAAACCATTTCAATGAATCGTTAAAACTCGCCAAACCTCATCAGGAAAATGGAAGGGGCGGTAACCCCATTTCATCTTAAGACTTTAAAGTACCGCCATCTATTAATCTCTTCCTACCATGCGATCGATACTAGATCAATATTCAATCATGCCTTTGCAGCCAATATAGTGTTTTGCAAGAAGCTTGGTGTTACCATGGAAACGTAACTCCCATGAGCCAAATTAGTCATAATTTTAGCAAGCCTGCAATTTATGGTTCAGACCGCTGGACGTGGCAAAAGTTGGAAACAATTGTAATCGATTGCAGTTTAATTGAATTGTACTCTCTTCCTTTGTATTGCACACAATGGTAAGATCCTGCGAAACCGATCCCTTGTCTATGCATTGTGTGGTAAAAATTAATAACAAAACCGAAAAGTGTAATTATTTTTGATGCACAGCCTAATTGGCTGGGAGGGTTGGCTCTTTTGTGACCCTATATTAATTGGGCGAAGCGTATCTTTATCACGACGAATTTGTTTTTGAGCAACAACAACACTAAATGAATTACATTTTCTACGGTGTTAAGGGGAGAGAAGGAGAATATTGAGACCCTTTTCCCCGCGAGCCGTATTTTCACCAGGCATTGAATTACGTAGCGGACATGCAGGTCATGGTCTATGTTGGCCCTGGTCTTTGTTGGCCCTGGTATTGGCCTTGGTGCCCCTTCAATTATGCTTCCCATAGAGTTTAAGATTTTTCCAATGGAAATGCCCCTTGCCAAATATAAATGGCCTTGCCCTCTCAGAGATGATATGTCAGACATGTTACAACCCTTTTTGCGTTCTGTCTTGTTTGATATGTACCTGACAAAAATGATCATACTGTCTGTTGAGTTATGTAATCAACTGTATTTACTATTTAGTTGTTGCAACAGTTTCACGTTCACGTTTTATCCCAGACCAATGGGATGACTAATTGGATACTGGGCATGTATGCCCATTGATTTCCGTACCCCCTTCCCCGGGTGTCCCCAGCTAAACCAAAAACGGAAATTGAGTTAGCATAACCGAGACAAACGTTTGAATGTACAAACCCATTTGTTTGTATTATCAGATAAAGCATTATGTCTCGTATAATTATCACTCTGAAAAGTCATAACAAAAATGACATTATACACCGTTTGATCGTGATAGAGACTTTCCCTGTATTCCATAAGAACTCCATTGGAATATGAGTGCATCACAAAACTTAATTTGACCTTGGTTGACCTTTGGGCCCCTCTTAAATATTCATGAGTCGACCGAATTTGACCTTTTGAGCCCCTCTTTAAGATTCATAAATTGAACTGAATTTGACCTTTGAACCCTCTTTAATATTCGTGAGTTGAACTGAATTTGACCTTTGCCCCCTTTTAATATTCATGAATTAAACTGAGTTTGACCTTTGCCTCCTTTTAATACTCATGAGTAGAACTGAGTTTGACCTGTGCACCCCCTTTTTATTTTCACGAGTTGAATTTGAATTTGACATTAATTGCGCCCCATTTTAATATTCATGAGTTGAACTGAATTTGACCGTTGAACCCTCTTTAAGTTGAAAACTGAAATTGACCTTTGAACTCAACATTATCACACAACGGAGAGGGTGATAGCAATATTTTATAGCGAGCATCTGTTTCGTGTGGTATAAGAAAAAAAAACTCGACAAAGATCACATATTAACATTTTACAGAGTCTTATGATTACGATAGTAGAGAAAACATCCCTTGAAATATTTCTGTCTGAAATATCATATTTGATGAGGAACAAATAAAACTAATTGGCAGTTTGGAGTTAATCGCTCAGTGAGCGTGTTATTATTTTTGCGCATCGATGTCATGCAAAATGTGTAATCTTTTTTTTCCCCACAATTTTTTCGTGTCACAGATGGCCGATCTATCTGATACTTCTACAGGTTGGTCAGTTTATGTACATATGGTGGATTACATAACTGCCAACAGCTGTTTGTTTATTTATATAAACAAATCTATTATGTAATGTTACTTTAAATACGCTGGTAAATTATAACTATTTGTGGGAACTGGGAAACGTTTCACATGAGAGTAAAATAAAGTACAGTCGACTGGTTTCCTTTGAACACGGGCACGCAACCAAACAATACAAAATTACATAAATTCGGTAGCCATGCAATGGGGAAAGTGCAGTTAACAACGCAATTATTATTATTTTTTTCCCGAATGGCTCGGAAGTGGGATGGGCAAATTGTTTTTCCATGCATTTTGACAAAATGGGTGTCAAAAAGATAACAAAGGGAAAATTGGCATTTAAAGGCAGTGGACACTGTTGGTATAATTACTCAAAATAATTATTAGCATAAAACCTTATACTTGGTATAAGGAGTAATAGGGAGAGATTGATAGCATAAAACATTGTGAGCAACGGCTCCTTCTGAAGTGACGTAGTTTTAAAGAAAGAAGTAATTTTCCAGATTTCAATTTGATTTCGAGACCTCAGAATTAGTTTTTGAGGTCTCGAAATCAAGCATATGAAAGCACACAATTTCGCGTGACAAGGGCGTTTTTTCTTTCATTATTCTTTCGCAAAAATGCAACGACCAATAGGAGACTTTCTGACGCTAGGTGGCAGCAGACATACCGGGTAAATTTCCATTGTTTACGTAGTTCTGAACATGCGCATAATTCTGAGAACAATGGATTTACCCGGTAAGTCTGCTGCCCTCTATCGTCCCAGAAAGTCTCCCATTGAGCTCAAATTTTCACAGGTTTGTTATTTTGTGCATATTGTGAGATACACTAAGTGAGAAAACCTGTTTTTGTCTTCAATTACCAATAGTGTCCAGCCGCCGATTACACAAAACTCTTCCTAACATAAGACTAATCTTAGGACTTAGGACGAGTCCCAACCCTGTACTGTAGCATGCAGACCTTAAGATTAATCCTAAGTTAGGACGAGTTACTCGTTCTCGTCCTAATTCAAGATAAGACGAGTCCTAACTCTTTGTGAAATCGACCCCTGTGTCTATAGGGTGTTGAAATAACAGCAATGTAATTTTTTGACAGACATAAGTGTAATTTTACCACCCTATCGTGGACATGTTGGTTCTCACCTTGGTATGCGTTTGGGACAACACTCATTGTGTCTATTGTACACCCCAGTGTTCGTGGTGTATCTGGCTTATTTTGCTTGTGGCAATGATGAAGACAATCAAAGGTAATGTTGAAAGCGTCTGCATGTCATTCAACAAAAGTATTTATCATGTGGGTTTAGTGATTTTACGAGTAGCAATTATGACAAGTGAGATTTCAGATTGAGGTTTTGCTAGTGAATACCTTTTCAGAAAAATATAATAGGAAAATTACCCGGCCCCCATAGACCTCTTGGCAAAATTCTTAAACTGATTGGGGCACCAGTCACAACTATAAACTTAATGTAGTTTTGGTTGGTAACCTGTTTCTGTTAAGCATTTCTTCCCTGTGCATAGCAAGTTGTTGTGCTTACAGGCTTTGTGACATTGGGCTCTGTCATTTAAAGGCAGTGGACAATATTGGTAATTACTCCAAAAAATTATCATCATAAAACCGTTCTTGATTACAAGTAATGGGGAGAGGTTGATAGTATAAACATTGTGAGAAACAGCTCCCTCTGAAGTGACGTAGTTTTCAAGAAAGAAATAATTTTCCATGAATTTGATTTCGAGACCTTAAGTTTAAAATTTGAGGTCTCGAAATCAAGCATCAGAAAGCACACAACTTCGTGTGACAAGGGTATTTTTTTCTTCTCATTATTATCTCGCAACTTCGACGACCAATGGAGCTCAAATTTTCACAGGTTGGTTATTTCATGCATGTGTTGAGATACACCAACTGTGAAGAGTAGCCTTTGACAATTACCTATAGTGTCCACTACCTTTAAATGGTATTATATACTTGGTTATACTTACCTGGTGTTCCTATAAGTAACAACACAAAATATGAGAGCAGCATTTTGAGAGATGCTCTGAAGACCATTCTGTAAAAAGGAGAAGTCAATGTTAGTTTCATCTGGTACGTAAAGTAATCGCAATAACTTTGTTCTGAATTCATCTTTTTATAACACGAATAAAAATAATAATAATAATAGCTGTATACATTCTTATAAAGCAAACAAGTCATAATCACAGCTAGATCAAGGCGCATTATAGTTTTAAGGTAGTGGACACTATTGGTAATTACTCAAAATAATCAGCATAAAACCTCACTTGGTATTTATTTATCATCAAATATGAAATTTCAGAGAGAAATATTTCATGGGATGTTTTCTACTATCATCATCATTAGATCGTGTAAGTTTTATGTAAAGCCGTGATCTTCACGATTGTTTGTTTCTTACCAACTTTGTAACGTTCCTTTAACAGGGATAATGTAGGATGGGTGAACTTAATGCGGAGGCACTCTCCTCGAAATTGTAATACCTCTCTACTTTACATGATCATAACCCAGAAAACAACAATAACAACCCTTTCTCAACTTAAAGGAATACGTTGCCTTGGATCGGTCGAGATCATCTATGAAAAGCAATTGTAACCGTTTGTTATAAAATGCATATGGGTAGAAAGATGCTGTAAAAGTAGAATACAATGATCCACACAAACATGCCTCGAAATTGCACGGTTTTCATTTTACCTCGTCGACTAACACGGTCGGCCATTTATGGGAGTCAAATAAACGAATTAAACTAAACAATACAAATGATAAACGTCATTCCCTCATCGTAAAATGAGCCAAGTTCAAAGAGATATGTTTTAAATAATTCTAGAACCAAAGCCTGACAGACTAAGCTGTAGTGAAAGTGGTTGCTCGAGGGAAAGATAGTCAAAGACAAGTATACTATTTTCATTTGGTGTATCCCAACGTGTGCATTAAATAATACATCTGTTAAAGTTTTGACTCAATTGGTCCTCGAAGTTGCAAGGGAATAATGAACGAAAAACATCCTTGTTGTACAACTGTGTGTGCTTTCAGATGCATAATAAAAGGCTTCAGCTGAATTGTTGTATTATCTCTCTCAAAAACTATGGGTGCGTTCGCTTAGCTTCCCTGGGTTGACCCCGGTGTGTGGCGGTTTTTTCTTCCAGGACGAAAGTGGGTAATTATCTGCACACGTTCGTCCTGGGAAAAAAACCGTTCACACACAGGGGTCGACCTAGGGAAGCTAAACGAACGCACCCTATGCTACTTCAGAGGGAGCCGTTTCTCACAATGTTTTATACTATCAACAGCTCTCCATTACTCGTTTTATACAAAGTAAGTTGTTATGCTACTTACTATTTTAATTAATTTCCGACAGTATTTAGTTTTTGTTTTTAAGAATTACTTTATTTTCATTTAGAAAAACCATATTCACACAAAATTATAAAAGATCCCAAGAGGAAACTCACCGGTTTAGTAATCTGTTTGCCACTGTCAACACCAACTGGATGGGTTGTTGTAGTTTGCATTCTGCTGTGAACGGCACATTCTACGTTATATCTATACGCGTACATCAGGTTTCAACTTTCCTATACAAGGCAAAAATGAGCACTTTAATTTCACTTGACCTTCGTGTTTAATACATGAGTAACGATTTTAATACTGAATTCATTAGTAAAAGATCGAACATAATTTTCACAAGAACTTTAGCGCAGGAAGGTTGCGTCCTCGTAACGAAATTCAAGGGTGGTGAAGGGAAGATGGACCGTTTAGTTATTAAAGTGATCAATATCAAGTTTTGCCTTGGATTTTGATTGTTTGTTTGTTGGGTGTTTGTTTTCTTTCTTGCTTGCTTGTTGGCTTGCTTGCTTGCTTGCTGTCTTGCTGGCTTGCTTGCTTGCTGGCTTGCTCGCTTGCCCGCTTGCTCGCTTGCCCGCTTGCTCGCTTGCCCGCTTGCTCGCTTGCCCGCTTGCTCGCTTGCCCGCTCGCTCGCTTGCCCGCTTGCCCGCTTGCGAAATGCTTTTATCTGTCGGGGTCATATTTTCAGAGAATTATGACAAACGTCCACACAGTCTTTGTTACTGTGTTGAAGTACAAGGTTATGCTCTATTGTTCTTCCAATTAATTTGTCGATCGCCGTTATTGTAGATCCACGACGTGCTCTAGACAGCAAGCAAGCATCACAAACAGATAAATGATGTGTAAGAAATGCATTTAGACTCCAACTCAATTTGTGCAAATTTCGTATTGGGTAAATATTTATAGGTCAGTTCAGTACACCTCAACGCATCGTGTCATTACATTTTTTATACTAGCTCATTAATCGGGACTCTTGCTTGCAATATACAACAGTAATTCCATCTTTGCAATTACTATAATGTGTAGTTGCAATTACTATAATGTGTAGTGTGTTAGTACCTTCTATGGTGGTTGTAAGAGGTCATTATAGCGTTAATATAATGAGATTGAACGGTGAAGGTCAGTGCCCACCCACCGGACACTATTGGTAATTTCTCAAAATATTTGTTTAGCATAAAAACTTACTTGGTAACGAGCAACGGGGAGCTGTTGGTCGTATAAAACATTGTGAGAAACTGCTCCCTCGGAAGTAGCATATAGTTTTCGAGAAAGAGTAATTTTTCACTTAAAAAAAAATTAGTTTGATTTCGTTCGTCAGAACTAGATTTTGAGGTCCCGAAATCAAGCATCTGAAAGCATACACCTTCGTGTGACAAGGGTGTTTTTTTCATCCATTATTATCTCGCAACTTCTAGGACCAATTGAGTTCAAATTTGCACACATGTTTGTTATTTTGTGCATAGTTGAGATACACCAAGTGAGAAGTATTAAAAGACTTTAGGCCTAAAGGTTTGTTTAGGCCTCTAAGACAGCAAACACATTAAACATGCAACAGGGGTGTTTTGTCTTCAAAATTCTCTTGCGAACTTTGATGACCAAGTGAGTCCAAAATGTTCATATGTTTTTTAACTTATGTTGGGACACACAAGTGATAATACTCGGTCTTTGACAACTACCAAAGAAAAGTATTTAGCTAACAAAGCAGTTGCTGGCAAGTGTAAGCACTTTATGTAATCCACCATATAGACAATTTTAACAAACCTGCAGAAGTTTGAGATCGATTGGCCATCTGGGTCACGAAAAAAAAAAGTGAACAACCGATTACAATGTACAAATTTTGAATTTTGCAACAAAAATGAAAAAACAGGAACAGGAAATTATTTTTATTTATTTCTTATCAATTATGACATTTCAGGCCGAAATATTTCAGAAGTTATTTTCTACTATGTATCATCATTAGACCGTGTAAATTTGATGTAAATCTGTGATCTTACAAACTTTGTAATGTTCCTTTAAGCATAAAGCGGCATGGCAAAAACGATGAGTAGCACTTTTGTTTGACATAATACGAGACATAGAGCATGCCATGACAATTTGTAATACAATAACAGCGTGAGTGAAACATCGCCATAGCAACCCACAATCAGATGCAGAGCCGCGCGTGACAGCTTATCCATTGTGTTATTAGGTGAGTTTTGTTAAGACACCTTGATATCATGTCTCTGCGTGTAACGTGATTTGCCAACAAAGAACCGTGGATAGAGCACACCACCAGCTCACACTTAGACTTGACTCAAGTCGCACTTTTTCAGACTCCTCATATCGCAAGCCCATCGGAGCTACCTCTCTGTACTGCCGTTGACTTTGGTTAGCACGAGACCCGCCTTGAACCAAGGCTAGCTGACAAAGAGAAACCATGCATGTTAATATTATAGTTCATCTTATATGAGGCGTGCGTGATGGCCTATATTAAATACAAGCCAGCATCAAGCGAGGTTGTGTGCAGAGGAGGGGAGAGCGCACGAGCACATCTCGGCGGTGGGAGCTACCCGTCACCAGCATGTCAAAGACGGTGATAACTGCTAGCGATACCCACTTGAAGACGTTGATCATCGGAGATTCGCTGATCAGAGATATTAGTGAGAGAGGTCTCAACAATGTGATCGTGAAATGCCTACCGGGAGCTCGCATTAAAGATGTAAGACGCGAGGTGGTGAGGACATGCCATCACATGCGAGGTCTAAAGAACGTCATTTTACACGTGGGCACGAACAACTGCGTATCGTTGAAACGACTGGAGCGCGCCGAGTCGGACTACCGTCGCCTGCTTCGATATCTCGGCGAGGCGTTGCCTCGAGTCACGGTGGCCGTGTCTACGGTCTGTCCACGGACTGATATACCGGATTACCAAGTCAGAGTGAATCAGCTCAACCGAACCATCAGGGAGATTGCCAGTGAGGAAGGATGTGTTGTCATTGACAACGACAACAACTTCAAGATGAAGGACGATTCTGCTGACCCGTCGTGCCTGGATAAGAGCGGGTTGTATCTCACCCAAGCCGGTACCGTGCGTCTCCTCAGAAACTTTCAACGTGCAGTGCCGATCATCATGCAGCTAAATGGCACCAACAAAACCAAAACGCCCGAAACGAAGACTAACGGGACGCATGCTGTTAAAAAGACGAACGATAACCACCGTGTTAGGCATCGCAGCACCAGCAGGCCACGTAGTCTCTACATCAGTCGCCATCGCTGCCGTGGAGACACGGACAGGTATCCGATTGTTGATGGTGCGTGTAAGTACTGCGGTGAGAGGAACCACCCAGCCCAGAGGTGCAAGTTTGAAGAGCCTTTGGTGTGCCACAATTGCTTCGGCTTGGGACATAAAAGTTGGATGTGTACTGTGAGAAGGAAGATCCGTCCGCGACGAGTCCGCCCAGTGTACTGAGAGGCTAACACTTTCAAATCAAAGAGCTGGCATGGGATGTAAGGAGGAGATTGAGGCGATTACGATAAAAAGTGTTTCTCTGAAGCAAATATATGTTTTGGAAACTTTGTGGTGCTTAAAGGCACTGGACACTTTTTGTAATTGTCAAAGAGGAGTATTCTCACTTGGTGTATGCCAACTTATGCACAAAATAACAAACCTGTGAAAGTTTGGACTCAATTTGGTCATCGAAATTGCAAGCGGTGATGTAAGACAAATGTCGTGTGCTTCTATGTGTCTTTAAATACTATTTGACATATTCTCAAATAAATATAACGATACTTCTGGGCGGGAGCCGTTCCTCGCAATATTTTATACCACCAGCAGTTTTGCTTTGCTCTTTACCAATTTACTTTGTATGCACACAATAGTGTCCAGTGCCTTTAAAATAATGACTTTCTAAATGATTCAGAGATTTGAAGTGGAACAACTTTAAGTGGTGCCGTTAACGTGAATTTGAGAATGAAACCATTTTAAATTTTGCACCTTTAGAATTCGCACAGTTTTATAATTAACTACTTTTTGGATTTTATACTGTGCTTTAAAGTCTAAGTGGTTGGACACATGTGTCATTAGGCAAGATACTTTTAACCAACAATATTGGTCCTTCGGATGGGACGTAAAGCCGTTGGTCCCGTGTGTTGTGTCACGCATTACCAGTGCATTTATCGTAAAGAGAAGGGCTTCGCCCAGGTTTTCATAGTTTGAATGGCTGCATGTTGCGCCACAGCATCTTGTAAAACATTCGTTGGCGTCATGTAAAAGGAGTAAATCTCATAATTTTAAAAGTATTGTCCCGCATTATACCTTGCAGGAAAATAATGAATGTTGAAGCGCCTTGACCGTCACTGTGTGATGGATATGGGCGCTAGTATAAGCCACTAAGCCACTATTATTATATGGTTTACACGAATGTAAAACCATTCAGTAGAGCTTCTGTAGTGGATATGTCTAAAAATGCCTAATCTTCCCAATTCCTGCATTCAACGACCAAAGCCGTAGCGTTAGCCAAAGGTGCTTTTTAGTCTGTCCTTCTTGCCTCTGTCAATGTAAAATGGCTTAAAGACAGTGGACACTATTGGTAACTGTCAAAGACCAGTCTTCTCACTTGGTGTATCTCAACATATGCATAAAATAACAAACCTGTGCAAATTTGAGCTCAATTGGTCGTCGAAGTTGCGAGATAATAATGAAAGAAAAAACACCCTTATCACACGAAGTTGTGTGCGTTAGATGGTTGATTTCGAGACCTCAAGTTCTAAACTTGAGGTCTCGAAATCAAATTCGTAGAAATTACTTCTTTCTCGAAAACTACGTCACTTCAGAGGGAGCCGTTTCTCACAATGTTTTATACTATCAACCTCTCCCCATTACTCGTTACCAAGTGAGGTTTTATGCTAATAATTAATTTGAGTAATTACCAATAGTGTCCACTGCCTTACGATATGATCATAATACTGTACATTTTGTATTGTGAAAACTTGAACAAAAATAGAATTATCAAATCATATTGATGTGATGTAACTCATTAAAGGCACTTGGTAATTACTCAAAATAATTGTTAGCGTAAAAACTTCAAAGACAAACATTGAGTCTAAATTGTCACAGGTTTGTTATTTTATGCATTAAGTTGGGTATACACCTAGTGAGAATACTGGTCTGTTTGACAATTAGGTGTCCAGTGGCAAAACAATATTGCGCGCATAAAAAGCTCAAATATTTAAGTGTACGAGCATGGCACATTGTGTCGTATATCCGAGCCATGCATTTCGTTCTACGCACTCGCTGGGTTTGTAATCATAATGTGCGTTCAAATATTTTATGAAAATATAAAATCTATTGTTTCAAAACATAAAAAGACATTAGAGGTCGGTATCGGGTATCTTTTCTATGGGTAGGCTAACACCATTATGATATTATTACTATTAGTTATGTTGATATTTTGTGTATGAATAGGGTGAACATTATCAATTACATCGAGCTGATTAAACACACAAAACGCTAAGCACAGGAAAATTATGCTTTCCAGTGTAAGGTTATCAGCTAAACTACCATGTAACATGCACACACACAAAAGAGATATCCCACAATGTATATATATATTTTATTTTATTTTACAGAGGACCACATTGGAAGTAATCGTTTCAGGCTTTAGTATTCTCCGGATTCCACTGTCTTTTATGATTCTTGTATGTATTTTAGTTGTTTGTGTCCACAAGAATTATGTGGAGATTGTCTAATAAACACAAACAAGCAAACAAATAACGTCCACTTGTCGGTTTTAGTACCGGAAACAGATGGCAAAATTTTATCGTAAAGTCGACTTCGTTTTTTTGTGTTTTTGTGGTTTTTTTTTCTTTTTTTGCAAAGTCGTCTTTGGCGACATAAATATTGACTTGGTAGAGTTGTGCAAGTCGTCTGCGCAAAACATGTCGACTTCTCAGTTGAATTAGGCTTCGCACTGGGCCCAATTTCATGAAGCTTTTAAGCAGAAAATACTGCTGAACAAATTGTTTTGCTTAGTGGGCACCAGCCTCAACACTGAAACTAATGTATTTTGGGCTGGTAACATGATTCTGCTAAGCAATGCTATTCGGAGTTTTTTCTGCTTATTACATGCTTTATGAAATCAGGCCCTGATCTGGTGAGGTGGTTTGGAACCACTGAAGCTCCGTAGAGATGTAGGTTAAGACTGCTTTATGGCTGGAATCTTTTTTTTTAAGATTATAAAAAAGAAAATACCTTTTTTGTCTGAAACCATGGTTACCATTGTATAAATTCCCTGCACCCAGGGTCAAACGTTAAGTATAGTTTACGCTTGGTTATAATACAAAGGAGCAGCAATCGATGGCTTTGTGTGTAGACACTTGAGGGAACAATACAGAATTGTTAAGATAACACAAATTGTGAAGATCACAGGTTTACATCAAACTTACACGCGGTCAAAGGATGGTGTTGTATAAAACATTCCCATCAATATTTCTGTCTGAAATGTCATATTTTATGAGAAATAAATAAAACTAATTTCCCGTTTGGAGTTTATCGCTCATTTAACGTTTTATTTTATTGAAGTTGATGTCATGCAAAATGTGTAATCGGCTTTCACTATTTTCTCGTGACCCAGACGGCCGTTAGATCTAAGACTTGTACATGTTTGTCAGTTTATGCATATGTTGGATTACTTAAAATTATCACACTGCCAGTAGCAGTGTTCCTTTGATGGTGGCAGGGGTTTTACAAAGAGTCGGAAGTTCGTTTCATATTTCCAAGGTTCCAGAGTAAAGAAGTGGAATCCCACAGTAAAAAGATGCAATGTCCCCCTTTTTTTTTTAATGCAGTGGACACTATTGGTAATTACTCAAAATAATTACTATCATAAAAACTCAGTTTGTGATGAGTAATGGGTTGAGGTTGATAGTATAAAACATTGGTCGAAACGGCTCCCTCTGGAGTGACGTTGAGAAAGAAGTAATTTTCAATGAATTTGATTTCGAGGCCTCGGATTTAGAATTTGAGGTCTCGAAATTTGAAAGTTGAAAGTACACAACTTCGTGTGACGAGGGTGTTTTTTCTTTCATAGTTATCTCGCTACCATGACAACCAATTGAACTCAAATTCTCACAAGTTTGTTATTTTATGCATAAGTTGAGCTACACCAAGCGAGAAGACTGGTCTTTGACAATAGTGTCTAGTATATTTAAACGAAAGAACCACGGGACCATCATATCATATAGGACAGTAAACTAAGATTTAAAAATAGCTTTTCTCCAAAGATATTTACCCCCCCCCCCCCTCCTTCGAAAACAAGGACGTTGTTTTCTAAGCCTCACGCCGATCAAAGGCCAATAATGATGATTGGGGACCTCCCTACATTAAAAAAAAAAATACCTATAACTCACTTGCCATTAATGGCCCATTAAATTACCAGCCAACGACCGTTATTATCAAATTTTAATCACTACTATCGGGAAAAAATATAATTGAGCTTCCTTTTATTCAGAAATGTCCGCTCAGCCATTTCGACTTCGACTTCGTGGCCACACTTCAAGGTTTCCTACGCAACCCTTAAAGGCATTGGACACTATTTGTAATTACTCAAAATAGTTGTTGTCATACAAACTTGCTTGGCAACAGCAATAGAGAGGCGTTGATAGAACAACACATTGTGAAGACGGCTCACTTTGAAGTAACGTAGTTTTTTGAGAAAGAGGTAAATTCACACTCAATTAATAAAATACTTCAGGCCTAAAGCTTTTATTAGTTAGACATCTGAAAGCACTCAAATTTGTGCAACGAAGGCATTTCTTCTTTCATTATTCTCTTGCAATTCCGATGACCAATTGAGTCCAAATTTTCACCGACTGGTTATTTTATGCATATTTATGTTCGAAAACACCACGTGAGAATACTGGTCGTTGACCAAATGTGTTCATGCCTTTAAGCTAAATGAGGTCACCCTTTCGCGTATAAGTATTTACGACTGTTCATTTGTGAGTTTGTTAAAGTTTGCTCACATTTTTCAGGGCTGGGATTCCTTTGTAGAACTTGAATGAATTGCAATATGGGGACAAAAGGTTTTGGTATCTCGGCTCTTTTGTATGGGTCGCAATGTTGACATAACCATTAGGGTGCAATGCATTATAGGATTGCATGCCTTTGAAATCTTCCCGTTATAGTTTATATTTATTGGAGCTAGTGACATCATTCTCGACTTCTGACATAATGGCTGTATTTCATTTTTTTGAATCATCGTTTGAATAGTTTTTACGAGTTATGTGATCTAGTTCATGTTGTTTCAATCAAAGAGTATAAAGACAAGTCGGTTGGCTGGTCTGGTGTTTATAGTGCGTGATGGTACTGCAAAGGTGGGAACCAATTCGTGAGGTCGGTCTGTTCCTGTGCCATTATATTTGCGGTTCAACTAACCGAGAAGTAGTCATTTTACATGTACTTTTCGTAATGTTTATGGAGCCTCCAATCCACATGGATGTTGCTGTTCATTTAAACATCCACCATGATTTCAAAAGTTAACAACTTTAACGTACTGATGTCCAGCGTTGAATTCCAGCACACCACAGCCGAGGAAATGCTCCTAATCGCCGGTTGATGGATCGACTCCAAGGAGGGGCGTCCGGTGCCGTTACATTAAGTGGAAGGGTCGAGATAGTTTAACGGGTTGTCAAACCATGTTAACCCATAAGCGACAATTGGATCCTTTCCGATTTCTATCACTGAATCACTGCATATACTCTAAGTTATAGAGAGATTCTACCCTAACTGAGGTAATTAATCATCTTTTGTTTAAATGATAACAAATCTTTTACATAAAAAGTCTATACGCATTTCAGGCGAACGCGTTAGCATCTTCATATATCTTCGTTTATTGTATTCCCCTCACACATTTACCGTTGCGCTCGTCATACAAAGTGCCTCTTCTCGAAAAATAAAAACGCAGAATATTCGTATTGCGCACCGTTCCTGAGCTATAGAATGTTGTTAAAAAAATGGCAACTCAAAATGTGGCTGTTGGTGAAAACGCAAACCTGTCGGCCCCCAACCATTTTTTGGTTGTTGAAATTTTTGTTGCCCCAATCATTTTTATTTATTTTTTTGAAATTGTTGTGCTAGTTTGTGTAACGACGAAACCGTAACTTGTGGTTGCTTGAAACTTGGGGAATGTGGTTGCCAATGATAACATTAACAGTGTTTAAAAACACCGATTTGTCCCCAAAAATAGGTCGTGGCTTGAAATCCACATGTACTCAATAGCCTAGAATATAATAAGTATCCACCAAGCCCATCTCTTATTGATCGCAAAAGCGATTGCCAACAAAATATGGGTCATTGTTATTGTTACTGGGGGCATGACATAATGATGGTAGCCCTGAATGCACATGATCATACAAATGGGATGCGAATGGTCGCTAAATTCATAGTTTAGCCCCAAATCACAACGGCATCTGTAATAGGAGAAGGCCTGTATATAATGTTCACGGTTTGTGCCCCAAAATCGTTATTATTTACGTTGACGAATGCGTTAGTTAAGCAACATCGTTTGTACATGGCTGACGAATGTGAGATTATGCAAGGATCCCCACAATGATCAAGTATTGGTTTTAATTTATTCCTGCAACACCCAATGAAAGCTTTACTTTAACAAATCTAAAACAAAAGCCATTTGAAATTTAACTTACAATTTTCTGGTCAAATAGGCTAAAATTCGGTCCCACGTCTTAAAATAAAAACAACATGCTTTCTCCAAAACAGGGGAGTCATTTTCAATTTCGCTTTATCTGCCACACATTCCAGCGATAAATAAAACACTTTTATTGAGGGAGGCCATAATTCTTGAAATAAATCGACGAAAAAAGTAATTTCAGTTCATCTACACCATCCTTTAATTTTAACTAGCTCTCATCAAGCCAGGATGCAGCGCGTTTCCCCCCAGCCTGCCAGTTCAATACTGGCCGCTCAAGGGTAAATAAACCACCGGGAAATGACATTGACCATGAACGCTTCACGGAGCTAGTCTATCCCGTGTTTTTTCTTTTTTTTCGTGGGTATTTTCCGTGTTTCCACGCGCAACAAAGTGGGACATTGAACGTTGCGGTGAGCTTTCTGACAAGCAACTGCACTGGTCATTCTAGAAAACTGTATATTTTGTGTCATAATGACAGCATGAGTTACATTCAAGAGTAGAACGTGTGTTGTCTTACGACTAGCCTTCTGGCATGCCCTTGCCGATAGCGCCATAATGACGTTCATTACGGCAATTTTGGTTCATCAAGATGCTTTTTTTTTTATAGCGCCATAATGACGTTCATTACGACAATTTTGGTTCATCAAAATGCTTTTTTTTTTGCACGCCAACCCAGTGGCCTAGAAACGTGTTGCTGGTCAGAATTGATGACAACCAGAACATGAATAAGATACAAGGTAGCACTGATTTATGTTATTAAAAGTTAGTTTGTGTGAACTCCAACTGAAACCACCAAACGAATAAAACTGCACTTTAAAGGCACTGTACACGTTTGGTAATTGTCAAAGACCAGTGTTCTCACTTGGTGTATTCCACCATAAGCATAAAACAACAAGCCTGTGCAAATTTGGGCTCAATTGTTCATTGAAGTTGCCAGAAAATGATGAAACAAAAAACACCTTGGTGGACAAATTTGTGTGCTTTCAGATAGGAATAAAAGACTTCTAGCTAGAAGTCTTTTAATATTTTAGTGACAAATTACCTCTTTTTTACACTATTACTTCAGAGGGAATCGTTTCCCACAATGTTTTATATTATCAACAGCTCTCCAATGGTTGTTACCAAGCCAGTTTTTTTTCAGTTAATATTTGTTTTGAGTACAAACATGTACCTTCCCTTTAAAGCCACCTTTTAATAATTGGATAAAGTTGATTGTCAGTTTCTAAACGGGTAGGGAGCTGAAAAAAAGTTCCCACACAAATATGGCCATCTAAAAAGGTGTCGCCTTCGAGTCTCTCTGTATTTAAACGTATCTGTGAAGACAATATTAACTGCTATTTTGATGTGATGCCAATCCTGACATCTCAAATAAACGATGAATCTCAGTGCGCTGTGAAATGGAGCCCATCTCTGTATTATAGGTTAGGCTATATATCAGTTATCATTAAAACTGATTGACAGTGATTAAACAAAAATAAGGAGTTGGAAAAGTGCCTACAGAAAGATTGCCACTTGAAACTGTCTCGCCTTCGTGTCAGTTTGTATTTTAAACGGTATGGACACAGAGAAATTGGACAGGCTGATATTTACACCAGGCTTGACGCGAGCTGTTGACAATATTTGTTTTATTTTTGTTTATAACCTCAGGAATTTTGTTAGTGTTGCTGAAAAGACAATTCGGTATTAAAAATAAATAGTTAATTAGCAATGAGGCTTTTGCTAACACACCACCATGATGTAAACTGTAATTTTTATAATATCGTTGTAACCCTTCCTAGAGTACAAATGGGGTATGTTCGATTTTGGAACAAAACAAGAAGTCAAATCAGTATCAATATTTAGTATAACTTATCAACGACGCGAGCTTGTGATGACAACGGAACTTGTACCTTTTGTGTACTTAATTTTGAAAAAAGATCAAACTGAATGGACTAGATTAGTGTGGATAAAGCCTTCACCAAAGACCGCACAACTTTGAAATCAGTGTAGAAGTACAGGTGACATTGATATTGGTTTATTTATCAACTGAATAAATCCAATTAAAAATACTTTTTTGTGACAAGTTATACTGCTTGAAACGAATACGTTTTGATTCAATGGAATGAGGTCATTTTCTGCAAGCAGTGCGTGGTTTAACTCACTTTATGGGATTCAAGAACACAATTATAAGTAAAGTAGTTTGTATACCCTATAGTGTTGTATTTGTTGGTTGCTGGCTTTATTTACTTGGCACAACCCTACCAACCCCACGTTTTCATTTTTTTCACCTGTTGTGTGAATAATTTCGCAATAATATTCACTCTATTTCAGATACCAAAAGAGTTTCAATTTGAAAGGCTCCAGTGTTGCGTGTCGGTTATGGATGCACGACGCGATTCTCTTGGACCCGCCTCGGGCGGCCGCACTCCGCGGTTGTGCAACGGTCCAGAGCGGGCACCTATCGGCCAACAAATTCAAGACAAACCAAGCACAGATTTGGCGTACAATATGTGGGACGTACCTATACGCCAAACCATGTCATCACCACGCACATCGAAGCCTGAAGTTGTTAGGGATCAGACTAGGCTAGGACTGGACAATACGATCAATAACACAGATAGAGATGTTTTAGTTATCATCAATAATCCGCCCATTGGTCCACATTGGAATAATAAGCAAGGCATTCAGCGGCTTCCAGTTGTTGACACGCACGGGGCACAACACCAGTATATTAAAACTAATCCCATTGGAAAGAGTTCAGAAATTACACCTTATTTTGAACCGGTTGTTGGCAAGAACCGATCTGACTCGGTTTCGCCTTCAGAGAGGGACTCCCGGAGAAGTCGTGGACAGTCGTTTGGTGACGATTCGCGGGGTGGGTATCGGTTCCTTAAAACCCCCGACCCGCCAAAGGTCGGAAGACGAAGGGGAAGTTTGGAGGCGGAGGCCCCATCATCAAGAGACCTACATAGGGTCAAGAGTCTTGAAGGCTCTTCTTTGGTGAATCGTCTGGAAGCAGAGGATGACTGGAAGAAGACTTCTGGCACCAGGGGACGTAGTCACTCGGATGTGAGATATGATGCCTTGCCTTTACTCGACAGCGGGGAACTAGATCTCAAATCGTTCCGGCTTGGTCGCTCACATAGCACCCCATCAGATTCTGCGCTCCTGAAAGACAAACCGAAACACGAACAACCCAAACGGTTTACTAACACCACATCTTTACCGAGGAGATTTTCCAAATCGAGCGAGAAACTTTACCCCCTTGAAGAAGAACAAATATTTGAAACACCCTCTGCACTAAACAAATACCCACTGCACAAAGAGATCGAATCTGCCGAGAAGCAACAGCCACACACCCTTGGGGTACGGAAGGACCACACTAAGGACCAGTACCAAGGCGACGAGACACACCGTGTCCAGCCTCCAACCAGCCCCAGGCATCAGCGCCGTAACGCCGTAGTGGACATCATGGATAAATTGGTGGAGAGGACCCGTTCCGAGACGCTCCGTGCTGAGCGGAACGCGGCAGCGATAGTCGTACCGGACGAACTCGTCCGTCCACGGCGGGACTCTTGCTCCCTGAACCCCACAATGAACCCCACCATGCTCCGGTTCAGATTGATCAGGGACGCTGTGATACCAAAGAGGAGGAGGGCGTACTCGGACTTGTCTGGAAACTACGATAAGGCAACGGGAAAGTGGTCGAGGAAATTGTCGATCACATCTCAGCAGCGACTGAATCGACATCAAGTGGTAAGATAAGATAAGACAAGAATAGACAAGACAAGACAAGACAAGACAAGACAAGACAAGACAAGACAAGCCAGTTAAGACAAGAGAAGACAAGATAAGGCAGGATAAGACAAGACAAGACAGCAAGACAAGACAAGACAATACAATACAATACAATACAAGACAAGCAGGACAAGGCAGCAGGACAAGACAAGGCAGCAAGGCAAGACAAGACAATACAATACACAAGACAGCAAGACAAGGCAATACAGGACAGCAAAGCAAAACAAGAAACGACGAGACAAAACAGGACAACAAGGCAAGACAAGACAAGACAAGACAAAACACAAAACAAGCCAATAAGACAAGACAAAACAAGACAACTTAACAAGACAGCAAGACAAGACAAGACAAGACAAGACAAGACAGCAAGACAAGACAAGACAATACAGGACAACAAGCCAAGACAAGACAAGACAAGACAAGACAATACAATACAAAAGACAAGAGAAGACAAGACAGCAAGACAAGACAATACAGGACAACAAGCCAAGACAAGACAAAACAAAACAAGACAGCAAGACAAGACAATACAGAACAACAATACAACAGACAAGACAATACAATACACAATACAGCAAGACAAGACAATGCAGGACAACAATCCAAGACAAGAAAAGACAAGACAAGACAAGACAAAACAAGACAATATAAGATCAAATAAGATAAGACAATATCAGACAAGATTATATAAGAACTTGGCCTTGATTCAAACAGTACAGACGAAAACACTATACAAATTAAACAATAAACAGAAAAATTGATTTAAAAAAACAGTTGTTTGTTTTCTTTAATCAATCTGTCGGTTTATCTGTCATCATTGCAATAAAGGGGTTCATCTTTTTTTCATGCGATGTTTTGCAGATCTTAACAACAATATCATACAAATAATGTGATCAGTAGATTCTGAACCCTTTCGTCTTTGCTGATGTTTCGTGTTTACCAACTTCTTGCTGTTTTTATGTCATGTAATGCTTGTTTGTTTCTGGCAGTTATATTTTGACAGTTGCAAACTGCCTTTAAAAACCTTGTCCTTCGTGTGTGTTGCTTTGCCGCAGCCCCCCCCCCCCCTCCCCCTTAATTATCTGGTAAGCCCGCTTCATACTTCGTGCGAATGCGAGATGATGCGACTTATTTGTAGCGAATTTTGTGAAGCGTTCGATCATATGAACCATACTTAATTTGCTAACCATTGTTCAGCGAATAGTGACCTCTCGTTTGATGCCCTTTCACGCTTATTATTTTTTGTACGTTAAATTATTTGTCTACAGTTAGACCTTTTTAAATTTAATTTAGATATAAATAAATCGACTGTTCGAAGAGGACACTTTGTCCTAAACCACTTCGTACCCTGGACACTTCTTACAAGACGCAATGAGCAAGTTTGTTCGAAGAGGACACTTTGTCCTAAACCACTTCGTACCCTGGACACTTCTTACAAGACGCAATGAGCAAGTTTGTTCGAAGAGGACACTTTGTCCTAAACCACTTCGTACCCTGGACACTTCTTACAAGACGCAATGAGCAAGTTTGTTCGAAGAGGACACTTTGTCCTAAACTACTTCGTACCCTGGACACTTCTTACAAGACGCAATGAGCATGTTCGAAGAGGACACTTTGTCCTAAACCACTTCGTACCCTGGACACTTCTTACAAGACGCAATGAGCAAGTTTGTTCGAAGAGAACACTTTGTCCTAAACCACTTCGTACCCTGGACAGTTCTTACAAGACGCAGTTAGCAAGTTCGAGTAAAGCACTAAGTCGACCACTGGTTGATTTGTCCTGGTACCCAAGATGTATTGAGTTTATATGTAACCATGGAACATTGACCGAAGGTCGACATTGTGCCCCAGTCGAACTTGCTCTATAACTTGTACCTTTTTTGTACCACACTATTTTGGCATTATTTCATTGTTTCATCGATGTGACCATAGTTTACTTTGCCAGTAATATCAACTAATCGACAAGTGAAAGGTATTGATTTATTTTTTGTGTAAACATTTGTTTAAACTATCAGGACTAGCTTACTTGTAATAACAGACTTTAAAAACCATGTACGAAAAGCTCGTCTCATTACCTGAGCGTGAGTACTCGTCAAAAATAAAATTATTTCTCGAGAATGTTGAACCCTTTGAAAAAGTTGGCATCCATTCAAAAAAGAGCCAGGGCAACCAGCGACACGTGTCGTATAGTTGTGTGTTGAATTACTATGTTTGCATATCATTTGAAACTTGCATATCCTAAAATGAATTCTACCTTTGAAAACCCCATGTCCAAACTGCTGCAACTTTGAATTGATCAAATGTTGCTTTTGTGATTATTGTAAATTGTGAACCAAATGAATAAGTACTGTTACAATCACAACTGACACGCAAAGCTTGCCGAGTCATCATACAGTGTACTTTTGATATGGTTTCAAAGCATATATTTTCCAAAGTTAGTGAGAGCTGAATATTGCGAGTCTAATACGGAGGCTTTGAAGGGCCACACAAAAAAATCGAAGTGCCGTGCTCTCGAAACATAAGCTCCAAAAGAAGGTCAAATGAGCACAAAACATCTGCACCATCGACCATAGGTTGCCTTGCGGCTGTCTGACTTCGTTCATTCAATAACGCAATGTGAGACATTTGCTGGTCAAGTGATGGTTAGTGGGGGGGGGGGGGGGGGTCGAACCCCTCTGGAGCTACCTGTGGATAATTTGCCTTGGATCTCGGGAAGCACTTGTATAAATCACCGAGAAAGATTTGTTTCCAGAAAGATTTATTGTAAACAGAATATGCCTTTTCAGCGAACTTGCCCTTTCCACCATTGCCCCCAAAATTGCGAAAACGGTCTTTGGAAACTGGATACAAGCGAAATCATCATTTTGTATGTGCGCTGTTCATTGTTTATGACTATTCAGCCAACTCAAAAATCTGTAATTTTAGATACTTTTTGCTTAAACAAGTCAATGGAAAGCAAACTATTGTCAACCTCTCGTAAAACATGTTTCGCCAGGGTACTGAGTAGGGTATGGTACTTTCGTTACTCATATAGACTTGTACGTTCCATGGACTTGCTATAGCAGGCAAGACATTATACTGGTCACATGGGAAATTTCAACATTCTGTTTCCTGATTGCCACGTATATTCAAGAAATATAAAAAACAACAGAGACAGGTTTTGAGAAGTGCCATCTTTCCTCATATCAAAAGTTTATAAAAATCGGAGTGGAGCAGTGATGCCTTGAAGACCCTCTAATGACAGCAACGGGAAGGCTGTGAGATGCGCCCAATCCTGGACAAACATTTGAAGAGTAGATGATGAACTCGAAAAGAAGAACACCAATCCTTAGAGATCTGTGAGACGATTCATGCATTTTTGTCAGATTCTTGTTCTGGGCAAAACAAATATCCAAACCACACTTTTAAGGGAATCCTTTCTCAAACTAGTTTATACTTTCAACAGCTGAAGGGCTTCTCTAACTCACAAGTAAATTGTTATGATCATTGATCTGTGATCCTCTTCAGACATCGATTGGAGAATAACGGTACACTCGACGAGTCGTCTGCAAAGGAGGGTCTAAGTCTTCCAGGCACGGATAACCATTGTGATAGTCTATTTTTGGAGAGCCGACGACTATTTCCATCTTTGTCTTTTCCATTTTATGAGTCTCACCCATGGACCTAGTGTTTGTAATGTGAGAGGTGCTGTATCTGTACTGAGGCCCTTTGCGAAACCACGGCTTCGGTTCCGGATTCGGTTTAAGGCTAGCTTGGCCCCGCGGTTGTTTTGGCAACTGTGCGTGATTTGTGCACGTGCTCAGTCAGGGTTTCAGATGAGAGGACGAAGCCTGAAGCCGAATCGAGAGCTGAAACCGCGGTTTCGTAAAGGGCCGAAGTTTCGGCTAGCGGTAACACCGCGTGATAAAATCTATACTTGATTGTTCTTGTAAGAACTTAGTGTTTTATCTACTGCATGCTCCTAGCTCCATGGTAGGAGTCGAGAGAATATCGAGCTCAGATAAGAACTGATGTTTATGTACTGACTCCGGGTAGATTGGGAACACAATGAGCTTATACTATTAATAATACTTAATGGGATTTGAGGGCGTTGCTTGGTGAGGTATCAATATATATATTGGTTTGCGGTAACACTGTACTCGCTATAGGTAGATTATGTTCTTTTGAGAACTTGTCTTGCTTTATAATACACCGCGAATAGACTTCTCTACTATACCACGGATAAGATTTTCGGAATCGTCGGGAGACTTCTCAGTTCTAGAAAGAAATGCCCTGGTTTTTAACTGCTACCTGGACGGAAGGTATGTTCTTTTGAGAACTTGTCTTGCTTCATATTTAACTATACCGCGGAGTACATTTTCTGATTCCGGAAGACTTTTCTATCTACCATGCAGAGTAGATTCTCTGAATTCGGAAGACTTCTCATTTTTAAAAAGATTTGTCCTGCTTCTTTACTACTACATGGACGGAATTATAGGAAATTGACCGAAACTACTACTTTCGCTTTTTAGAGGATCAAGGGGACTTCTGTTAATAAACTACACTACCGCTATGCGCCGAGTGAGTTCTTAATTGGTCGGTCTCGACGTTTCGACTAGCTTGCTCTAGTCATCGTCAGGAGTCTGGTTGTGACTTGAAACCGTCCAGTTGGCTTTCGTATCTTTACTGTTGCGGAGTTAGATGATGTTGTAAACTGGATGGAAAAGTTTTCGATAAAACTGCCTTTTTAATTTTTAATCCAGGTTTGAGTTGGTCTTGGGATAGGTGTTGTTGTGTGTGTGTTACTCAAGACCTTGTCGGTCGTGTCCGGTTCTAATGTCAACGCCAAGCAGTTCGTTTCTATCCATCGAAGATTTCTTTAAAGGCAATAAACACCTTTGGTAGTTGTCAAAGACCAGTATTCTCACTTGGTAATTACCTCTCTCTCTCAGCAAGTGCGTTACTTCAGATGGAGCCGTTTCTCACAATGTTTTGTATAATCAACAACTATCCATATCGTCAGACCAAAGTAAGTTTTTATATTAACAATCATTTTGAGTAAATTACCAATAGTGTCCAGTGCCTTTGAGTTAATACTGATTCCAAGTTCAAACAGCGTGACGACCAAGGTTCACCTGGCCGTGAACGTACGCTTGTTCACGGTGGAGGCTGCTGCACGGGAGAGACACGATCGGACTGCTACCGAGGTTGGTAGCAATTAACTTTGGAATCAAACCCGGCAAATATATCGCCCCCTGAAATTGATCTCTGTGGTTAATTGTTCTCCACACGAAACCAATGCTAAGGTTATGTCTATGTGTTCGGATCAACTTTCAGTGTATATTCTATACAGTTGACACCAGTCGGGCCTTGTATGGCTAAACTGTGTACATTTCTTGGGTATAGGCCTAGGTCCTATGCACAATTTAACCAGAGCGTTGTGACTAGTATCCAATTCTGCCTGTTGTTGCACTTTGAGGTTTGTCGACACTAGAGTCAAGTTAGGCACACTGTAGTAACGAATAAGTATCTTTCAACATGCAGTCGATTGGAACGGTGATAATTGACTTGCTTTTAGAGTTATCAACATATTATTATACACAACAGGAGTAAAATAATTGGCAGCTAATCACACGACGTATAACTCTGTTGATTTTCAGCACTTCAATAATTTGAAACTTGGCATGGTGGAAGTATAACTATCAGAGCAGTTTGCGGTATTACCATTTGAATATCTCTTTTTGAGTAGAGTTGGTTCTGGGAAAAACAACAGTGGTTGTTAACGACTCAACGTTTCGACCAGTATGCTCTGATCATCTTCAGGAGAATGATGGACTCTTGTGCTGGATGCAGACTTGGTACTTTGTGTTGTGATTGTGCCTCATAGTGTTTCAGGGAAATTGAAACAAAGTGTAAACATTTTAACAGCAAATAAATAAAGCACACTTTGGTTGAGTAGCTACAGGCGAGGGACAACCGCAATAGTTGGGTTTGAACTCTACTGATAAAAAAAGTTGACCCTTCTCTAAAAAGCTGACCTTGTGATGGTGCTTAATGACCTGCGCCATGCTGACAGTCAAATAAAATCATACGAATGGAACAACCACAACAACAAGGGTTTTTGTAAATACAGCGTGACTTGGATGAACCTATAAAGGATTTTATTTGTGCTCAGTGATTCCATAAATTGAAAATGTCAAGGTTTTCGGGGAGGCGAAGTTCAGTTGGTTTTTACCGCACAGAACAGACCACTGAGAGGACTAAAGTCAAACGGTCGCCCGTAGGAACGTGCCAGCTCCCCGGCGTTAACTCGGACATCGCAGAAGACACTTTCACGGAGGAAGAAGAACTCCGTATGATGAACGAGTGGGAGCGAGGGACTCACCCCGCCCAGCGGAGGAACACACTCGGGCAAGACCGGCTGCCTCCTCCTCCGCGGACGACGGCCGTGATGCCCGGACGGCGTGTCAGCCGTGCCGGTCTCGGGGACGTTTCGGACCGGGGGAAGTTGCCGCCCGTCGGTAGAAAGTGTCGGAGGTTTTCGCTGTTTAATGACGGGAGACCGCCAGCCGATAGACCCATGGTCCGGGCCATAAAGGAGATCATCCGAAGGAAAAGTTGCGAAAAAGTAAGATACAGTCCAACATTATACCAATATGAAGTTTACAATATATTTTAGGGATAGATATAAATGTTGAAAACATTTGTTTTGACCTATTTTATCTTTTGACCTCAATAAGACCTTATAATTCAAAACCATGGATTGGTATCCACCGTAAACTCTAGTCTTCTTGATCCCATGAGTCTAACATGGATGCCAGCCATTAAAGGCAGTGGACACTATTGGTAATTACTCAAAACAAATATTGGCATAAAACCTTTCTTGGTGACGAGTAATGGGGAGAGGTTGATGGTATAAAACATTGTGTGAAACGGCTCCCTCTGAAGTGCCATAGATTTCGAGAAAGAAGTAATTTTACACAAATTTGATTTCGAGACCTCAGATTTAGAACTTAAGGTCTCAAAATCAACCATCTAAACGCACACAACTTCGTGTGACAAGGGTGTTTTTCTTTCACTCATATCTCGCAACTTTGACGACCAATTGAGCTCAAATTTTCACAGGTGTGTTATTTTATGCATATGTTTAGATACACCAAGTGAGAAGACTGGTCTTTGACAATTACCAATAGTGTCCACTGCCTTTAACAAACTATGCCGTCCAAAGTGTAATTTCACACTGGATGGCCTAGGCGTATACTATAAGAAAAGCTTACAATCTTGATCTCAATTTTTTTATGATAAACTTTGTCTTTGCTTTTGCCGAGTTGAAAAGGCGCTGTGTTCTGCGTGTGTATACATTTCAAAAGGCTGCTGAGCTATGTGCATATTATTGTGAAATTTACAAATTTTTAAATTGTGTTTTTTTATATATTTATTTTCTTCGTTAGTTTTTGATGAGTCCTATCAGTTTTAGAATTTCTTGAACTTGCTATTGTGGCGTAACCAAAGGGGCGGAGCGATACTCCCCAAAACCATTGCCCCTTCATCACCAAAAATGAAATTTTAATTTGGAGAAGCGAATGGTTCGATTTACTTTAAGGCACCAGGGTACTTGTATAAACTTTGGGTAACTATCGTACTTTACAATCAAGTTAATGGCCATGAAAACTTACTTGTATAAAGCTCTGAAGAGCTGTTGTTGTTGATAAACATTGTTAGAAATGGCTCCCTTTGAAGCAATGCGGTTAATAGAGAAAGTTATAACATTCACCACAAATTCTGAGAGAGGCTTCTGTGATGAAATTACTCGAGGGTATGGGAAACACTAAATGGTAAAATTACACATGAGTATAATAACGATAACCATGCACCAGGCTGCAAAGCCACACAGCCTCGGTTTGGTTACATTAAGAAATCATTACAGAACACATGAAGGTTACACCGTGACAAAAGGGTCCGTTACCAGACCCTACAAGATAACCAAATATCCTTGTCACATAAAGTGTTACTGATTGCATAATCCTTGGATACTAACACACAGGGAACAATCGATAATCACACCGAACGATAGAAAATTACAAACGAATACAATAGCCGGTGCCGTCAAAGGGAAACCGTTTACACTGGAAGGCCGTCCAACCCATTATAAACTGCCGCTCCCACAGCATGTGTAATATCCTTGAAGCAAAATAGTGTACCTCATTGGTAACTCATTGACAACACTTTTTCTGTAGGTTTCTAACTCGCTTAGAGTCAAGATAAGGTACACCGTACGCTTACTCTGCTTTGAATCAATATAATGTACATTGATTGTGGGCGTACTCTCTTTAAATCAAGATATTTTACATCGCACGACACTCACTCTCTTGGAAACAAGATAACCTCATCGTACGCTACTTTCTATATTTGAATCAAGATAAGGTACATCATATGCTTACTCTCATTGCATCACTCTCTTTGAATCAAGATAAGGTACATCATATGCTTACTCTCATTGCATCACTCTCTTTGAATCAAGATAAGGTACATCATATGCTTACTCTCGTTGCATCACTCTCTTTGAATCAAGATAAGGTACATCATATGCTTACTCTCATTGCATCACTCTCTTTGAATCAAGATAAGGTACATCATATGCTTACTCTCATTGCATCAAGAAAAGGTAAACCGTACACTCACTCTCTTTGAATCAAGATAAAGTACATCATCGTACGCTACTTACTATCTTGGTACAGTGTACAATCACTCTCTTTAATACAAGATAGCGTACATCATACCATGGAGGTAGTTCTACCTCCACGATCAAACACTCACCCTCTTTGAATCAAGATAATGTACATCGTACACTCACTCTCTTTGAATCAAGATAAGGTACATCGTACACTCACTCTCTTTGAATCAAGATAAAGTACATCATCGTACGCTACTTACTATCTTGGTACAGTGTACAATCACTCTCTTTAATACAAGATAGCGTACATCATACCATGGAGGTAGTTCTACCTCCACGATCAAACACTCACCCTCTTTGAATCAAGATAAGGTACACCGTACACTCACCCTCTTTGAATCAAGATAAGGTACATCGTACACTCACTCTCTTTGAATCAAGATAATGTACATCGTACACTCACCCTCTTTGAATCAAGATAATGTACATCGTACACTCACCCTCTTTGAATCAAGATAATGTACATCGTACACTCACCCTCTTTGAATCAAGATAATGTACATCGTACACTCACTCTCTTTGAATCAAGATAATGTACATCGTACACTCACCCTCTTTGAATCAAGATAATGTACATCGTACACTCACCCTCTTTGAATCAAGATAAGGTACACCGTACACTCACTCTCTTTGAATCAAGATAAGGTACACCGTACACTCACTCTCTTTGAATCAAGATAAGGTACATCGTACACTCACTCTCTTTGAATCAAGATAAGGTACACCGTACACTCACTCTCTTTGAATCAAGATAAGGTACACCGTACACTCACTCTCTTTAAATCAAGATATTGCACATCAAACGCTCACCCTCTTTGAATCAAAGAAAGGTACACTGTTGTGCACTCGCTATCTTTGAATCAAGATTAGGTACATTAAACACTCAATCTCTTCGGATCAAGATATCGTACATCATACACTAATTTTCTTTGAATCAATAATAAGGTACATCGTACATTCACTCTCTGTGAATCCAGATAAGGTATATTGAATGCTTACTCTCTTTGAAACAAGATTCTGTGTACCGTACACCCACTAACTTTCAATCAAGATAAGGTACACCATACACTTACTTTCTTTGAATCAATATAAAGTAAATAGTTTACCCACCAACTTTGAATCAAGATAAGGTACATTTTTATTTTATATGTTATTACCTTCATTGCACAAATACAGAAAACTTACATTGGTGCAAAAGGGAAACCCCGAACAGGCACATACACTTTCTTCCTTTGAATCAAGATAAGGTATACCGTACACCCACTATCTTTGAATCAAGATAAGGTACATGATACACTTACTTTCTTTGATCAAGATATGGGGTCATCGTACACTCACTCTCTTTGAATCAAGATAATGCAGCTCTCTATAAGAAAAAACTCTACCTGGCAAGTAGATACGCACATGGTGTTACCGCAAACCAAATATATTGATACCTCACCATGCAATGCCTCGAATCCTATATATTGCATATCGTACACCCAATATCTTTGAATCAAGAAAAGGTACATCATGTGCTGTTGAACTTTTTTTCAAACTGACAACTTCATACACATGTAATGGCGTATAAGAAAAAAGGAGAGACATTGAGTGTCGCTTTAAAAAGGGAACAATAGAACGTTGATAAGTCATTTTAGTTTAAACGGCCTCTATTGAGTCACGACTGAAGCAATTATTATTTATTACATTATTAACAAAAACAGTAGTCATAAAATGATGAATTATGGACGTAATATAGATCGAAATCAAGCTATATCTCTACTTGATCTCAATTTGACCCAGAAAAACACCGTTTTTTAAGAGCAAGCACTTAAAAAAAAATAGATGAATAGGGGTGTTTACCCGCGTTGCCATTGGCAACGTAATCATCGTTCACGCACCATTTACGATATTGTCACCACTCGCTAAATTATCTTCTTTTGTTAACGGCCCTAGACCTAAGTTGACCCTGTCGCATTGGTCTACACGTGACACTTTTGCTTAAACAAAGTATTGTTAGCGTCCAATGAAAAATTATGTACGCATTTCATTTATTAGCATTTATTTCTATGCTGTCATTCAACATACTTAGGTTTGTAGAAATTTTAAAAGTAGCATAGTTTGATGTATAATGATGTATTAAGTTCACTAATTAATCAATAATAGCAGTTAATTAATTACAACATTTAGGTATGAGGTTAAAGGCACTGGACGCTATTTGTTATTACTCAAAATAATTGTTAGCATAAAAACTCACTTTGGGCAAACGAGCGGTGGAGAACTGTGATAGAATAACACATTGTGAGAACCGGCTCCCTCTGAAGTTTTTTTGACAAAGAGGAAATTTCTCACTCAAAAAGACTTCGGCTGAAGCCTTTTATAATGCATCTGAAAGCACATAAATTTGTGCAACACGGATGTCTTTTCTTTCATTATTATTTTTGCAAGTTCGATGACCAATTGAGCCCAACTTTTCACATGATTGTTATTTTTGTACGCATGGTCTTTGACTTTTTACCAGACGTGTGCATAGCCTTAAGCGATATGCTTTTGTTCCCACCTATATTGACAGACATGTTATCGAAGAAGTAACTATGCCATATTTGAAAAAAGAAAAATCTGTCTTATTCCTTGAAGACAATGGACACTATTGGTAATTGTCAAAGACTAGTCTTCTCATTTGCTGTATCTCAACATATGCATAAAATAACAAACCTGTGTAAATTTGAGCCCAGTCAGTCATCGAAGTTGCGAGATATATAATGAAAGAAAAAACACACTTGTCACGCGAGGTTGTGTGCTTTCAGATGCTTGATTTCGAGACCTCAAATTCTAAATCTGAGGTTTCGAAATCAAATTCGTGGAAAATTACTTCTTTCTCGAAAACTACGTCACCTCTCCCCATTACTCGTCACTAAAAAAAGGTTTTATACTAATAATTATTTTGAGTAATTACCAAATGTGTGTACTGCCTTTAAATGTTTGACTGCAGAGGGCTAAAACGTGTCATTTCTTATACGTTGCTTGCAATATTGATTTCATGAAGGGGTACAAGACAGTCATTGCGGCTGCACACAGAGGAAAGATTACACAACTTGTGTAAAATATTACCTGTTTTAGATGTAGTGGGCGAACACCATAACTATTAGGTAAAACTTTACCCAACAGGCGTTGGGTAATATCTTGCTTAATAGCTGTGTAAAAGTTTACATAAATATTGGGTAGTTTTCTTTACTGAATTGTTGGGTAAACCCACTCATGTAAAATATTACTTAATTGTGACGTAAGACTTTACCGCTTTACAATGTAAATAGTTGTGTAAAACTTTACATCAATATTGGGTATTTTTTTTTACTGAATTGCTGGGTATAAATCCACTCATGTAAAATAATTACTCAATTTTGAAGTATAGATTTTACCGATTTTTAATGTAAACTGTGTGCCTTTAAAACTGGTAATAATATACACAATGCTTGTGTTGAATACTAGCAAAGTGTTATTTCATGGAGTTTAGGGCTGTAATAAATGGACACATCATAAATACTGAGACTTGGCGACTACAACATGAATTTCAAGATAACAACTTTTTAATAAAAATTTAATGGTAATAATATTAACAATCCAAAACATCACATGTGCAAAAATGGGTTTTCTGTATGTTTCATAATCAGTCAACAATTTCAGTGAATTTAAAAAATTACAAAAAATCTACCTAATTGGCAAGGTCAGAATAAATACTTCCAGGCTAACACAGTTTAAACTGTAAGGTTGTTCCATAAATCAAAACTATCACAACTATCACATCTCTTATGATTTTGATACGTATTTGCAAACATTTTGTGCAAGAACTTTCACTGCACCACCCGAGTTTCTGAAAACCAATTTTTCAAGATTCTTGCAGTAAACAACTGGAATCGTAGTTCAATTTTTAACAGATAGCTTAATATTTATGCACAATTTTTTACCCTTTTGGTAATGTTTGTATAAAAGTACAAGCTCCCATTGGGAACAATAATCAGCTCTCGAATATTTTTTTGTAAGGATAAAATGGACACAATAGCTTTTCAAGGCTTTTATCTGGCTCAATGCTCATACTAATTAAATGCGAAGGCGTTAGTTTTCGACAACATCATCAATCATTAATGATGAATAAATACAGTTTCCTTTGTGCTTACTAATTAGTATGAGCTAAATTATTTCATCAAAGCTAATGACGATGAAATAATTTAGCTCATACCAATTAGTAAACACAAAGAAAACTGTATTTATTCATCATTAATATTGATATTGTCGAAAACTAACGCCTTCGCATTTAATTAGTTTGAGCATTGAGTCAGATTAAAGCCTTGAAAAGCTATTGTGTCCATTTTATCCTTCCAAAAAAATATTCGAGAGCCGATTATTGTTCCCAATGGGAGCTTGTACTTTTATACAAACATTACCGAAAGGGTAAAAAATTGTGCATAAATATTAAGCTATCTTTTAAAAATTGAACTACGATTCCAGTTATTTACTGCAAGAATCTTGAAAAATTGGTTTTCAGAAACTCGGGCGGTGCAGGGACTAGAGGGTTAACTACAATGCTTCTGGAATGGTCAAATTACATTAATTGGCAAGGTCAGAATAAATACTTCCAGGCTAACACAGCTTAAAGAAGAACTCCAAGGTAAAAATTCAATTTTGGGTTTGAACAATTTGTATGGGGAATTATTGGTTTATCCTCATTGTCGCTAAGCAATCAAAACGGCGTTGAATTTGACATTTTGACAAATTTGACAAAACTGGAAGGGTGTTGAATACAAATTTGAATTTGACCTTTGAGTTCCTATTTAAACTGTAAGGTTGTTCCATAAATCCAAACTATCACAACTATCACATCTCTTATGATTTTGATACGTATTTGCAAACATTTTGTGCAAGAACTTCTTTAACTACAATGCTTATGGAATGGTCAACATTAATCAGATGCATCATGAGATGAACAGTAAGCCCTGAACTCTCGAATAGTGCTGCTCTTCACACCGCCTTTGAGTTCAAACACAACCAATTCAATGAACTCCCAAACGCCAGAACACTCCTCCTGGTAGCTCAAGTCGAAGACAAATTGTGTTTTGAAACACACATCCAGTGCTTTCACAAGGGATGACTGTTCAAATGCATTTGCTCAAAAATTACGAACACTTGCTGTGGAGCCAGTGCAGACCCACCTAATATCAGCATGGTTGCGATCTGGTGTCCCTGTTGATGTCTTTCAAATACTGGTCCAAACTTGTGTTTTCCTGCATAAAGGGGAATAATATTAAACACAATAGGTTAAATTTCAATGGGGGTGCAGTACAAATTGTATGACACGTGTATATTGTCTGTAATGAACTTAAAGTATTGTAATATTACAATTAAACCAATTTTGCTGTAAAATAATGATTTAATCTGATTGTCTTAAGGATGGGGTACACACAATGTCAGATTAAACCATTATTTTATATCAATAGTGGTTTAATTATCATATTACAACACTTCAATAGAGACAACGTTCCAGTACTGCAATGTATGTGCAATACAATTTGTACATGATGTACATGCACATAAATTTAAAAAAGTACAAATACAAATTGAAATAAAATAAAATAAATAAACAAATACATAGGGGCTTAAAAAATAAACAAATCAACAAAAGGTTCAATGATGGAGACTTGCAGTTCTGGAATAAGGTGATAGGATCCCAGGAGGAGAGATAATTTTGGTGCTATTTTTATATGCAATCCCACATAACAGTAGGCTACCTGAAAACTTTGATTTTTCTTGATCTTTATCTGATTTTTCTTTTTGTTCTTTTTCTTTCGTCCTTTTTTTTTGTGTGGGGGGGGGGTGAGATTTCTTGAATAATTCCTTTAACAGGTTAAAATAAACAAAGGGTAGATGTGTTTGTGCGATTCCCCTCTCCCAGAATTTGCATTTTAAGTCAGTTGTATCATTTGTCAGTATCTTGTAAAGACAAAATGTTGAAAAGTTATTTGATTGTTCTTCTGAACAAATGAGAGATTAAAGTTAGCCCAATCATTGGCCTGATGCACCGTGGCTGTATGCAGTGGTGGTGCTTTAACACAGTGGCGATGTACATGTGTACAATGGTCTTCAACGATGCATGCTGTACGTGTACTATGTGCACAATACGGGGACCATTGATCAGACCTACGTATGTATTTGTGATATTCAAGTCACTGTTCAAAAGTGTTGTCAGTCAAAATATGACGTTCAACTGTCCCTTTATCTGTGCTAACTCGTGCTAACGAGTCGTGTATAGTCTATCACTACAGATAATAACATCAATACAGAAATATGTTATAGTACTTACCTTCAAACGTCTCAACTAAATGAGGGAAGTTCCACTCAAGAAGGTTTTTTTTTTCATGAGATCCATTTCGTTACGTTGTGTGTGGTTACACTGTGGTACTGCAGAGCGCGACCCCAGCAGACAAGTCACACGCTGCGTATTTTGCACAATACTTGAGTAAAATATCGTGGTTTACTAAACACCATGTAAACTTTTACAACCAGTTCAGTAAAATTTGCATAATATGTGTTTAAAGTTGCTAAGTTATGTAAACTATTAGTTTTACTAACTATTTGAGTAGTTTTTTATTTACACAAACATTTTGTTTAAATTTTTCATTAATTTTTACTTATGTTAAGTATTTTTTCACTTAACACATTTAACATAACTTTTTTTCACCATTCTTTTTCTGAGTGTGGAAATTGTTAATTGAACGTCTTGACAATACTTATTGAAAAGGGCCTTAATTGGAAAAGATCAAAATTACCTCGTGGTGGAGGTTTTAACAACACATTGAAATAAAAAGGTTTAAAGTCTCAATGTTTGGTGTATTGTTGACAGGCACTCCATATGACGTCACAACGTTGCCAAATTTAGTCAATGTTGCCCCTTTAATATGTCACTCAAACGCGGCATAATTTGGGCAACTAAATCACATTCGGGCTATAAATTTGTCATTGTAACTGCAGTATTGGTTGCAATGGTGAGTTTCTTTAACCAATTAGGAATCCGTGAATGGGCATCGTAAAAGAAGCTCACGTCTTCACGGAGAGAATGCGGTGTCACGCAACTCAGCTGAAATGTCACGCACACTCCACTTTTGATGTAGGCCTTTAGTCTTAATTCCAAGACAATCTAACACACAACCAACGTGGGCCGCACTACACACGTTTCAAATGATAAAACATAGAGGGGGCTTTGTAACTATTTAGTGATTGATTCCTCCATGATTGTACCCCCTTTTTGTATTGATCCATGTTTATAGACAATCGGGAAGGCCAGGCCATTGTAATAAGTGCTGAATCATCGGCATGCATACTTCAGAAATGCCCTGTTTCATCCCGTTTTTCCCGGGCAAATTATGATGTTCTTCAACCCATTTTACATTCGAGGAAATTGAATGGTTGACGGTCTTGCCGCTAGCTTTTACGAAATGGAAATAGTCTTACGAGATGTCGACATTATGTTATGAATTTGAATGATCTTATTTTGAAATTTTAGACTGGTGAACGTTTACTTAAACACTTAAAAACCTATCGTTTAATGGGTGCTTTAGCCAAGTTCAACCTTTGCGATAATTTTCAATTGTATTCCTCCAATTTCCAACCAATACGACACTTGATTATGTTTGATTATGTTGTGTGACATCGTTACAGACAGAAGCTATCTGTTTCTGCTATGCACTTCGTCTGTTTAGAACTATAGGGTCCAATAATGACAATTTCATATACAGGCCTGCATATTGATAACAAGATCCATGAAAAACGCTTAACATAATACGTAAATCAAATTAATTAAAAAAGGAATATTTTACTTGGGAAACGAATGTTTCTGTTTGATCACCGGTAAACAAAATTTACCGGAGGCTCAAAATAATTAATATGCAAAAGCAGTTTTGTGAAATCCATACAAATTGAAAAGTTGGAACCTAGTAGCCTTCTGTGCAGAATATGTTGGCTCTCCATAGTTTTCCAACCTCAGTTCGTTGCAAAAAAAAAGGTCTATACACCATCCCGAACAACAGCAGGTGTCTGGATTCCTCTTGAACAAGTGTTCCTAGAAGAGGCAATAGTGTCATACAACTTTCCATTCTAATCCAATAATAACTTCCCATAATGCGCTCAGCAAACAACATTTCCCTTCACAAGTTTCGACTGTGGGAGGGCCTGTGTTTACGGACAACAAAAGTTGCGTTCCTAAAATAGACACTAAATGCAAACATTATAATGCACGTCAGGATCATTGAAATGATATACATACGACTGTTGCGTGAATTCAAAATATTGTGACTGCCAAACTATTTATATTGTTTTTTCTATGTCTTGAAGCCATTGGACCCTTTCGGTACAGAAAGAAGGAAAAAAATCACAGATTTACAAATAATTTACAGGGTTTACAAAAGGTAATGGTGAAAGACTTCTCTTGAAATATTAGTCCATGAGATGCTTTACTTTTTTAGAAAACGTAAAACGATATAAATTCTCGTTAGCGAGAATTACGGATTTATTTTAAACACATGTCATGACACGGCGAAACGCGCGGAAACAAGAGTGGGTTTTCCCGTTGTTTTCCCCCGACTCCGATGACCGATTGAGCCTAAATGTTCACAGGTTTGTTGTTTTATATATAAGTTGTGATACGCGAAGTGTGGGACCTGGACAATACTGTTTACCGAAAGTGTATAATGGCTTTAAGTGTTAGCAAATTAACATACAAAATATGTTTGAATTGTTTCAAATTTTTGTTGCTTACAGGTTAAACTGCCTTTCATAATAACAAATGCACAATTGTATATACAAGTTTGAAGTGAAAGCGAAGAACTTAAGATGGTAAAGTACTTTTCATTAATGTTTGGCCACCCATCTAGTTTTAAATTAAACTTGTGAGAAAAAAATTTGCGGGTCAAATGTTTAATGAATTTGTTTGTTGAACATGCTTAGTCCCAACCATAATGTATATGAGGCCCTTGCTTAGTGCGTGCACAAGTATGCCTATATACGATACATACATAAAACAGCCGTTGACACACCGTATCATTGAAAGTTCGTGAGTGATTGTTAAAGACTGAACTGAGCGGATTTTCTTCTCATTAGGAATTTGTACAATGGAACATCCCGGTCTATTAGTATTTTAATAGTGTTGAATCGGTCTGAAGCACAAACCACGCCAGTTTCACGTCTTTTACCGTGTGTCCCCGTGTGAGGTTGGCCGTTGATAAGCGCTTATCTACCCGTGACTTTACGCTCGCTGTTCGGATATTACCGGGTTTGAAAGTTGGAGATTTATAAGACCATCTTGGGGTTTTTTCGACATGGGACCGCAGAGTATTTATATGTCCACAGACGGTGTCAGCATGGAGGAACCGCCACTGTATAAGGTGCGTTGATGTACTGTTATTTGACGATTTAAAAAAAAAATGCATGGTGTAGCATTTTACTAAAGTGTATATTCGTTCAAAATGTGCAATTTGAGTTCTAGTCCTGGTGCCGATTTTACAGAGAGATAAGCCTAGTCTTATATGAAGTTAGAACTAGTAACTGGTCCTAACTTGAGACTAGTCGTATCTCTTAAGCATTGCCTTTATATAGGACAAGTCCTAAGTTAAGGGACTTGTGAAATCGACCCCAGTACATGTGTTTTATAATTGCAGGTGTACAATATCATTTTGGGGGGTTTTGTTGAGTAAATTTTATTTCCACCTTTCAGTTGTGACGGTGACCATCCAACGTCTGTAAAAAAATCATACCAACATTTCTTCGGTCCTATTTGGTAAACACCGCGGTGCGGTTTATAGTGACAGGGAGTTGGCGCACTATTTTGATTGCGTCGATCAAAGTATATAACAGTCTTGGAATGCTGTTTTCTCAATACTATATCGTGCATTTTGTCATTGGTTCTCTGGCCTTTGTAAACACTGAACGCTTAGGTTTAATACTCGTCATTTTGTTGCTGTGGTTTTATTTTTGAGGTTGTTGTTGTTGTTGTTGGTTGTTATGGTGGTGTTTTTTGGCTGATAAACATGGGGGTTCCCTATTCTGTACCTCGACGATTAAGGCAATTGTGTCTGTTCTAGAGAGACGACAGGGTGGGTTCGAATCCCACCTGAATGGCTGAGAAAGCTCTGAGCTTCAGGTTGGGTTATACTCCCCCGTAGTGACACTAACGTCCTATCACAGGTACAATACATCGACAGACAAACGGTGCTAAGAGTTGAAACACATTTGCGGTACCCACTTTCTAAGCATGTTTAACTAATAACAGATTTATAATTTGGACACCTGCTTACATGATGTGTAGGTTTCCAACACACTGCAGAGTCTCAATAATTATGTTAAACATGTGGAAACAAGTGTGTGTAAAACTTGTGCTTATAGAAAGGTGTTGGAAGAAAGCACTGTTTTTATAGTCAATCCGTGATTACAATATTTAAACCATTATTAATATTACTATTATCTCTGTTGCAATAATCAATTTGACAGGCATAAGATTTCTCACGAAATTTCCTGATTTCAGAATTCCTTTTTGAAAGCTACGTGAGCCATGAACAACCAACAGGAAAACAAAAGTAGTCCACGTTGTGTCCACAATTTGTCTGACGATGAAGCACATAGTCTGTAAACCCTCCTGAATTGTAACAAAATGTGAGAGCTTTATAAACGTGAGGTTCCGGAACTAGAATAAGGGGACTCGGGCATGCAAGCCATGTTCAGGATTTTGACATTGCGCCAAATCTCATTCCCCGAATCATATCTATAGTGAGTTCATATAACCATGGTAACATTGTTTATGTTTACCTTGGACACAAGTTGTGTGTTCTGATTATAACAACTGTCTTGTTGTACAAGGTCTTTTTTGTGTGAGCATCTTTTGAATCTAAAATTGATATGAAAGTTGAAGGCGACACCTATACCGAACGTTGATTATTGATGTTTTATACCATGGTGCCCTTGTTGGGTTGTTTTCAAATTCTATGGGCCTGACACCCTGGCACGTTTTCACTTTCATTTTTGTAAAGCTTGCTTTCTTTCTGTGTATATTCTGTGTGTACTGAAGGTTTATCTTTTGGAAATAAATGGCTAAATGGAATGTACTGCAATTGATTGGAGTCTCTACAGGTTCGTTCAAGGCAGTGGACACTAGTCAAAATAATTATTAGCATTAAACCTTACTTTGTTACGAGTAATGGGGAGAGGTTGGTGGTATAAAACATTGTGAGAAACGGCTCCCTCTAAACTGAGGTAGTTTTCGAGAAAGAAGTATATTTCCACGAATTTGATTTTGAGACCTCAGATTTCGAATTTGAGGTCTCGAAATCAAGCATCTGAAAGCACACAACTTCGTTTATTATCTCGCAACTTCGATGACCGATTGAGCTCAAATTTTCACAGATTTGTTACTTTGTGCATATGTTGAGATACACCAATTGGGAAGACTGGCCTTTGACAATTACCAATAGTGTCCAGTGTCTTTTAAAGTATACCGGTACCTTTTATTTTTAGAACCATTCGAATCTTATGACCCAAGACTACAGCTAAAATTTGTTCTTCCAGAACATAACTGCCCAGAGATTTTATATAGAACACCATGTGTTTTGTTTAGTGTAACGCTGCGTTTTGAGTCCGGGGGTTAAATTTCCAAACATTTTGAAAATGTAGACCTACGTGAATACTGGTTTTAGTAAATAATTTGTATGTAAATAAAAAATAGAAAAAATTATTTTAGACCTCATTGATACCCTTAATTTTTTACCAATAAATAAACATGTAGGTCTTAAAATAGAATAAACACCTCGCTATTTTTAACTTTTAAAAATATCTTTGGCCAATTCCGTTGGAGTTCTTGGAAGGGCAAGTGTTTTTCTCGTTTCACGTCATCGATTTTCGTTAAACACAAAAACTGTCCACAACCCAATTTTAGATGATTATGCAATTCACTCCTAGGTTTACCCTGTGTTGTAAACCCTTGTGCACACTCAGAAGTGTTGTACCCTATTATACTCCTATAAAGGATATGTTGATAACTTTTATTCGCTCAAGGTTTTTTTTATCAAAATAGCTTTTGAAATTTCTCTCTAAAGCACAGCAGCACGCCAATTTATTGATCCTGATGAGTAAAAGGGAGTTCTCCGAATTATAGACAGAATAAGATCTTTGGTTCAATGTGTGGTCCGTGTAAAGATGACGTATGCGTAACCATGGGTTGCTGCTCGCTCTCAATTGGTATCTTTGTGTAGTTCCCTGTCTGCTTAATTATTCATGAGTGCTGATCGTTTTCAGCTGGAAGGGGGCCAGACTAGTATTTGCTCGTTCAGCCTCCGATAGGTGTTTACTCTTTAAAATGAGGAAGGTCTGATGGGAGGGCGCATGTTTTTCTTTGATGACGGTTTCTTCTGTCTTTTTCCTTTCCCTGGATGGCCGCTGCATGTTATAACTTGTGTATAGCTTTTTAAAATTTTACAAAATACAAATTAATTAATTGGATTGCAAATAAAGGAACCAAATTCAAGAAATACGGGTTGACAGGATTGTAGTTTTTTGGTGACAGGTCTGGCGATGCAACTGTACAGGTATTCTACAGGATGGGTAAGGATACAAAACATCATTGTTCAATTTTAGTCGGCTTCTAGAACCATTTTGTGTTCGATGTTTCCCTCTGAAATGAAGTCACATTCGAGAAAACCGTTTCTGAAAACCTACAAACACCTGATTTATCACACCAAAAAACAATCTGCGACGCTTGTCTGCTCTGCCAATGCATGTAATAGGCCTGCCTTACTTGACACTATTTGTAATTACTCAAAAGAATTGTAAGCATACTAACTATCTTGTAACGAGTAATGGAGAGCTGAAGGGCACGACCTAGCTGGGTCAGTCTGATCTTAACCGTATGTAAAGTTGACCAAGAAAGGGGTCAAACTTACGTAGAATCAGAGTTAAAAGTTCCTGAATTAGTTCCGAGCTTCGGCTGGTCTTTTTTCGTGCATGATATCTGGGGGTGCCGCGTGGGACACGGAATCCGGTTCAATTCGGACCCGGAAGATTTTAGAGTGTCAATAATTAGGTTGGTTCCGATACATGCATTTCACGGTTGTTGTTTTTTCGTTATCTATCTGTAGACTATCGGATGGGGTGTTGGAGGAGGCTTCGTATATGGTCACTGTTTAACCCCCCCCCCCCCCATAATGTTGCTTTTTTAATGTAAACCCTTTGTCTATGGTGTCCTTTTCTCTTTTGTACTTAAAATAACAAGCCTCCAAACCCTGGAGGCAACATAGACGTGTGAACCACTTAACAGTCAGCATCACTTTCTTCCTCATAGCCTGACCATCGATCGATGCAATTTGGCCCCACTGGAGAAAGCACTTGAAAAAGACTCGTCTCGTAACAATTCAGAAACTATCGAGACAGGCGTCTCGTCTATATAGCGATTGTATATCCGCTAATGATTCATTGAAGAGTTTGTAATGAGTCTCACGCTGATTTTTGCTGCTCGACTCACAAAATATTCTTAGTTGGGGAAATCTGGCCTATGCTGGGTTTTTAGATCAAGCCCCAATTTCATAGAGCTGCTAAGCAGAAATTTTCGCTTTACACTTCCACTGAGCAGAATTGAGCAGGATATTTGGTTTGATTGGTAACCTTATTCTGGTAAGCATAATTTAGTTGAGCTTAGCTACTTTTTGTGGTTAAGCAGCTCTATGAAATTGGACCCTGCTATATAGTTTTGTGTGATTAATTACCAGAACTGCGATCACAATGCCATGATTTGATTGCTACTCCCGAATTAATCAAAGTAATTATCTCTCACCCAGTAGCCTTGCTATAATTAGGTCATTGCTTAATTGGAACATAGACCTAGATTAAGTCAACACTTACATGGCAACTACTGGACTAACCTTCCGATGTTCCCCTTATTCAAATAGAAAAATGTGGTTCTGCCAACTGGGCCAGTGGGTCTCCATATGCACACATTTCATAACGTTGTTAATCGTGATAAGATAGTCAGAGTCAATAAAGTAGCCTAGTGATAAATTACTAGCAGTGTTTGCAAACTGACAACGATATCGTAACATGGATTGAAGTTTCCTCTCTATCAATTGCTGGTCGTAGATTGAGCTGCCACTAACCGAAAATAGTTGGATGAAGGAAGAGTCTCTTGAATGTGATAATTTGGTAGGAAGAAACTATAGTAAACTTGCGGGTACAGCCATGTGTACATCTCTGTTGAGGGAGTGTTGCCGCTGAAAAGAGCTGGTGTCAGATCTCGACTTTTCGAACACTATACTCCTGCTCGTCTTCAGCAGAAAATAGTTGACAGGAACAAAACTTCAACGAGAATTGGTTGTTCAGTTGCCAAGAGTTTATGTTTGTGTTTCATGGAGGACGCATCGCAGAATTGTTGGGCCAGGGTACGGAAATCGAGCATAAGGAAGGGATTGTTGTCCGCCGTGTCCCGTCGCGGCACCCCGGTGGGTCGACGGATGGGATTTTATATGGATTTGTGTGACGACAGCACATCCAGAGCGTCATGCGAGGTAATAACGTTATCAATTAAGTAATGTTTGGAGCTTTGCATGGTGTGAATATTATTATATTATTTAAAATAGGACGAAATTATGAATGAATAGTCAACTTGCGGGTACAACCAATGTGAAAATCTGAAAAGAGCCGTTGTGGTCTCGACGTTTCGAACAGTATACTCTGCTGGTCTTCAGGAGAAATCTCATATAATTACGTTTGGTTTGAGAATTATTACAAATATTTTATTTGGTTTGCGGTAACACCATGTGTGTCTCTACTTGCCAGGTAGATTTTGTTCTTTACATAACTGTCTTGCTATATTCGACTACCGCTGAGTAGATTTTTGGATTTCGGGAGACTTCTCATCAGTTCTTAAAAGAACTGTCTTTTTTTATTTCTACCTGGACGGAAGGTAGAAACTTGGCTGGGACTACACTACTCTCGCCTTTTTATAGAGGATCGTTTTTAAATTCAATATCACGGAGTGAGTTCTTAATTTGCACCAACGTTTCGACTAGCTTGCTCTCTGGTCATCATCACGATGTCCCTTACAATTACGTTGTCATGTTCTTTTTCTGGACAATACTGAAACGGGACTGTGTTTTTTTATAGGATTATGCTTTTTCTTTTTTGTGTCAAATCCCTCAAAAGACTATATTGATCGTGTCTCCCGGACTGTGATAATTTATCTTGCCATATAGAACGACATCTCCCACACCTTTTCAATGGTTGAAGTCTTGTTATGGTCACAGACCAACCATCGATCGTGTATCGGCGCGGACGGGTCCTCCACCGAGCGAGGCAACCAACCCCCGGGGCGTTTCGTGTCGTGTCCTCGGCGCTCACCCCGAGGCATCGATGGTATCCTTTCGGAGTTTGTCATTGGGGGGGAAACGTCGTTAAACTTTAATCTTTACATACGGATTGTTCGCCTCGTTGGATAAATCCTTTTAATTCGCTATGATCGGCTGACAATAGATAATCATTTCAATCCATATCGGTTTTCTTTCGGGTACAAATCCCCCCTTCACCCGCAGGTGTTAAACCCCATTTGGAAGAACTCTGTGGCCACAATTTCATAAAGCTGTTAAGCAGACTTAATACTGCTTGACAAATTCTTTGCTAAGCAAAACTTGATTTGGAGCACGAGTCACAACAATGTTAATGTAAGGTAATTTTGGGCTGGTAACCTATTTCTGTTAAGCATTACTTTGCAAGAACGGGGCCCAGTTTCATAAATTTCAGAAAGTACTACTGCTTGACGAATTTCTTTGCTAAGTAAAAAATGATTGGGGCACCAGTCACACCAATGTTAATGTAATGTAATCTTGGCGCACTGGTAACCTATTTCTGATAAGCATTACTTGTATGTGCTTAGCAAACTGTTGCGCTTTCATGCTTTTGGGCCCTTGACGTCAGGCTTTTTTCTTGAACAAATTATTTATAACAGCATTTTTTTTGATATTATTTACTGGGTGGAACGTAACGTAAATTAATTGAAACTGAAGTTAGCTTGAAGGACTATAGTCATGTTTCGTTGTACGTGTGATAGCCATCAACTATCTCTTTGATACAGGCTTCTGTATGAAAGGTTGGTTGCTAGGGTCAAAGCAAGATAGCTTGCCGAGTCTGGTCGGATCGTTAGCATGATGACGAGGTTGCCAAGCCGATACTAAAGGGTTTTGCTACCTTTTATAGTTTTATTTTTGACATGACATAAATCCTTACTCGCTCTGAATGAAGATGTACATGTATGTTATATTGTAATGTACCTGTAGAAGTTTCAGCATTATTAGTCGTCAAGTTGTTGTTGTTGTTGTTGTTGTTGTTGTTTTTTTTTTTTTTTTTTTTTTTTGGGGGAAACAAGTGAAAGTCTCAGAGCGATGTCTTCAGTTGAGTCGCGTAGTTCTGCTCCAGAGCAGACGAAAATTGTTTTCGTGACATTGTTATACTCATTTCTACAGCACCTCAGCAAGCTTTTTGACCATCATTGTCTGCAAACCGTGTTGGTCTAATGTAAATATGGACGTTATCGTTATTTCTGTATATCTTTTTAGTTTTCTGTTTTGGAGCATTTTATCAATGTTTAGAAATGTAGAAATGTAAATTTTCCATTTTTGTTTTATTTATCATTGACAAATATATTATAGTATACAAAAACTAATATTCTTCAAATTTAACATCTATTAAATATATTATGGAATGATTTGAATGAATAGTAAGTGTTTTGTGTCCTACAAAAGATACCTTTAACATTGACGTGTGATTGACGTTTCACCATAAATCATTGTAAACTCTTAATTAAAAATATTTCCCGAACACCAAAATAGGTTCATGGAATGCCTGCCGTGTATAATAGATGAGGAAGTGATGACAACCCATCATATATTGTTGATTGTTACGTTGCTATAGACCAAGCACTGTCTATCGTTCCCACACAGCATGACACACGGCGCGATGTTTGTTTACTACTTACCCAGCCATGTCACCTCAAAAGCCATTTGTTCTCGTCACCGTAGTTTTTTTTTACGATGGGAACTTGTCTCCCGTTAAATTGAATATCAAGCAGGGTTCATGCTTTGAGCTTCTTGTGTCACGTTCATAATGTCAAGGTTTCAAGAGCAATATATTTGTGTGTGTTTTTTGTAGGCTTCTTTATCAATATTAAACCAACCGTTTTGTTTAATGAAGTGCAATAAATTTGGCCATTGTCTGGTTACGTTATCGTTAAATTTATCGAAGTGTGACCAGATTGCGAAAATGTTTTCCCACATTACTTGGAAACCTTAATTGCTCAGATTACTAATAGCTAACCGTCTTTATTTTATGAATGTTTGGCCAATAAACATCACCTAATTAACATTGGTCTACATTTAAACTCTTGCACCTTGGCGCATTTTGTTGTATTTGTCATAGAGACATAGTTAATGACATCCAAATACTGAGTACAAGTTATATATTTTTGCTTATTGTTTTCAGGCTCGCAGAAGATTCGCCCATGCAATCAGAATGGTCATCCTAATGCTACGAATACACTCTATGGTCTTCAAAAAGTAAGTTTTGTTTACAATTTTCATAATTATTTTCTAAATAATGTGTCACGTAGTTTAAAATGCTTGCATTAAGATCCATTTGAACTCTTTTTGAAATCCTTTCAAATCCATAGCTGTCCACAAGAATTTCAAAACGTGCACAATCCAGGCAACAACATTTCGTTTTGTATAATATTTCCAAGAAACAAAACAGCTTCGCGGTATACCAAGATAAAGTTATAGAGCTGCTAAAGCACGGAAAAGGTAGCTAAGCCCAAATGCTTACCAGAATAAGTTTACTAGCTTAATTACCTAGTCACATGTACAACACTGGTATACTGCTTGTGCTTGCTTAGCAGAATATTGTTAATAACGTCATTCTCTGCTTAAAGACAGTGGACACTATTGGTAAATGTCAAAGACCAGTCTTCTCATTTGGTGTATCTCAACATATGCATAAAATAACAAACCTGTGTGAAAATTTGAGCTCAATCGGTCATAGAAGTTGCGAGATTATAATGAAAGAAAAAACACCCTTGTCACACGAAGTTCTGTGCGTTTAGAAGGTTGATTTCAAGACCTCAAGTTCTAAACTTGAGGTCTCGAAATCAAATTCGTAGAAAATTACTTCTCTCTCGAAAACTACGTCACTTCAGAGGGAGCTGTTATTCACAATGTTTTATACTATCAACCTCTCCCCATTACTCGGTACCAAGTGAGGTTTTATGATGAGAATTATTTTGACTAATTACCAATAGTGTCCACTGCCTTTAAAGACACTGGAATATATTGTCACATACCAGTCTTCTCACTTGGTGTATCTCAACACGCATAAAATAACAAACCTGTGAAAATTTGAGCTCAATTGGTCGTCGAAGTTGCGAGATAATAGTGAAAGAAAAAACACCCTTGTCACACGAAGTTGTGTGCTTTCAGATGCTTGATTTTGTATACTATAATCAACAGCTTCCCATTACTCGTAATCAAGAAAGGTTTTATGATAATAATTATTATTTTGAGTAGCTACAAATAGTGTCCACTGCCTTTAAGCAGCTATATTATGTAATTGAGCCCTGGTGGCTCACTCTGCACATTAATTTTTCACCAAAAAAGCGCTTAAAGGAACACGTTGCCTTGGATCGGTCGAGTTGGTCTTTAAAAAGCGTTTGTAACCGTTTGTTATAAAATGCATGTGGTTAGAAAGATGTTTTAAAAGTAGAATACAATAATCCTCAAAAAATTTGCCTCGAAATTGCGTGGTTTACCTTTTACTTTACGAACTAACACGTTTGGCCATTTATGGGAGTCAAAAATTTGTCTCCCGTAACTGTAACTGGCCGACAGTGTTAGTCGACGAGGTATAATAGGAACACCACGCAATTTCGAGTGATACTTGTGTGGATCATTATATTCTACTTTTAAAATATCTATTTAACCGTTTGCATTTCATAACAAACGGTTTCAAGCACTTTTCAAAGACCAACTCGTCCGATCTAAGGCAACGTGTTCCTTTAATTTAACTTAAAAACTTAACTAAAATGCATTTATGAAGCGTTTTAACACTGTTTCAAAGCGCTGTACAGTTAAGAAAAACATTAAAAAGCAGGATTAAAAAACATGAGAAAAATAGCAATACGGTTTTAAAAAGAATACACAACACAGTTACAAAAGTAGCAAGAAATAAGTAAAAACATTGCAATACAAACAATCATATTACACAAAATAAAATACAAAATAATAAGCGTCAGGCGGACCCAGAGTAAATCAACCCCATTTCTGATTAAAAAAAAGGAGACAAAATTGAAAAAAAAGGTACGATCCCCTCTGCGACCGCAAAACGCACACTATAAAAATATACATGACAAAGGGTCAAAATATAGCAAACCACAAAATTGAAAAAGTGAAATTGTAAAGCAAGAATACTTATACCCGTAAAATAAATATTTGATATCTCACTTGATTGAAGGCAAGCGAGGCACCAACCATCTCACCATCAGCCGAATTATAATTAGTAATTTATATGCTCTGCTCTGTTTGCCCAATTAACCTACTTAAAGGCACTGGACACTATTGGTAATTACTAAAAAATAGTTTTTAGCATAGAAACTTACTTGGTAACCAGCAATGAAGAGCTGTTGGTAGTATAAAACGTTGTGAAAAACGGCTCCCTCCGAAGTAACGTATTTTTGGAAAATAAATTATTTCTCGCTCAAACATTTCAAGCTGTTTTATTCAGGCATCTGAAAGCACATAATAACTTTGCAAGAAGGGTGTTTTTTCTTTTAATTTTTTCTTACAACTACGATGACCACTTACGCCCAAATTTCCCATGTTTGTTTTTTGTATGCATATGTTGGGATATACCAAGTGAGAAGACTGTTTTTTTTTTACCAAAGGTGCCACAGTACCTTTAAAACACACCATTGATGATTCTAGGGCACTATTGAAATTCTGTCACCAGTGTACTTTAAAGAAAATATAAATGACTGTTAGTTATTGGCAATTTTGTTTGGAATGAGCCCTTGATAATATTGTTGGTGTAAAAGCTTCGTAGTGAGCAATGGAGAGCTGTTGATGGTATAAAACATTGTGCTTTTAACCTTGTATTAGGTCTGATCGTTAATGAAACTGTCAAGGAATAATTTCCTTGATCTAGAGTTTTGTGAGCATTCGATCAAAAAAAAATAAAAATAAAATAAAAAAATAGGGCTGTATGAACTTTCTGTCGCTAATGTACTATCAGATAAATTAATAAATAATATACATCGGAACTGTTGAGTAGGTTTTGTGCCGTGTGTTTCAAGGGTCAATGTGTGATCCGGAATATGATATGAGACGATAACGTATGAAGCCAAATATTATTCGGAAAAAAATTGCGCACAAAACTCTGAGTTTGATTTTGTTTCTTTTAAAGACAGTGCATAAAACCTTACGTTGTAACGAGTAATGGGGAGAGGTTGGTAGTATAAGACATTGTGAGAAACGGCTCCCTCTGAAGTGACGTAGTTTTCGAGAAAAAAAAAAAAATTCACAAAATAATTTGATTTCGAGACCTCAGAGTTATAAATTTTGGGGTCTCGAAATCAAGCAAATGAAAGCACACAACTGCGTGTGACAATATTTGTTTCATTGTTATCTCGCAAGCTCTGACGAACAATTGAGCTCAAATTTTCGGAGGTTTGTTAATTTATGCATAGGCCTATGTTGAGATACACTGAGTGAGAAGACTGGTCTTTGACAATTACCTATAGTGTCGGATCTGGGATGGTTTTTGCAGTTTGTTGAGAATGTTGATGATATTGGCTTCAAAATCCATTACAATTTGCTGTTTGGAATTGACAGTGGCACACCTTGGCTGCACAAACCTATTCTGCATTTTGGTTGAACACGTCAAATCAAACCCAATATCAATGACCCGTAACGAACCATTTTTCGTATTATTTACCTTTTCTACTCTCGTTGTCTCGTTAGCTGTTCAAATTTACCTTTCATTGTCAGTCTTCCCATGTTTGATTTTAATTATCGCCTCAATTCATCTCGATTGTTTGAGCCTGCCTGTAATTTTGTCACTTGTTTTTTTCTGAGACAGCTTCTATTATTAGTTTCTTGAATAGATTATATTAGGAAAGTCCCTTAAAGGTTCTTCATTAAAAGTTCTAAATGTTGCATCAATTTTATTGACAATGGTAGAATGGACATCTTTACTGAAGCTTTTTCATCAACAGTCTTTTGCAATGATTTTACAAGAAAATCAACAAAGACAATTTATCAGTGTGAGTGCGTGGTCCATCATATAGTTTTGTTTAAGTCAGTTCAATGTGTTCACCAAACTGTGCCAGACACTAACCTTTCACTGTTCGTGGTTTGTTTACTAATTCGGTATTGTTGATGGTGGCCTGGAACGGTGTTGCTTTGGAGACGAGCTAATTGTAACAAGTGCGCCCTCTTATGGCAGACATCTAATCAGAGAATGTTTATATACTGTGCTGCGTTTTGGCAGTCGTAACCAATAACTGTTTTGGTCATTGGCAAGTGATAAAGAATGGCAAATTCAACATAAACGGTTGTTGGTTAATACCGCCAAAACGAAACACACCCTTGGTCTACATCTCGAGGTTTGTGAATTACGCCAGAGATTAGGGCCCAATTTAATCAAGCTGCAAGGCAGAAAACACTGCTTGACAAATTAAGTCAGACAAAAAATAAATGGGCCACAGTCACAACATGCAAATTTAATATCATTTAGACTGGTATTATGTCTCTTTAATGCACTGAACACCTTTAGTAATTGTAAAAGACTAGTCTTCTCACTTGGTGTCTCCAAACAGCATAAAATACCACAAACAAATACAACTACAAACCTGTGAAAATTTGAACTTAACGTCGAAGTTGCGAGAGAATAATACAACTATTTGATTGAGAAATTACTTATTTCTCAAAGTTACTACAGAGGGAGCCATTTCTCACAATTTTGTATACTATCAACAGCTCTCCATTCCTCGTTACCAAGTATAGTTTGTATGCTAACAATTATTTTGAGCAATTACCAATAGAGTCCAGTGCCTTCAAGCCCTGCTACTGTTCTAAGCAAGTTTTTGTGTTTTAAGGCTTATAGGCCCCTGCTGTTGAGCTTACTCACAAAATCACTTTTGGCCTGAAGTCATTTCACATTACTTTCATGTTTATGAGGATTCGCAGTTGAATCCAATGTGTACGTGTGTACACATAATAAAGCCAACACTTAAATTCTTGCGGATAGGTCAGCAATGTCCGCCAAAGCATTGGGGGCCATTCAGCCACTATAAAGTCCCTGCTTGTCAAGTGACACACGTAGACATATCATGTTCCCTTAATAGGATCTCGATGGGGGTAAATAGTGGTCAAACGTCAAATATTGACCAACTTGTTCACCTCCGGACAGTACTTGACTAATCTGTTATTTAGGGAAAAGGCGATCACGTACCCCCTATGGAGGAGAGAGGCGACTAACGGCTCTCAAAAGAGCACTGATGAGAAAAGGCATGGAGGTAGAATGAAAATGAATCCCCTTTTTGCTTTGTGTTATTCGGCGCTGACAAGTGTTCGTATTTAATTTTAAATATCTGTAGATTGTGGCTGCCCTCGTTTGTCAAATTAGCCTTTTCAAAATAAAGACAGGGTTTACCGTAAAAGAAAGTTTAATTATAAAATTATTATGAACATTCATGAACAATGATGAGCATTATATACAACTTGCCACGAAAAAGTCATTTTTGAAATCCTCATCCTCATTTTTGACACCCCCTCGTGGGCGCCGCGTTTTACTTGAGGGCGCAGTGTGTGCCATCTCAGTCTAAAAATAGTAACGGGCGCGCGCGCGATATTTGAGAAGCTGGCCACGCAGCTGCTCTTATGAGCAACCAATGAGAACCACGTATTAGCATTTGAAACGCTCATTTGAAACGCTCATAAATATGCAGCAACTCCCGTACACCTCTTTCATGCAAAAACCTCTAATTAACAATTGTATACAATGAGTGAAAGATACAATCTCTTTAAAGGATTCGGGTACTTTTTCAAAATGTCTGCAGATTTACATAAAATTTACAGGGTTTGAAGATAATGATAGTGGAAAGCTTCCCTTCAAATCTTACTTACTGAGGTGCTGTAGTTTTTGAGAAATGAGTAAAACAATGTCATGAAAATACGTGTTTACATGCTCATAATTTTCGTCTCATGGGACGAATTTCATGACATTGTTTTACTCATTTCCCCAAAACCACAGCACCTCAGCACGTAATATTTTCAGGGAAGCTTTCTACTATCATTATCTTCAAACTGTGTAAGTTTGGTGTAAATCTGTGGACATTGTGTTTTTGGTCCTACAAAAAGTTGACACTAATGGCAATTACTCAAAATAATCATCAGCACAAAAAAAATACTTGGTAACGAGCAAGGAGAGTTGTTGATGGTAACATTGGGAGAAACGGCTCCTTATGAAGTTTTTGAGAATGAAGTAAAAAATCTAACAGAAAAATGTCCTAATGTTTTTTAAATTGTTTTCTTGTTTTCCATTACAGGCACAAAACTGGCGGCAAACAATCCCTGACGTTTACTGAGATTGCTGAGCAGCTGCCGTCAAATGACTTGAAGACATCGGGACTCTCGTTTGACCCGCGAGATTTCAAAGCAAAACGAGAGGTAAGAAACTTTCACTTTAGGCGGGTCACAACTATAAATGTGCAGCACTTTAGCTTGCCCTGAGTGTTTTGTATGTTAAAATAAATAACATTTAAAAAAAGATGGGTCATTTAAAATATCAAATCATGACATCATGGGCAGATGCAATTTCATATATTTTTTTTTTTTTTTTTTTTTCTGTAGTATTGTAGAATTACCATCCTACAAAGTTTTCTCGACTTTCTTTTAAAGGATTCCCTTTTTATTCGATTTAGAAGAAAAAACAAGCATGTTCAAAGCCACTGCGACGGTGGCGGACAATTTTGGTGTAGGGATCCCACAACAAAACAACCAATGAATTGTTCTCCTAGCTAGCTCCGCCTACTTCCCGGCCGCTCGATCACCGACGATTTTTGAATGGCATGATGGGAACTTTTCAAAATGGCCGCGCTCCGAACCCAGCCAGGAAATTAATTGAGAAAGTTTGAACAAATGGCGCCACCACTTTTCACTCATTTTTACAATAAGGGATGTCACATTGAGGTAAGTTAGATTATTATTTCATATCGAATGAAAGTGGTAGCGCCACACGGAAACTTTTCCATTCATAATATGTTGACAACAACCAAACTCTCATATTTTTAGTATGACCCTATTCTTTGTTTCTATTTCAGATAAACTTAACCACTGAAGCCAAAAACATATTGAGTATGCCAAGTTCCATCCGGACAGCAGAGCAATTGCAAACGGTAAGTGATTAGCCTTTAATTGTTGTAGCATTTTTAGGGTGATTTAGTGAAGTTCAAGTCTATCAACATCGTCTTGATTATAACTAGGCCTACATGTATCTCGCAAATAATTGTTGGATAACTTTCCGTATGGCGCCACCACTTTTTCACTCATTTTTACAAAAAGGGATATATCAATGAGGTAAATTAGATACTATATTATTTCATATCGAATGAAAAAGTGGTGGCGCCATGCGGAAACTTTGTTGGATAACTTTCCGTATGGCGCCACCACTTTTTCACTCATTTTTACAAAAAGGGATATATCAATGAGGTAAATTAGATACTATATTATTTCATATCGAATGAAAAAGTGGTGGCGCCATGCGGAAACTTTGTTGGATAACTTTCCGTATGGCGCCACCACTTTTTCACTCATTTTTACAAAAAGGGATATATCAATGAGGTAAATTAGATACTATATTATTTCATATCGAATGAAAAAGTGGTGGCGCCATGCGGAAACTTTTCCGGTAGTCCACTATAGTTAATGGAGACAATAGCAGAACTAGCCTCATTCACAGTTCTAGGAGTACTCAGACAGTACTTTGCTGAGTCATGTAATGTAAGTAACAAAAATCCACAGGCATTTACTCGGATAGGATTCCAACCCACATCCTTTGCCATGATATACATAAGAGCTGCAGCCGATTTCACGAAACGCTAGGATTAATCCTAACTCGAGTTAGGACGGGCAACCCGTCCTAACTTAGGATGGGTTCAATTCGTCCTACGTACTTGGATGCGGAACTGAACCCGTCCTAAGTCCTAAGATGATTCCTAAGTTAGGAAGAGTTTGGTGAAATCTACGGCAGATGTCTTACCAGGGTTGCATTCCACTCGCGCAAACGACTCGCAACTGTTTGCGCAAACGTTTTTTAAAAATCTTTTGAAAGATTGGTGCGTATACGCGGTGTCAATATGGCGGCGCCCTGAAATGAAGATGGCGAGCACCATACATAGGTGTTTTTTTTAACTTTGTTTTTGCTGCAATAGTCCTCTTTTTGACATCATTACATTAACTAAAAACTTGTTCCACTTGAAATTGTTGGCAAACGTGCGCAACAGTTAGCAATGTTTGCGCGAGTGGAACGCACCCCTGGACCCAATTTCATAGCTCTAGATCTGCTTACCATTAAGCAGGAAATTCCGTGCTCACGTCAAACGTGTTCCTGGGTTAGCAGGGAGTTTTTGCTTGTACTTGTGCGTACTCCATGTTACTGGGTATTCTTTGCTTACACAGCTACACCATTTAAGTTCTGCGCTTGCACATTATAAGCGGGGAATGGTGATCGTAAGCACATAACTTGGCAGTAAGCAGGGCCATGCAATTGGGCCCTGAAAGACATACTGAGCTTGCCAGACCTCAATTTCACTGGCGGTGCCCCACTCAATTTGTAATAACAATAATTTATGCTAAGCAAAGCACTTTGTCAAGCAGTATATTTTCTCTGCTTAGCTGCTTTATAAAATTGGGCCCACCAGTTCAAATGATGTATATTTTAGCAGTGGGGACAACAACAGTTTTAGTACTATGCAAATAAAAAATCGCCAAACGGAGATTGGAAACATTTATCTCTCTTGTTTGCCTGTTATCTTGTATACATTGTGATCTTTCATGATTATTTGTACCAACAGTAACCCCAGTTTTGAATACTAAATTGATAAAGATGTAATGGATCTGTTTGTAATTCTCAATGATTTCAGATTAAAGCGAACACCAACTGAACCAACAAAACACACCTGGGCTCAATTCCATGGCTTTGTTTACCGTAAGAAAAGAAATTGGCGCTTGGGGAAGTAGGGAATTCTGCGCCTACATCAAGCATATTTCATGCGTTAGCAGGGAATTTTGGCTTGTGTGCATGCAAACTCCACCTAGGCATTCTTCACTTTACACAGCTAGTGCAAGAGGAAGTGGAGAATGGTGATCGTAAGAGCATAATTCCGCGGTTATCAGAGCCATGAAATTGGGCCCTGACCCAGTGGCCCAGTGTAGACTTGATAAGAAAGACTTGTTTTCTGGTTTGAATTATAAGGGTATGTTCAGAATGCGTAAGTTACAATGTAGACCCAAACAGGTTTAACTTTCAAAGTGGTCGCAAACAGTTGTTCCCATTGGGTTTAGACAGCACTGAGTTAAACCCGATACGGTTTATTTTTGGTTTTAAGAGGTCTGGTTTATTGTCTTGTTCATAGGTCACAGTGTGTTTTCGTAGTGATTAGGGAGGTCAATGGGTCAGCTGGTGTGAGTTAAACCGGATGTGGTCTTTTTTATTCTGTCCACATACAGTATTAAAAGATAAACCGAAGGGTTGAACTCGATTCGGACTAACTTAAGTACCGTTCAGACACACAGAGTTGAACTCGAGCGGGTTGAAACCATGAGGTAAACTAACTTTTAGTACTGTACAACCTCATACCTGTCTCAGCATGGAGACTGACTTGACATTCCTTCTCCATGTTTGCATGCTGTAGTTGGTTGAGCTGTCTGTAATTTCTTAAGTCAATATTTGTTGACTGTCGATTCGCTCAGCAAACAGTTGTCGCATCTTTGTGAACACTTTGTACGCTGAGTAATTCTATTGTTAAAGACATGCTGTAGCAACCACTTGCCAAATACACAGGAATGGACAAGATGTTTGCATGCGTTTCGTCAGATGAAGAAAATGTGGCTTTTTTTTTTGTGAGAGGTAAAACAGTAGGAATGTATTGAGTCAAAATTTTCAAAGATTTTGTTAAATTTGTTGAGATACACCAATTGGGACAATAACCACAGGTGTCCAGTGCATTTAAAGGGATGCTGCAGTGAATTAAAATAAAACAGTTAATTTTGCTGTCATAACTACACGCGCCTAGGTACCAGGCCACACAGTGCACACGTCTCTATATGGACACAGCCAGGGGGCCCGACGGCTCGGGTTCCCGACATGACGTCACGTTTATGCCCCTTTTAGGGGCGGGGTGGGTTCCCCTTATCTCTTGAAAACTATTTTTAAAATACTTGCGCATTTAATAAAAAATATAAAAAAATATTTCAGGTTTAAAAAGTCATGTTTAATTGTTTAAATTATTTAAAAAAACACTGCAGCCACCCTTTAAAAAGAGAAGCAAATTTATACTAACATTTCCAGGGCACCAAGGCAATGACCAACAATTAATTTTCCCTAAAAATATGCCCTTTACCAATGTAAAGCTACTTTGCCCTTTTTGGGCCTGCTTAATTTTGTATGGTGTAAAATAAATAGCGTTTAAATTCTCTCTTTTTTTCCATTGGCGTTGTTATTTATTCCCATTTGCAGGCGTTATATGGACTCCAAACTATGAAGTCTTTTGCAGAGTATCCGCTGCATATGCAAGAAAAGCTAGTCAAAGTTGCTTGGTTTGAAAGGTAAGCAATGTAAAATCTAATACCATTGATTATACACCAGCTTATCAAATGCTTATATATTATATAATGTGTTGTCATTTGAGTAGAACGCCCTCCCCTACAGGTCATATGATAATAGACCCTCTGCACAATGCGCAGTGCACATACACGCATGTCTCCTGTCTGCGATTTTGGTTGTCAAAACAGGCACAAAAAGAATGGACCCCCCCATTGTGCTTATAAGGTTGCCAACCAAAAAACCAGGTCTGGTCTACAATCTGTAACTGATATCCCTCTTAGCATAAAGTTAGCTTGCATTTTTTTTATTTTATAAAACAGCGCTATGTGAAGTACCCCTAGCAACCTATATATATTAATATTGGATTTCATATAGACACTGGACACTATTGGTTATTGTCAAAGACCAGTCTTCTCGCTTGGTGTATCTCCACATATGCATAAAATAACTAACCTGTGAAAATTTGAACTCAATTGGTCCTCGTAATTGGAGATAATAATGAAAGAAAAACCACCCTTGTCACACGAAGTTGTGTGCTTTCAGATGCTTGATTTTGAGACCTTAAAATCTAACCCTGAGGTCTTGAAATTGAATTCATGGAAAATTACTTCTTTCTCAAAAACTACGTTACTTCAGAGAGAGTCGTTTCTCACAAAGTTAAGTTTTATGCTAATAATTATTTTGAGTAGTTACCAATAGTGTCCACTTCCTTTAAGTATGAAACATGATGCACCAATCAAATGACAAGAAACTATATTTGCTGAACTCTGCTTGCTGTATAAATTAGATATGGCATACAGCTCCAGAGAAGTTACTTTTCAGTTAGCAAAGCAATTATCTAAATCATATGAAATGAGTGAATACTACCGTCTTTACATTCAAAACTTAATTTGTCAAAATAATACTTTTTGTCTATTAATTCCTATTTTGTTGTTCTCTTCCAGCGTGCCACCAAAGAGAGTTATAATCAGACAAGGTCACTATGCAGAGAACTTCTATTTCGTCATATCAGGTTCAGGTAGGTGGTTTAGATTTATTGTTCGAAACTTGGTTTCTTATCGCATTGTTTCTTTTGCTTGAATTTAACATAGCCTTTTCCTTGGTGTTGCTTGTCATAGAATTCTGCAACTATGGCCAATAGAATCACAAGCTTTTTAAAGTGCGCAATTCCTTCGCAAGCAGTGCTATGAGATTGGGCTCAGGTTAGCTCAAGAGGTTTCTTCCATTGGCTTTATCCTGTGTGGACTCTGTTCGAATCCCCTTGAATGAAGACATTTAAGTTTTAGATGTGGGTGGAAAACTCCAGAGAAGTATTCCAGGGAAAACCCACGCAGTCAAGAAGCGAACCTCGGTGTTGAAGTTAAGAGTTTTCAAAAAGTTATTAAGGGTATTGGGTGCATTCGATCAGGTTCCCCAGGTCAACCCCAGGCTGCCCCTGGGCATGGTACGCTCGAATAGCTTTGACGTCATTCCAGGGGCTCACCCAGGTCAGCCCCAAGTGCCCTGCTTGTGGAGTGGGTCACTTGGGGCTGGCCCGAGGTGCATGAAGTCAACGCGAGAGGGTGAGTGATCATTCGATTGGCTCTTGTCAGGGGCTCACCCGAGTGAGCACCGCGGGGTCGACCAAGGGAAGCTAATCGAACGCACCAACTATTTCAATCTGTTTGATACTGTTTGCTTCTTTCAGCTGTGGTGACCATAATGGAGACCAAGGCAGACACCGGAGAGCCACAAATCCGCACCGCTGCCGTCCTACGTAAAGGCAGTAGCTTCGGTGAGCTAGCCCTCCTACATCACTCCAAGAGAACTGCGACAGTCTCAAGCCAGGGTGATGTTCAACTTCTTGCCATCGGTAGGGAGGACTTCTTTGACATCTTCATGAGGGGGCAGCAGCCTGGAGAAGAGCCGGATCATGTCAAGTTTCTAAGGTAATTTTTTACCGGGCCTGTTGTCTGGATTTCATTCATGATTTCAGGAAATTTTTTTTTTATAGACTTGTAACATGTAAGTCTGGATGGGCGACTAGTGAAATTTACTACTCGACTAGTTGCACCTCAAGATAGTTGTGACTTTGACACTTGTCGTGACTAAATTTTAATTCGCAAGATGCATTACGGCATATTGTTTGCCGCAGGCGCAATACAGTAAAATACGCGCTGAAAGGATGGAAGGATTGTCTTACTGATGAAGATGTTGTTGAGAATAATCGTTAGCAACACACATGGTTCAAAAAGCAGGAAGCTACGACTTTTTTTGTAGTAGTAATCATGGCGGCACGATTAACAAAGTAGTTGACTACGATAGTCGCGACTGGACTAAGCAATCATTAGTTGCGACTTCAACAATAGTCGCCCATGCTTATAGTGACAATGGTTGTCAACATCTCACATGCCGCGGCCGAGCAATTTAAGCACATTGAACTACTGTAAGTTTGGGTGGCTTGGTCACCGGAGTGTGGGTTCGAATCCCGGTTGTGACACTTTTGCATCCTTGAGCTAAGAACTTTACTATAGGTGCTTCTCATGGCCTAGTCCTGAGTAAATGGGTACTTGCGAGGGTTGTTGATGTGACTCATCATCATTTCGTGTCATCACACAACTGCATCCAATTTTGGGCAACTCGGAGTCCATTGTCATTAGCCTTTGCAAGGTCCTCCATGGTGCAGGTGTTATGCAGTCACAGTTCAGAAGTGGTCCATATAGTGTTGATGTGACTAATTAACAGCAACCTGTGAGCCCACAAATTGAGATGGTTTTTAGGACTGTTTGAGGCTGGTTGAGCAAGGGGAAAAACATTGTACTAGCTAGTTTTAGATTCGCTGTTTCAAATGCTAGTTTTAGAATTGTTAATTTAAAGTCACTGGACACTATTGGTATAGTTACTCAACATAATTGTTGCCATAAAAACTTACTTGGTAACATGCATTGGAGAGCTGTTGATAGTATAAAACATTGTGAGAAACGGCTACCTCTGAAGTATTGTAGTTTTTGAGAAAGAGGTGATTTCTCACTCAATAAATAAAAGACTTCAAGCCTGAAGTCTTTTTTTCATTTAAAAAAGAATATTTTTCCTGTTATCAGTTTCTTACAACTTCAATGAAAGTCAAAGTTTTCATAGGTTTGTGATTTTTTTCATAATGTTGGAATACACCAAGTGAGAATACTGGTCTTTGATAGTTACCAAAGTGTCCAGTGACCTTGCTCCGCTCGCATTTGATCTTTTGTTTTTGACTAATTTGAATTCTTTCAATCATTTCTTGCAGGCAATTGCCCTTTATGAAGTATTGGCCAATGGAGAGATTAATTGAGCATCCAGAGATGTGTCTCTTTCATTTTTACAAGTAAGTAATCATAAAGTTCACCAAGAATCAGGAAACCGCTTCTCTAGTTCAAGTCAGAGTGTGGTTTAACAAGAGAATTTCGAAAAACAAGTTGGTGTATACAGCGGTGCCAGACTAGTCTTTGGGGCGTCCAACACACAGCTCTGGGTCAAGTTACTGATTTGTCAGTTCAAGTCAAAGGAACAGTGGTATAACCATAAAGTAAAGGGGTGGGGGCAGGAGGATGTAGGCCTACTCTCAGCCCCCCCCCCCCTCCTCCAGCACCCAAATGAGATAAACAATGCACAAATGAATCAGACCTATAATTTTATTTTTGAAAGGGCAAAGCCATTTTCATCTTGCAAAGGGCATTTCCATTGGAAAATCTGTCGAAGGGGTTTGAAGGCCAAGACCAGGGGCAACGGAGGCCATGGCCTGCTTTGAATTCCAGGCCTGATGAATAAGTCGATACTGTTACATTAAATAGCCTCTTCAATTGTATCTTTGCTCCCCCCCCCCCCCAATAAAGTTTGGCTATGCCACTGCAAAGGCAAGATGGTCGTACATGTCTTGGCTTATCCTGGTTCATGCCTAATTTTGTATTGACCCGTTACAGGGCACGCAGCGCACTTGGGCTGTAACCCCATTGTGGGAGTCTTTGGCCTTTTCTTGTTTTTATTATTTCTCCACACTAATGTCCGATATTTTTTCACTGTAATTTGTCTTGTATCTAATGCTCTTCTCATCTTTACCTGACGTGTCATTCTCTAGATTTTAGATCAAACAAAAGACTCAGTTTTGCTTCAAAGTTGTTCATTTTCTTTTTTAAAATTTTGTATTGCTCATTTCTAATTTTGTATGTCCATTTGCTTATTTGTTTTTTTGTATGTCTATTACTAATTTCTATTTTTCTATGTTTAGTGCTCATTTCCAATTTTTGTATGTGTACTGCTCATTTCCAATTTTTGTATGTGTACTGCTCATTTCCAATTTTTGTATGTGTACTGCTGCTCATTTCCAACTACTCATTTCCATGTTTGTATTTTTACTGCTCATTTCCATGTTTATATTTGTACTGCACATTTCCAATTTTTGTATGGTTACTGTCAATTCCATGTTTGTATTTTTACTGCTCATTTCCAATTTTGTATGTGTACTGCTCAGCAGTGCTTATTTCCATGTTTGTATTTTTACTGCTCATTTCCAATTTTTGTATGTGTACTGCTCATTTCCATGTTTGTAATTTTAATGCTCATTTCCATGTTTGTATTTTTACTACTCCTTTCCAATTTCTGTATGTTTACTGCTCATTTCCATGTTTGTATTTTTACTACTCATTTCCAATTTCTGTATGTTTACTGCTCATTTCCATGTTTGTATTTTTAATGCTCATTTCCATGTTTGTATTTTTACTACTCATTTCCAATTTTTGTATGTTTACTGCTCATTTCCATGTTTGTATTTTTACTGCTCATTTCCAATTTTGTATGTTTACTGCTCATTTCCATATTTGTATTTTTACTGCTCATTTTCAATTTTGTATGTTTACTGCTCATTTCCATGTTTGTATTTTTACTGCTCATTTCCAATTTTGTATGTTTACTGCTCATTTCCATGTTTGTATTTTTACTGCTCATTTTCAATTTTGTATGTTTACTGCTCATTTCCATGTTTGTATTTTTACTGCTCATTTCCAATTTTGTATGTGTACTGCTCATTTCCAATATGTATGTTTACTGCTCATTTCTATGTTTGTATTTTTAAAGCTATTTTATATGCCCATTCAATAATTGCTCGCATTACGTACATAGATGGCAGAAATTGTAAATAAGTTTCTGTGACTGCATTTCATTATTTACATTATTAAATAAGTTGAATTGAAGTTTGTTTCTGTCAATAACCTGTGTATGATGAACTTGTGTATTGTTTGTTAATTGCTCTCCTTGTTCATAATGTCTGATATTGTATTTTTCATGTGACTTAATGAGCTATTGTGATTTATACCCAATTTGCATTGTCCATGTTTTTGTACTACTAAAGCCTGGTGCAAACTTCCGGCAAATGTGAATGTTTTGCAGGAGTTGAACACATTCAAACTGATGTGAATTATTTTGTTGCGAATTTCTGACTTCAAAGCTCATAAATTATCACATTTGCACTCACAGACTGTACTACCAACTCTTGGAATTGACTCTCCATGAATTTATCTCTTGACACATTGTATGGAAATTAATACTTGATTTGGTTTGATGTTGACTTTAGACGTGGGCAAGTGGTGGTAAAAGACAGCAATAAATCAGACTGGATCTACATTGTTAAGTCTGTAAGTACCAATTTTTTTTTTAATTTAAGGAACATAAAGTTCCCCCGCTCAAACTGACCTTGTTCCCCTTCAGAATTAATCGACAGAATCAAACGACCGAAAAAATCATGTGTGCAATTCCACGTGGTACTCGGTTGTTTTAGCAAAGTAGTACGTTTTGCTTATTACCAGGGGTGGATTTCACAAAGGTAGTCCTAACTTAGGACTAGTCCCAGGCAACGCTAAGAGATAGGACTGGTCCTAAGTTAGGACCAGTAACTCGTCCTAACTTAGGACAGGTCCTATCTTTTAGCATTGCCTAGGACTAGTCCTAAGTTAGGACTACCTTTGTGAAATCCACCCCTGACCCCATATAGCTTCAAACTTTACTTGTTATTTTACCTAGAGAACCAGTAACTTGGGTGCTGTATTCCTCTTTTTGCTAAATTGTCTCTAACAGTACAACCATTAAAGTAGAAAAAGAAATTATCAAACAAAATGTGATGGTTTGATTTGTGTGTTTACTTAATTTAAAGTAGTGTATACTTTGGAATTTGATGCTTGATTTTTGCTGTCACTTGTCCTGGAGATTCAAGTATTTTAGAGAAATTGATAAAGCTTTTCCACAAATCGAGTCTTTATCAATAAGTAGCCCATGCCATATGTTCCCATTTTGATCTATCAATGATTTACTGATATCATGGCTATAGCTGTCTTTCATTACTTCACTGACTGGATTATTTGAAATTGATGTTGATTGCATTTATGTTGGTTTATTGGAAAGATTTCTTTTTAATGGGTGTAATTCTTTTAAATAAGTAGAAAAGTTTTTCTGTGTAAAAGAAAATTTATAAAGGCACTGCAGTGACTGGACACTTTTGGTAATAATCAAAGACCAGTATTCTCACTTGGTGTATCTCAACATAAAAATAAAATAGAAAACCTGTGAAAATGTTTACTCAATTAGTCATCAAAGTTGCAAGAGACCAATGAAATAAAGAAACACCGTTGTTGCACAAACCTGTGTGCTTTCAGATGCCTTATAAAAGGCTTTCAAGCCTGAAGATTTTCAATATTTGAGTGTAAAATTACCTGTTTTTCCAAAACTACATTTCCTCAAAGGGAGCCGTTTCTCACAGTGTTTTATACTATCAGTGTTTTATACTCTGTTGCTCGTTACCAAGTCAGTTTTTATGCTTTAATGAGTGTACTTCCATTCCATTATTGTTGACAGGGTTCATGTCAGGTGTTGAAGCAGTTGAAGGCGGTCAAACCAAGTAAAACCCATCGCTCTGAATCTATCAATGACCTACGGCTACCAAGACTACATACAAGACATCATTCAGGTTAGTCATTGATAATTAAAGACACTAGGACACTACTGGTGATTGTCAAAGATCAGTCTTCCCACTTTGTGTATCTCAACATACGCATAAAATAACAAACGTGTCAAAATTTGAGCTCAATTGGTCATCGAAGTTGCGAGATAATAATGAAAGAAAAAACACCCTTGTCACACAAAGTTGTGTGCTTTCAGACGCCTGATTTCGAGACCTCAATATCTAACTCTGAGGTCGTGAAACCAAATTCATGGAAAATTACTTCTTTCTCCCTCAAAAACTATGTTACTTCAGAGGGAGCCGTTTCTCACAATGTTTTATACTATCAACAGCTCTCCATTTCTCGTTACCATGTAAGGTTTTATGCTAATAATTAATTGAGTAATTACCACTAGTCTCCACTGCCTTTAAATAAATAATAATACCAAAACTTATCTAGCGCCTTAATCATGTTGACATGCTCTAGGGCCTGGGTTAGGGTTAAGCTAAAAGCTAAGCAGGTACAACCTTATGGACCACCTGAATAATTTTCAAATATGATGTCAATTTGATATGTCCAGTTTCTTGCCACTGAAAAAAGGTAAATGATCATCTGTTACATAGTGGCTCATATTCACCAATTCCTCATATTTTGTTATGGTATTTAATGCTTTACTATTGCGTTATATTGCTGTATCGGTACTTTTATGTTATATTGCCATATTTTAATGGATTATACAAAGTATCAGGCACCTTGATTAGTTTGCCAAACCTGTGAACTACACATGTTTTCAGTTTTGTTTTGTACTTCATTTACATTTTCTCGATTTAACCTTTGACACTTACAGCTCCTGATTTGGCAGGGTCATCGTCGTCATCGTCGAAGCGACCAATGACGACAAGGGTACGGAATAACAGCGCAGTAGCATCCCACTTACAGTTCCTAGCGCTGCCCACTATGTCTCCAGTCCACACCTCACAAAGCTTAGAGTTTGACTCAAGCTATTCGGTAAATATTGTTATCTATCTGTTTTAGTTTTCATTTGGTTGGAAAAAGTTTTAGCTCTTATAAGCATTTTCTAAAGTAGCACAGTGTTTTCTTGGGCTTGCAGCAAACTTTTAAAAAACTTGTCTGAATGTAGACGACCCAGTAACTGGGGCTCTGTGTTTTTATTTTTTATTTGGACATTTTCTTTCTTTGTATTTGACATTTTGCATCTTCGTACAGAGCCCCAGTTACTGTGTCTATAATCTTAATGTACACTTTGGATTTATCTTTGTGGAATATTGTTATTTTGGTAGGTAAAGAGTATTGAATTAATATTGATTTCCAAGCTTAACCCATTAGACTGCTTTTCTGTATAATAATTATCACCAAGCATATACCCAGACATGAATTTATAACAATTAAATTTATAAAATATGATATTAAATTAATATTATATTTAATATTAAATTATAAAATATGATTTTCGTTTGATATGTGAGATAGAAGCTTTGTTATAAAAAATTATGATGCAACTAAAAAGATTATTTGGGGTTGAACAAAAAAGATAATTTACTAGAGTGACACTCCAACCAACAACCTTCGGATTAACGTGTCGGCACTCTACCTACTGAGCTACATGTATGTAGCCCTATGATGGCGGTCTCCCTATTTTGTCATATCTTTGTTTGGGGTGCCAGTCATAAGCCATAAAACCGTTAACTTTTGTGTAGCCAGTGATCGAACCCAAATTACAATACAACCTAAGAAGCGGCATCCAGGGAGACTGCCAACATATTGCTAGATAGCTCAGTTGGTAGAGCGCCGGCACGTTAATCCAGAGGTCGTTGGTTCGAGGTTCAAATTTACCTAGTCAGTTTCCCTTGTGGATTATAATAAATGGTAACTAAAGAATTTCAATTTTTTTATTTTTCTACAGTCTCAAGATCCAATGGATTCTAACCGGTCACTCCCCGATACTTTCATGACGCGCCAACGATCAGCAGTAGAAACAGCGCCCTCAGAGTCTAACTTCAGCCAGTACACGTCCAACGATGACCCCGCCCTGTTCAGTTTACCCAACATTGACTTCAGACGTGGTGCCACGCCAGCAAGACAGTCTTTCTCAAGAAGCAAGTTCAGAAGGATATCCAGTATGAACCCAAGTCCCTCACCGGAACGGACGGTAAGATTGCTGGAAGATATTTTTAAAGACACCGGACACCTTTGGTAATTGTCAAAAACCAACATTCTCACTTGATGTATTCCAACATATGTACAAAATTTGGGTTGATTGCAAGAAAAAATTGGAAGGAAAAACACCATTGTTGCACAAAGTTGGGTGCTTTCAGGTGTCTAAAAAAAAAGTCTTTAAATATTTGAGTGAGAAATTAACCCTTCTCTCAAAAACTATGTTACTTCAGAGGGAGCCATTTCTCCATTGCTCATTCCCAAGTGAGTTTTTATGCTAACAATTATTTTGATTAATTACCTTTAAGTGCCTTTAATTGTCAAGTGCCTTTAATGGTCGTAATAATTGCATTTGAGATAGGAAACATTATTTGATTTTTGTCCTTTTTCACACCAGTTTTGTGATAAGACAAGAAACACAATCAAGTTTCTTTTCTGCCGTCATTAGTAGTTTTTCCAATGGTTGTAACCTTGTGTCGACTACTTGACACCAGCGGTTGGTACTTGTTTGTTACTGCACTTGGAAAAACCTGAAAAGTTGTCATGATTTGATTGCCTGTAAAGTCTATTACAGCATACACCAGGTGAACAGGAAGGCCTTCCACTTACTCAATCACATTTCCCTACTTTTTCCCCCAAGAACCATAAACCACGCCTCTAATGAATTCTTAATCCCCAGTGCAAAATATAACATTGACATTGTTGTTGTTGTTGTTGTTGTTAACATTGCAGTCGTTCATTCCGCAAGTGACAGTAACAGAAAGTAATACAAACGGCAGCGATTCCTCTTCATCATCTGATAAGAAAGAAAGCTCAGTCTTTGTACAACTTGAACTTCTTCTGCCCAAAGATGTCTTTGTAAGTTATCAATATTATCTTGAATAGGATTTGAAGCTTTGCATGGTGGAAGTATATTTAAGAGAGGTTTGCTGTAACACCATTTAAAAAAATTGTATGCAAGTCGCCAGACACACAAGGCCTGAAGGCCACTTCACGGTGTGTGCTACAATCAACTCCTTTTCCAGGGGCCGTTGTGACCTACTCCTAGGGCTGAAACAGGGTTACCCCCTTTACAGTCTATACAGATGTAGGCTTGGGTGTCATCAATCAGAAGCCTGGTTGGTAGAGCAGAAAGCACTACCTCCCAATCTTTACCATGTGAATATCTCTTTTTGGTGTTGGTTAACGGCTAGAGTAATGAACTACCGGTTCTTTTCAGAACCAACCCTACTCAAAAAGAGATATTCACATGGTGTTACTGAAAACCGCACTTACCAAGGTTATCTTCTTCTTGTCTTTACAAACCATTTTTGGCAATTGCAATAAACTCATTGGCTTTGTAAAAGGCATTGCCATTGTCAACAAACTTTGAATTTATGAACCATTTCTCTTCAGCAGCACATCTCAGTTTTGTATTCACTGGTTTATTTTGTGTGTTTTTTTTCTATATTGCAAGCTTTTTGTATATTGTTGGATTTGTTGATGTTGCTGGCTCTGATTTGTTTAGCTGGATCTGGTATATTACTGGATGTTGTGTATCTTGCTGGATTTATAAATGTATATTGCTGGGTTTTTGTTTTTATGGATAATTCTGTGTATAATTGCTGGGTTTTTGTTTTTATGGATAATTCTGTGTATAATTGCTGGATTTGTGTATATTGCTGAATTTTTGTGCATTACTCGATTTCTGTATAATAATGTATTGCTGGATTTGTGTATAATGCTGGATTTTTTTAATATTGCTGGATTTTGTATTATTTTTGCTGGACTATTGTATATTACTGCATTTTTGTATATTGCAAGTTTTTTGTATATTACTGCATTTTTGTATATTGCATGTTTTTTGTATATTACTGCATTTTTGTATATTGCAAGTTTTTTGTATATTACTGCATTTTTGTATATTGCAAGTTTTTTGTATATTACTGCATTTTTGTATATTGCGTGTTTTTTGTATATTACTGCATTTTTGTATATTGCAAGTTTTTTGTATATTACTGCATTTTTGTATATTGCAAGTTTTTTGTATATTACTGCATTTTTGTATTTTGCAAGTTTTTTGTATATTACTGCATTTTTGTATATTGCGTGTTTTTTGTACATTGCAATATTTATTAATATCACACTCTTGTCGCTATGGATTGACCAATCAGAATTGAGGATTCAAGTTTCCTTTTAAGAGAAATATATCTTTGACTTGTTGGCCTATGATGATATATTTTGACATAACTGGTTATAACTTACAATTATTAAGTTTGGTTTTTACTCATATACAATTGCTTTATAATTGTTTTTACAATTAAGTCTTGTGTTTTGCTTACTGACATATTTTGTGTAGGCCTAACTAATTTTAATAATTATTTTAATAATTATTGTTTAAAAGGTTTTCAGAATTGTATTGTAAATTATATTTCCATATATTCTTATTCAAAAATGTCGTATGAACATTTTAGTCAACATTTTCGTACAATAGTATGCAAGCAGATCAGGCCTACTGTAGAAAAAAAATTATGGATGTGTATTTTCGAGGTTCACTTTATCGACTTACTGATTTGTGCTTATTTCCTACCAGGGTCTCTCAACGCTAACCCTTGATCTTGGTATTGATCATGAACAATCAAGTGTTAACTTGGTAAGTCAAATATTGATATGATATTTTGAAGGTAGAGTGGTAGTTTAATGTATAATATTAATCGTAGGTTTTGAAAAGGGCTTCAAAGGCACTGAACACCTTTGGTAATTGTCAACGACCAGTACTCTCACTCGGTGTTTATCAACATAATGTAATTATGCATAAAATAACAACTGTGGAAATTTTTACTCAATTGGTCAACGAAGTAGCAAAAGAATAGCGAAACAAAAAACACCATTTGTGTGCTTTCAGATGCCCAATAAAAGGCTTCAGGTCTGATATAGTGTTTGAGAGCTCTTGATAGTGTAAAACATTGTGAGAAATGGCTCCTTCTGAAGTTTCTGAGAAAGAGGTAATTTCTCACTCAAATAGTCTTAGACCTTTTTTTGGCATCTGAGAGCACACAAATTTGTGCAACATTGGTTTTTTTTCTTTCATTGGTCTCCTTCAACTTTGATGACCAATTGAGAATTTGAGGTCTCGAAATCAAGCATCTGAAAGCACACAACTTCGTGTGACAAGGGTGCGTTTTTTTTTTCACTATTAACTTGAACTTTTATAATTTGATGCATTAGGTTCACCAAGTGAGAAAACTGGTCTTTGGCAATTACCAAAGGTGTCCAGTGTCTTTAAAGCGTATGTATCAATTGATTTACAGTCATGTTTTACATCTTTATAAACATACCGTTTGTTCCTTTATAGGTGAGCAGAGGTGCAGAGTGCATCATGGTGCAGAAGGATTTCTTTGCCAAATACTGCACCGAGCATGTCAAACGCCACATCCGTAAGCTGGTCAAACCCTACCCTCCACCGGAGCTTCTTCAACATAACCTGCAGAACCACTCCAACTGGACCAACTACAAACATGAGGCCGTGGCTAGTCTAGTAAAGGATAGATCCAAAGCCAAGACATTGAGATTATGATGATGATAATAAAAACAACTAGGAAGCCATCTCCTGTTGGGAAGCCATCTCCTGTTGGGAAGCCATCTCCTGTTGGGAAGCCATCTCCTGTTGGGAAGCCATCTCCTGTTGGGAAGCCATCTCCTGTTGGGAATCCATCTCCTGTTGGGAATCCATCTCCTGTTGGGAAGCCATCTCCTGTTGGGAAGCCATCTCCTGTTGGGAAGCCATCCCCTGTTGGGAAGCCATCCCCTGTTGGGAAGCCATCTCCTGTTGGGAAGCCATCTCCTGTTGGGAAGCCATCTCCTGTTGGGAAGCCATCTCCTGTTGGGAAGCCATCTCCTGTTGGGAAGCCATCTCCTGTTGGGAAGCCATCTCCTGTTGGGAAGCCATCTCCTGTTGGGAAGCCATCTCCTATTGGGAAGCCATCTCCTGTTGGGAAGCAATCTCCTGTTGGGAAGCCATCTCCTGTTGGGAAGCCATCTCCTGTTGGGAAGCCATCTCCTGTTGGGAAGCCATCTCCTGTTGGGAAGCCATCTCCTGTTGGGAAGCCATCTCCTGTTGGGAAGCAATCTCCTGTTGGGAAGCCATCTCCTGTTGGGCAGCCATCTCCTGTTGGGCAGCCATCTCCTGTTGGGAAGCCATCTCCTGTTGGGAAGCCATCTCCTGTTGGGAAGCCATCTCCTGTTGGGAAGCCATCTCCTGTTGGGAAGCCATCTCCTGTTGGGAAGCCATCTCCTGTTGGGAAGCCATCTCCTGTTGGGAAGCCATCTCCGGGACCTACCTCAGGAGGACGGCAATGATGATGATGATAATAAAAATAAAAATAATAGTGGCTTCTTGGAGGTGGCATATCCGTCACTCGGTGACGCTTGAGGCACTTTAACATACAGTATTTTCCTGCAAGGTATGTTTAAATTAAAGACACTTGGACACTATTGGTAATTGTCAAAGACCAGTCTTCTCACTTGGTGTATCTCAACCTATGCATAAAATAAAACTGTGAAAATTTGAACTCAATTGGTTGTCGAAGTTGTGAGATAATAAGAAAAACACCCTTGTCACACGAAGTTGTTTGCTTTCAGTTGCTTGTTTTTCGAGACCTCAAAATCTAATTCTCAGGTCTCAAAATCAAATTTGCGGAAAATTACTTTTCTCGAAAACTACGTCACTTCAGAGGGAGCTGTTTCTCACAATGTGTTATACTATCAACCTCTCCCCATTACGCTTTACCAAGTAAGGCTTTATGCTAATAATTATTTTGAGTAATTACCAATAGCGTCCACTGCCTTTAAAGAGACCTACTCCTTTTACATAGCATGTGGTAAAACCCTGTCACTGTTCACACCTGTAATCTTTGAGAGGGCAAGGCCTGTTCATTTTCAAAAAGGCACTTCCATTGGAAAATCTTGAAGTATATGGGAAACTTTTGAAGGGGCACCTGCGTACACTTGATTCTCATATATGTTTCTAAATTATGTATTTTTATTGGGAAAAGTGTTGGGCTATTGTGAACACATTTGAAAGCCGCTTGCGAGACTGCTTTTTTAACTGTGGCATTTTCAGCCAAAGGTTGTCTTTTCAAATCCCAGAAAAGGAGCATTACAGATGTGCATTTACAAAATGTTGGTTGTGTGAACTGTTGTATGCATTGACCTGTGTTATACAATACAGCGCCATTTTCCCAAAGACGAAAAATGCTGTTTCTGGGCCGCGTCACTTGGTTGTGTGCTCCCTCTAGTTCATCTACATAACTCTATGAACTTTACTTACGGGTCAATTTCTCTAAAGCTGTTATAAGCAGAAAATACTATAAATGTATTGCTAAGCAAAAAATGTGTGGGGTACCAGCCACAACAATGTAAACTTAATGAAATTTTTTCTGGTAACCTGTTCCTGCTAAGCAATACTGTTCTGTGCTTAGCAAGTTGTGTGCTTACAGGCTGTATGAAATTTGGCCCGGGTGATCCTTCAAAGTCAAAAGGTTATCTCTATTTTATAAAAATAGAGTTATTTGACTGTTGTTCTTCCAGAAATGTTTCAATCTGTACAATTTCAGAGAGCTAGATCTTCCCTAACAGTCTCAGATTCCTAGCTATTGTATAATCTAAAAGTTTTAATAATCAATATTTAAGAAAGTAGAATTCAACTTGTTGTAGACTACATTTTAAAGTTTTTGAGAAAAAAACACCGTCCATCATTCCATTGTATATAGTTTTTATTATTGTACATAAAATATTCAGTGCAATATGTTATTTAATTAATGACAAAACGAACAACTCTTAATTGTAAACTTTGTATTTCATTATGATATTTTTGAACATTAAAATGTTACATCACAGAGTTTATTTTTGCAGCGTTTGATTGTCACCATTGTGACTTTTAATTTCAGCGTATCAATTATTTATTGTTTCTTTTTTTCCCACTGCCATCTTGTTTTTTGTTTAATCTTTTAGGGAAACAATTTAACCAAAACGAGGCTGCAAGGTTAAAACATAGTCTGGCCCTATTATGTTGTAAGAAAAGTACTATCATTGCCATGAGGTATACAAGGTACTACCTAGGTCTATTTATCTACGGCCATTTTCTGATTTGGACAGCCGTGTTGGTCTTTTTGGTCTGTCAACAAGGTACAACGTAACCAAATAGTTGATGTTACAAATTATCTGTTGAATGTTGTTTTAAATTTGTCTTTTACCAAATAACCCATCGGTAATTGCAACAGGGCCCTCTTTGAGTTGATATGACAGTTACCAATTTTTTCGAATTGTTTTGGTAAGATCCGAGTTCAATTTTTCTCTGTAGAAATCCAGTATTTCAAACTAAGGCCTTTTCCTGTTCATAACAAGCAACAAGCAAGTTGTGAAAGTGATTTCTTTATAGTCACAAAGTTAATTTGATAGTGAGTCTAGCTGTGCTCCGTGATCATAATGGGTCGATGTGGCTGGCAGCCAAAGGCGCCCTTGCATGCCTGCTTCTCGAACACGTTGTAGCTGCGTCCTTCGCAATTCAGCTCTTAACTGCGAGTAAGGATGATAGCCTCCCAAATTATATGGTCATAAAATGAAGCTCGGTCGTGGTGATTTTTCCCGACATCAAGGTGAAATTGTTGGCATTGGTTTTGTTTCCATATCACAAGTTTAAGAGCACCTGATTCAAGCACTGGTGTTTGATCAGCAGGGTGTGGGTTCGGATCCCGTTCGTGACACTTGCTACATAAAATTGGGGAGGCAGTGCTTTCTGCTCTACCGGCCAGGCTTCGGACTGATGATACCCAAGCCTACATCCGTATGGACTGTAAAGGGGTTAACCCTGTCTCAGCCCTAGGAGTAGGTGGCAACGGCCTCTGGACAAAAATAATTGTAGCCCACACCTTCAAGTGGCCTTCAGGCCTTGTGTGTCGGGCGACTTGCATAAAATAAAAAAAGAAAATAAAAAGTTGAAGCTTGTTGGTAGTGATGTCTAAGCTTCCCTCAATCGAAAGGGGGGAAGTTTGTCAACTCACAAAGTGAACTTTTCGGTTTGCGGTGATTTCTTCCCATGTGTATCGATCAATCTCTGCATCATGTGACACTTAAACTCATCCCAGTCGGTTTGTTCTTGTAACTGCTCCTGTAGTTTTTCATCTGAGGGGTAGGGTCGTAACTGAAATTATACACATTATGTAATGATTGTTAGTTTTCCTTTGTAACTAATGAGACTTTTTCTAATTCTTCTTCCTCTACCATGAAGTACTGACTCAATTACATGAGCAAAATTGTACTGCGTCCATGCACGCGTTGGCTCGCAAATGACAAGACATGAAAGCAAGTGCACTAATAACTTACAGTGCAGTTAAAAAGAAAGAAGAAAAACATAGAATTCAAACTGCCTCTAGCTGCCGGGCAACCTCGGTAGTCGAGTAACATGGCTGTGATATTTTTTCACAGGACTCGGGAAAGTACTGAGTATACAGTGCTAACACACATCGGTGTATGGGTAAAAACCAAAATTAATAAAAAATTATTGGTGGAGCTACATCAGCTGGTAAAGAACAGTTAAACCACACTCCATTTTAAGAGAAAGGTTCACTTATGCCTTGGTACTGACGACATTTTTTCTTCATTTTTTTTATTTTTTTTTTTTACTTTGAAAGCATGGGAAATCTTGTGTCTCTGCAGACACACAGTACACATTACTTCAGAAATGCAGACTGATACAGTAAGAGGTAACCCAATTTTCTTGTGGGTAAAAAAACTTCAAATTTCCCCCCAATACACACCTAAGCTATTATGATTTAATGTGAATAGAGTAAAAGGCCACTTGTTTTGTCCGCCATACCACTCTTACAAAGAGCCATATAACAACAACTATTTCAGAGTGAAAGACGGGTACTTTTAACATGATTCAGAGAAAAAGTTTGTTCCAATTTCACTCAAAAAGAGTGACACAGATTGACTTCCACTCTCAAAAGAGCGAAAGTGACACCACTCGGACATGAGAGTGTAATTTTCTCTCTTTCACACTAGTGTAACGTACCGTTTTGCCGAGGGATTTTCTGTGTTTTTCACTGAGATGATGTAGGAAGAACCTCTTGGATATGACCACACACTCTGCCCCCTCTGATATTAAGGTGACGCTTGGGGCGCCCTCTGTCTGGCCAAACACCAGCGGCTTCAATCCCTAGACACACACCAAGAAGACAAACAAGGTGTTAGAAATAAGAAAACGCAAAGTGTGGCTTTAATTATTCACTACTGGTCACGCAGGGCCTGGTCTCATTTCATTGAGCTGCTTTAAAGACAGTGGACACCATTAGTAATTTTCCAAAGACTAGTCTTCACACTTGCTGTATCTCAACATATGCATAAAATAACAAACCTGTCCAAATTTGAGATCAATGTTGTCGAAGTGGCGAGATAACAATGAAAGAAAAAAAAAAACCTTGTCGCACAAAGTTGTGTGCTTTCAGATGATCCAGACCTCGAATTCTAAATCTGATGTTTTGAAATCAAATTCGTGGAAAATACTTCTTTCTCAAAAACTACCGATACTTCAGAGGGTGCCGTTTCTCACAATGTTTTATACTATCAACAGCTTGCACGTTACGAAGAAAGGTTTTATGCTAACAATTATTTTGAGTAATTAACAATAGTGTCCACTGCCTTTAAGCACACAATTACATGTACCATTTGTGACTGGTATCCTGCTTACTTTTGCTTAGCAAAACATTTTTAAGCATTTACTTTCTGTTTGAACAGCTCTATGAAAATGTCCAGTTTCAAACAACTTGTAAGCACACAAATTTGCTTAGCAAAGACAAACATTGCTGAGCAGAATAGGTTTCTAGCCAACATTCCATGAAGTTTACATCATTTACACAATTTCAGAAAGTCTGTCAGCACAAACAAATGCTAAGCAACGGAAAGTATTGCTTTACAAGACACAGGTTACCAGGCACACTTAACATTGTTGTGACTGGTGCCCCACTCAATGTTTGCTAAGCAAAGAAGTTTCAAGCAGTATTTTCTGCTTAACAGATTTTTGAAATTGGTCTTGGTACCCACTCACTTTTTTGCGTAGCCAATTAATTGTTCTGGGGGGGGGGGTGGTGTTCTCCAAATGTTTGGTACTTACAAATGTGTCTTTTTCTATGAGTTTCTGGACTTGAATGAAGATTTTCTTATCGGTGGATGGAGTAGCGCACTCCAGTGGTTCGAACCTCGTTTGCTCCAACTTGTCCTGAATCAGATCGATGTGATCTTGCTGTATGGAAAACAAATTATTAAAAATTCAAAATCATGTTAATAGGCACGGTACACCTGTGGTAATTGTCAATGACCAGTTTTTTTCACTTGATGTACCCCATCATATATATGCATCAAACATAAGAAATCTGTAAAAAATTGTTCTCTACTGATGAACTCAGAACTCGGGTTTCAGAAAACTTGCTACTCGGACACTAATACTCATACTTAATGGCCCAAGTGTTTGTACCCATTACTACTCAGCCACCTCGGTAGTACTTGATACTAAACTAAACTTGAATCCTTGATAGCAGAAGTACTTGTACACAAATGCTACTCGTCCTCTCTAGCACTCGGCAGTACTTGTACTCATACTCGATAGCCTAAAGTACTCAAACTTGAATACTACTCTGCCTCCCTAGTGCTCGGCACTACCTGATACTCAACTGCAAAGTACTTGAATACTCAATTGCCAAAGTACTTGTACTCAAATGCAACAATACTTGGTACCTAACTGAAAAACACTTGACTACTTGTACTCTTACTCGATAGCCTAACTTGAGTACTACTCGGTCACCCTAGTACTCGGTAAGACTTGATACTGCAACCTATATGTCTCAAGGACTATTGAGTTGGTTAATTAAAGACCCTGTCCAATTTGGTGTCTGTGGCTGTTACTAGGGCTGTTGCTAAGGGCAGCCTATGCTTCAACACATGTTACCATGGCGATCCAACTGTAGCCAAAGCCCTAACCCAAACCAAAACACTCAAAGTTTAATTGAGAACTCACCACTTTGTCTACCATATCTGTGGGTGACTCGTTTATCGGAGTTTCTGACAACACTGCACCTGTGGCAAATAGTTAATAGTTCAGTTTACAATTATCTGATAATTTCATATCTCAGCATGCTTGTCCATATGGGGCCAATTTCACACAGAGCTAAGATTGATCTTTAAATGCAAGTCAATCGTCGTTCAAGTATGATATCGCAATACAAATTACTACTGAGTTACTGACAAATTATATTGTGATGAATTTATTTTATTGCTTTGTGTGTTTATTGTTATGTGTCTAAAAACTACAGAAATCTAACAACTTTATACCGGAAGTATTTTTTTTATATTCATATTGCAACTGGTTTGGTTCTCTGAAAGTCATGGAAGAAGATAAAAATGTCATAATTTGTTTTCTTCAATCATTGTTAGACCACAATGGAACCCTGCAGGATTTAATTTATTCAAGAAAAATGGTCTGCATAACAAAGAGGATTATCAATGGTCTTTATGTGTCGTATACTTGGACAATTCCAACATGAAATACTTATCCTTACTTGTTTTTGCCCAAGGCTCAAAGCCTGTTAGCACAAAACCTTGCTAAGCACAGAAAAGTAGTGCTCAACAGAAATAAGTTACCAGTCAAAATTAAATTAAATTTGACTGTAGTGCCCCACTCAATATTTGCTTGGCAGAGAAAATTGATGAGTAGTATTTTGGCCTCAGGTCCCAAAATACCTTGACAATTCTAAACATGCAATTTTACTTTGAGCTCAGGTATATATTGGCAATTGTAACATGAACTAGGAATTCTTACTTTCGGTCCTGGCGGTTTGATTGATGTTCGGTAGTTTGGTGTACTTGCTGGGTCTGCGGAATTCTTTATGGAACTCGAGTTTTCTCTCTGGCAATGTCCGGCAGTATCTGCGACCATCGTATGGTGGTGAAGCAACTGTTACGGGAAGATAAGAAAACAGTACCGTTAGGCTACTTGTCTAAAAAATAATAATTAATCGGTGGAAACTTTGACCCAATATTGCTCATCAAAGTTGCAAGAGAATGATAAAAGAAAAAACACCCTTGTTGCACAAATGTGTGTGCTTTCAGATGCCTAGTAATAGAAGGCTTGAAGTCTGTTAATATTTAACTGAGAAATTTCCCTTTTCTCAAAAACTATACAACACATCACATGAAGCCGTTCCACACAATGTTTTTTTTAATATTTATTTTTTACTATCAACAGCTTTCCTTTGCTCTTTTCCAAGTAAGTTTTTATTTGAGTAATTACCAATAGTGTCCATTGCATTTAAACTCACCTCTATTGTTGTATTTATCGATTTGTGGCACTGAGTAAAACACGTCTATAAGATCAGCCCTTGCCTTGAAGAGACGTTTGGGCGCCCTCAACTTCTTCAAGACTCGACATGTCCCCTACGTTGGACCAATACAAATAAACAGTTACTTATTCATGATAATAATTCCTTACCCACAATTGCTCAAAATCAGTCAAAAATAAGAGCGTCGGACAATAATTCTACTGGACATTATTTTTTAAGTGAATTGTAATGAGGGGTGGATGTCGAATTCAGTTCAGTTGTTAGAATCACGTATTTATAAACAAATGAAACCATCTGTGTGTATTGAACTTTAATATACACAGCGGCAAAACAACAAAGAAAACTTCGCTTCTATTAGTATTAGTCCAAACAATTTGTCTGGCCGGACCTACCGTTTTGATGACGTAGATCCAGTCCGAATTATTACTGTCTTTACATATCACTACGCCTCGCCGGAAGTAGGTGAACAGGCACGTGCTTGCGTCGTCGTGTGGTAGTCTGTGCACCGGCCAGTCTTTCAACTCATCCACTGTTCTAAGATACCGAATGAAGTCTGGTTCCACACCCTCGTTGCGGTGCATGAAAATGTCAGTGAAATCCTGGGTTTTCAAAAAGACAGTGAAAATAGTTCCACATTTTTGTTATCGAGAACATTAGTGACAAAATAATATTGAAAGCACAATGTAAGTCATAAACGTGCTTCACACAGTCAATGGATATATTTCATGTTAAATTCATGTTTCATCTAAAAGCCTTTTAAAGGCACTGTACACTTCGTAAATACTCAAAATGATTGTCAGCATTAAGGCCTACTTGGTAACAAGCAATGGAGAGCTGTTGATAGTATATAAACATTGTTAGAAATGGCTCCCTCGGAAGTAACGTATTCTTTGAGAAAGAGGTAATTTCTCACTCAAATATTAAAAGACTTCGGGCCTGATTTATAAGGCATCTGAAAGAAAACCAATTTGTGCGCGGGGTGTTTTTTCTTTGATAATAATTATTCCAACTTCGATGTGCAATTTTTGATTCAAAATGTTCACACATTTGTTATGTTATGCTTATGTTGGGATACACTAAGTGAGAATACCGGTCTTTGACAATTATAAGTGTTTAAATGGTGCCTTTGATTAAACAACGAATGTAATGTTAGCATACCTCTCTGTCTATTGAAAGTAGCTCTACTGAATCTTTACATGAAACAGTGGCGTTTCTGTTGGCATGGTGCATCAGAGCCAGCTCCTGTGTACAAATATAACACGGTTTAGAATGAATGTTTTAACACATTAGACCTACTACTGACAATCTCGGCAATAAAGAGTCAAACTTGTAACCCTTCATTGCCACCCTCAAGTGGCTTTAGTGTCTTGCTCTTTTCCGACAGACTTGAGAGTCCCAAGAAAAGGGAACCAGTGTGCCCAATTGTGGTCTGGGGGTTGTTGACTTTCAACTTTTTTGGGAAGATAGGCCCTGATATAAGAGGCTTGGCTGGAGAAATAGTCTGGCACCCTTTGGTGAAATGAGAGTTATAACTATGTTTTGCTATTTGGCATTCGGGTAACCTGCCAAAGATTGCAGCAGGGTGGTGAAGCTAGACTGAATGACTTGCAAGCACAATGTTATGGGTTCGAATCCTAACTAAGCTAACTACTGAGTTTACAAGGACTAGAGTGTTGCCGTTTTCTTGGTTTGTGCAGTTCATAATCTTAGAAGTTAAACCAATGTTTGTATGAGATAGATTGTCCGTTGCCAGCTTTGCGTTTATATCCCCTTTTGGAAGTTTGCCGAGTTAGTTCCCATGACGGTAAGATCATCTAAACAAACAAACAAACAAACAGACAGACAAACAAACAACACTAACCCCAAAGCTGTTTCCTCTTTTCAAAAACGCCACGGTTTGTATGTTTGGTTCTGACGTCACAGGGTCAGGTGACGACACAGTGACCACTGCAGTGCCTGATAGGATTAGGTAGAAACTCTCTGCCGTCTGGCCCTGCCGGATGATCACGCGCTTGGCGTTGAAACTGAGCAGGGGGGAAACAAGACGGTTTTCAATTTGACGGAAGGTTCATCGCATAATAGGAGACTTTCCAACGCTAGGCGGCAGCAGACATACCGGGTAAATTTCCATTGTTTACGTAGTTCTGAACATGCGCGTAATTCTGAGAACAATGGATTTACCCGGTAAGTCTGCTGGCCTCTATCGTCCCAGAAAGTCTCCAATTTAGTCTGATTAGAAAGTTAAAGGCACACAGTCGATATCACGAACACTGGAATTAATCCCATCTGGAGTTAGTACGAGTAATCCGTCCTAACTTATAAGATTGGCTCAATGCGTCCACGTTATCCTAAGTTAGGAAGAGTTTGGTGTAATCGACGGCTTGACAGTTTCTAATTATTTGTGTGAGAAATTACCTCTTTCTCAAAAACAACGTTTCTTCAGAGGGAGCCGTTTCTCACAATTTTATTTGCATAAATTAGTTATTGCTGAATTGATTTGAGGTTTTATTTGAGTGAGTTTACCTCTCGTACCATCCTACTCTCGTGATAGACTCCTGCATCTTTATCGGGAATTCCCCGAATGCTTGCACGGCGTTCTTCAGAGCCATTAATACCTGCATATGTTTCAACAATAACATTTTCCATTTTACAATTCAAGAATCGGGGGTACAATAGTCGTGAACCAGACAAGAAAATTGTTTTAAAAATGCAGCACCACACATCAGATCAAGTTTATGCAGACACCAGGGCCCACTTTCATAGAGCTGCTTAATCAGAAAGTATTGCTTAACAAATAATTGTCTGTCAAGCAGAAATGAGCAAGATATCAGTCACAAATTGTGCAAGTGATATGGTAGTTTGACTGGTAACCTCAATCCGGTAAGCATAAATTTGTTCTGGTGAGCAACTTTTTGTGCTTATGAAATTGTGCCCATGAATTAAATCAAGAATTTAGTTGTTACAATGTGAATGAAGTTGATATAAACTAAATTGAAAGTGGTTGTAAACAATCAATTGAAAGGGAAGGTACACGTTTGGTAATTCCTCATAACAAGTATGACTCAAAAGCTGACTTGGTAACGAGCATTGGGGAGCTGTTGATAGTATAAAACATTGTGGGAAACGACTCCCTTTGATCTATAACGTAGTTTTTGAGAAAGAGGTATTTTCTCACTAAAATAATAAAAGACTTCTAGCTTTATGTCTTTTATTCCTATCTGAAAGCACACAAATCCGTCCAACAAGGGTGTTTTTTTCTTTCATCATTTTCTCGCAACTTTGATGACCGATTGAGCCCAAATTTTCACACGGTTGTTATTTTATGCTTATGATGGGATACACCAAGTGAGAACACTGGTCTTTGACAATTACCAAACGTGTACAGTGCCTTTACGATCAAGCTTTGATTATACCATGTGCATATCCTCTGCAGATCGTTCGCTCGGATATTGAGTTAGAATTCTCTTGGTTTCTGTGCTGAGTTGAACCTGTTTGGAAATACAACATGAAATCCATAGAGAAATTAGGATCGTATGGAAATCTTTATTTTTGAGATACATAGAGTTCAATTGTTGTAGTAAAGCCTACTTTAAAAAAAAAAAACCTGATAGTACTTGAACTTTTTGAAGGAGAAATTTAGCCATGTTTCATGCTGCTTTTTGTTGTGTTTTGTTGGGTCGTTGGTGTTTTGCTATTTTGAGTTACACTCGTGAAGGTGTTGTGGTATAGCCTCTACCGTTAACTTTTCGCAGGAGGATTTTAACAATGTTGGTGTTTTTTGAGTTGTTATATTGTGAGTTACATATGAATGAAATAATTGTTGTGTTTTGTTGGGTGTCGCGATAGTGCCAAGGTTTGTCTTTTTGGACGTTGTTGCAGATAATGATAAAAGTGGCAATTTATAATGCGCCATGTCTGTCCAAAAGACACTCCTGGCGTAGGAGAGGTGTCGAAGCCAGAGTGCAAAGAGTATAAGCACAAAAATAAGTTTTCAAATGGGTTTTGAAGCTGGAGTAGGTAGTGATTTGTCGGAGTTTAGTGGGGAGTTCGTTCCATAGTGATGGGCCAGAGTGTGAGAGATCGGGCTTGGTAATGTGTTTTCTGTTGTATAGTTGTAGTTTTTGTCGTCCTAGTTTTCCCAATCAGAAACGCAATCAAGAGAGGGCGCCATCAGGATGAAATTTGTACACAATTCACCGTACAGTATGTTTTGGGAGGGAGGACAACATTATCTCGAGGAGGAGAATCTGGGAAGAACAATTACATAGGGAGGTTTTTTTTTTTCCAGGACGAACGTGTGCAGATAATTACCCACGTTCGTCCTGGGGAAAAAAACCGCCACACACCGGGGTCGACCCATGCAGGGAAGCTAAACGAACGCACCCATTGTTTTGATGGGTTACTACTTTACTCCCCTACCTCTTTCTTGACCTTGAAGTACGTAGGATCAAACACTAGTCCAGAGTTACGTAATGCACCGTTGCCATCCAACTCGTCCTGGAAGTCAGCCAGGGAGCCCAGCTCTGCTGGTCGGTGCGTGTCACGGCTTGACCTAAATCACACGAAAAATGCCTTCAAAATTATCTTAATTATTATTTACAAACAAACAAAACTTAGACATTACTGCATGTATCCCATCTCTTTAGAACTCCTTGCCTGATGCATGTTTCCCTCCATCCTACAATGTTGACTGTTTTAAGAGGAATATCAATTCCTACCTTCAGCTCCCCTGAGTTCTTTTCAGAACTGTTTAGTGCTTTTAAACCTTGATAGTTGTTTTTAGTATAACATGCTTTGTAGTTGTTCTGATTTAAAGATAGAGGACTCTTGATCTTTGACAAACCTTTTTTTTTCACCTAAGTATGCCTGAAAAAAACCTAAACCTGTTCTTCACTATGATGATCATACTAAATCTAAAAGGAAACTTAAAACCAGAATAAAGGTCATAGGGGGACATATGGGGTGGGGGGGGGGGGGCTTTTGATGTATTGAACCATTCATCTTGTACGTTTTGATCTCATATTTTGGGTGGGGGGATTCTGCTACCGCCCCGCCCTCACCTCCATTGCGGAGCAGAGACCGTTAAGTTGGCATAGCGCCCTCACTTTGCTCCGTGATCCTCACTTTATTCATAGTTCTTTTTAGTTGAAGGGCCTCCATGGAGGTTTTAAACTTGCAATAGAAAAATATAATGACAAACAAATCCTTTAAAAAGACATGTCAAGGCTTTTTGTGGTGTTTATGTTGACATCGGTGCGTGAACTGGCCTATTTGCTGAATATAACAATATTTTAATTTTAAATTAAAACCTGGTAAAAACTAATTAATTCCGAATACAATCCGGAAACACAGTACAATAATTTTTTTTACTAAACTATGTAAAATAAAAATGAAATTATTCTTGTCCGTTTAGGATGAGGAATTTTTTTATTCTCCAGTGTGGTTATAGTTTGTTGGTAAAGATATAAATTTTTTATGAAAAAAAAACAATAGCAATTTGGCGAGGCCGACATTCGAACTCAGACACGTCGTCTGAAGTTTGGCAGTCACTGCGCCACAACTCACTGAGCTAATCTGGTAGTGCTGTCAGGGAACACTATATAACGTATCCTATGGTCTTCTGTTCACGTCTTAGTGATCAAACGACCGTCCCACAATGCACCTGGATTCATTTTGCCTTATAAGAATTAAAATCGGATCTGGCAAGCACCAACGTGCTAGGGCGATTCGTTAGGCGCTGGTACTGTCTCTGAATTCCGGATCGGTATGAGCCACCGGTCCCGAGTTCGATCCCGGCCCCTCGCAATAATACGAAACAAGGCATTAATTACTGGGAAAGACACCAGTATGGTTTGGGAGCCGCTTTGTTTACCCTGAGCGAGGGGGGCAAGGACTGCTAGGGTTGAGAGATAGGGAAGGATATACTGTGAAGTCGGTTGTCATACCAGAAGGGTGCTATATGGAAGCCGGTAAGGGGCCTCTGTTTGTGGTGTATGTGTTGCGCGGACCATACATTGCAATGGGGGAATAACCCGAATCGCGGCTCCTGAATACCTGACAAATCGCAGAGTAACTTTTTGTCTTTTTTTTTGACAATATTTTTATTGTTCCATCTTGTATGTTTTATTTAATCGGAAAGATCGACGGCAAAGACAGGCACCCTCCTAAACATAAAATAATTGAAGATAATATAAAAACAAATTAAATAATAATGATTCTCGTCGCAATAATTAATTTGAAAAATTGTTTTATATGTTTGGTGTTAAAAAAACAAAACCTTTAGGCGCTTACCACCTCAAGCAATTATCCAACAAATAGATGTTTAAAGGCTTTGTCATCCTTTGGTGTTTTTGGACTGTTTTAATGTTTTAATCATATAGTATAAAACCGAACTCGGGTAAGTAGTGAATATACAGTGCTAACACACATCGATATATGTTGGTAAAAACCAAATTAATATTCTTTATCCCCGATCACCCGATGCAAATTTAACATATATTAAATTGTTTGCAGTACCTGCTGCTAAAACATAGGATTTGAAATGCCTCTAACTACCGGGCAACCGCGGTGGTCTAGTTGGTAAGACATTGCCTTAGAATTGCAAAGGTCGTGGGTTCGAATCCCACCCGAGTCTTTTTTATTTTTTTTCACAAAACTCATATTAGTACTGAGTATACAGTGCTTTAATATTATTTATCCCCGATGCAAATTTAACATCTATTATTTATATAATAGAGTTGTACAATTGTAAACATTTTATTTCAACATGTGTTTTTTTTTTTTTCGTTTGAGTTATCCTCGAAACTCCTGTGCTAGTAATGTCCAGGTAGAAAGAATAATCCCTTTAGGAATACACAATCTAAGAAGCGTTCATATTCAAACTCATGGGGAGAATAAGTAATAACATCTTTTTCCATAACTGCAGTACTTTGAAGTGAAATGACTCTCCAAATGCATTTTATACTATCCAAATCTGCTTTACTTCTCTTTATAACACGTACGTTTTCTGGCTAAAATGTTAGGCCTATTAGCATAATATATAACTTACAGTTTATTTTCTACACATTCCGCCCAGAGTAGTTTAAAGGCAATGGACACTATTGGTTAATCTCAAAGACTAGCCTTCACAGTTGGTGTATCTCAACATATGCATAAAATAACAAACCTGTGAAGATTTGAGCTCAATCGGTCATCGAACTTGCGAGATAATAATGAAAGAAAAAATACCCTTGTCACACGAAGATGTGTGCGTTTAGATGGTTGATTTGGAGACTTCAAGTTCTAAACCTGGAAAATTACTTCTTTCACGAAAACTACGGCACTTCAGAGGATGACGTTTCTCACAATGTTTTACACCATCAACCTCTCCCCATTACTCACCAATAAAGGTTTTACGTTTATAATTATTTTGAGTAATATCCAATAGTGTCCACTGCCTTTAAAGGCAGGACAGCTCTTTTCAGAACTGGGAAGTCTCCCGAACAATCCAATAAATCTACTCCGCGGTAGTAGAATAACTTAAGACAGTTCTCTAAAACAAATTCTACCTGGCAAGTAGATACATGGTGTTACTGCAAACCAAATATTAATACCCACCATCAATGCCTCAAACCAGAAACCCTTTACTTGTTCAACTTTTTTTCAACAGTTTACTCATCAAGGAATAGTTATTTTAGTATTTTCGTAACAAGCAGAAACTGCTTGACTATGACCACCAAACAACTTATCCCCCCCCCCCCCCGTCTCTTTTTGGTCGTGATTTTCAACGGGCTAAAAAGTTGTCCCAAACCAATTTTGTCAAAACCTTCTCATCAGCTCATGCTCATTTTAGCACTATTATTACAGGGGGAATCTAGCATCCTAGACTGTAGCCGGCAAAATCTTAAACCAAGTGGTTGACAACATTACAACATGTAAGGACTGAATCTGTCTATGTCCCCGCTATAGTGAAGTAAAAATGAGACCGTTAAGTTGGCATAGCGCCCTCACTTTGCTCTGTGATCCTCAATTTTTGTATTGTTCTTTTCAGTCGTTGGGAGTCATAGAGTTATAGGGGTCCTACAATGACCAATGTGATGTTGAATTGAAATTATGGAATTCTTTATTATTTAATTGCTCATAGTTTCTATTGTGCTCTGTTGCCAGTCCAAACAAGCTTCACACAAATAATTGCCAGTAAATTAAACCAAGTTTACCTTGGAGAAGATGCTATTAGGCAAACCAATGAGCTTTGCACACGGTTACGTGCAACGTCGGGACGAGCACAAAACAAACCATTTACTTAATCTCGTTATACACAAAATTAGAACTATGATTCTGGAAAGGAAGAATATTCCTGAGTTTGTAACATGAGACCTTACCGGTGGCTGACGATGCCAGTAATGGGTAAACACAGTTTGACCAATGTTCACTCGATGTCATGTGTTTGTGCACGGAAAGTAAATGGTTTTACATTGCCCTCATTGTAATGATTTTGCTACCAATATTTTTAATAAAAATCTCTCGGAGAAGCTGCAAATCCCTTTATTTACAACCTCAAATTATTTTATTAGAAGGGATAGCTGTCAGACAACTTCGCGATCTCCCTCATCACAACCCGACTTCACGCCGTACACAACTCAAAAACCACGGCGCTTGGGCTCGCTCAAACCTCAGTAATTTACGTAGGCTAACCATACTTTCAAAAGAAACCTTTTTTGTAGTAGAATACTGGAAATATTAAACAGCAAAAAAAAAGAAGCTACTTGACTATGACCACCAAAATCCAAACAACGTTACCCCCCCCCCCCACCTTCTTTTGGGGGGCAAGTTTCAACGGGCTAAAACGCTTTCCAAACCAATGTTGTCAAAACCTTCTCATCAGCTTATGTTAATTAATAGTTTAGCACTTTTATAACAGGTGGAATCTAGCAACCTAGGCTGTAGCCGGTAAAATCTTAAACCAAGTGGATGACAACGTTACACCATGTAAGGACTGAATCTGTTTATGTCCGTAGTAAAAATGAGACCGTTAAGTTGGCATAGCGCCCTCACTTTGCTCTGTGATCCTCGATTTTTTTATTGTTCTTTTCAGTCGTTGGGAGTCATAGAGTTGTAGAGGTCCTACAATGACCAATGTGATGTTGAATTGAAATTCTGGAATTCTATATTATTTAATTGCTCACAGTTTCTATTGTGCACTGTTGCCAGTCCAAACAAGCTTCACACAAATAATTGCCAGTAAATTAAACCAAGTTTACCTTGGAGAAGATGCTATTAGGCAAACCAATGAGGTTTGCACACGGTTATGTGCAACGTCGGGACGAGCACAAAACAAACCATTTACTTAATCTCGTTATACACAAAATTAGAACTATAATTCTGGAAAGGAAGAATATTCCGGAGTTTGTAACATGAGACCTTACCGGTGGCTGACGATGCCAGTAATGGGTAAACACAATTTGACCAATGCTCACTCGATGTCTTGTGTTTGTGCACGGAAAGTATATGGTTGAAAAATGCCCTCATTGTAATGATTTTGCTGCCAATATTTTCAATAAAAATCTCCCAAAAGGCTGCAAATCCCTTTATTTTCACCCTCAAATTATTTGATTAGAAGGGGTAGCTGTCAGCTACGAGTCGGACAACTTCGCGATCTCCCTTATCACAGCCCGACTTCACGCCGTAAAAAACGAAAAAACCACGGCACTTGAGCTCTCTCAAACCTCAGCAATTTACGTAGTTTAGCCAAACTCTCAAAAGAAACCTCTTTTGTAGTAGAATACTGGAAATATCAAACAGCAAATGTGATTTAAATCATTGTGACCAAAAAAAAACCTACTTGACTATGACCACCAACATCCAAACAACGTTACCACCACCCCCCCCCCCCCTCTTTTTGGTCGCAAGTTTCAACGGGCTAAAAACGCTTTCCAAAACAATGTTGTCAAAACCTTCTTATCAGCTCATGTTAATTAATAGTTTAGCACTATTATTACAGGGGGAATCTAGCAACCTAGACTGTAGCCGGTAAAATCTTAAACCAAGTGGTTGACAACATTACACTATGTAAGGACTGAATCTGTTTATGTCCGTAGTAAAAATGAGACCGTTAAGTTGGCATAGCGCCCTCACTTTGCTCTGTGATCCTCGATTTTTGTATTGTTCTTTTCAGTCGTAGGGAGTCATAGAGTTGTAGGGGTCCTACAACGACCAATGTGATGTTTAATTGAAATTCTGGAATTCTATATTATTTAATTGGTCACAGTTTCTATTGTGCACTGTTGCCAGTCCAAACAAGCTTCACACAAATAATTGCCAGTAAATTAAACCAAGTTTATCTTGGAGAAGATGCTATTAGGCAAACCAATGAGCTTTGCACACGGTTACGTGCAACGTCGGGACGAGCACAAAACATACCATTTACTTAATCTCGTTATACACAAAATTAGAACTATAATTCTGGAAAGGAAGAATATTCCGGAGTTTGTAACATGAGACCTTACCGGTGGCTGACGATGCCAGTAATGGGTAAACACAGCTTGACCAATGTTCACTCGATGTCATGTGTTTGTGCACGTAAAGTAAATGGTTTCACATTGCCCTCATTGTAATGATTTTACTACCAATATTTTCAATAAAAAAAACCCGAAAGGCTGCAAATCCTTTTATTTTCACCCTCAAATGATTTGATTAGAAGGGGTAGCTGTCAGCTACGAGTCGGACAACTTTGCGATCTCCCTTATCACAGCCCGACTTCACGCCGTACACAACGCAAAAACCACGGCGCTTGGGCTCGCTCACACCTCAGCAATTTACGTAGTCTAGCCATACTCTCAAAATAAACCTCTTTTGTAGTAGAATACTGGAAATATCAAACAGTAAAAAAAAAATACTTGACTATGACCACCAAAATCCAAACAACGTTACCCCCCCCCCCCCCACCCTGTTTTGGGGGGCAAGTTTCAACGGGCTAAAACGCTTTCCAAAACAGTGTTGTCAAAACCTTCTCATCAGCTCATGTTAATTAATAGTTTAGCACTTTTATAACAGGTGGAATCTAGCAACCTAGGCTGTAGCCGGTAAAATCTGAAACCAAGTGGTTGACAACATTACACTATGTAAGGACTGAATCTGTTTATGTCCGTAGTAAAAATGACACCGTTAAGTTGGCATAGCGCCCTCACTTTGCTCTGTGATCCTCGATTTTGTTATTGTTCTTTTCAGTCGTAGGGAGTCATAGAGTTGTAGAGGTCCTACAATGACCAATGTGATGTTGAATTGAAATTCTGGAATTCTATATTATTTAATTGCTCACAGTTTCTATTGTGCACTGTTGCCAGTCCAAACAAGCTTCACACAAATAATTGTCAGTAAATTAAACCAAGTATACCCTTGAGAAGATGCTAGTTGCAACGACGGGCCGAGCATTAAACAAACCATTGACGTAGTCGCATTATACACAAATTTAGAAATAGAATTCTAGAGTGGAGGAATATACACAGAAGCTAATTAATGTGCGACAATATAAGAAAACTGTTGCTTTGTCAAACGTGCCCGCTGGCGTGATCCCCATTTATGAGTATTTCAACGCTAACAGCTACTTCTTTTTCAACATGACCTGCCAAGTCCAAAACTGTGTCCACCAAAATCCTGAACGTGGCGTTTAAAAAATTACACAATTGTTGGCCTTCATCACGAAATGATTATAGCAATTTCTTAGTAAGGAAAAAACTAAGTCCTCCCAAAGTCGTAAAGTAACCCAGTTGAGCCGCTAAAGTTCGTTGTATAGCGCTGTTTTATCAGATTAAAACACTGTCCCAAACAATTCACTTTGTCAACAATACCTTCTCATCAGCGTATAATATTATTTAAGCATTTTTAGAAGAGAAGGGGAAACAGGCATGCTAGACTGTAGCCGGCAAATCCTAAACAAGACGTTGACATACATTAACATATTATTATACTTGAATTTACGTCCCTGCATAACTCCGCAGTAAGCGGAACCGTGACATTAGACCATGTATTTTATACCCATCGCTAAGTTTGCTCCACGAATTAAAAACTCTGGCTTACAATCTTAAATGTATCATTTCATTCTTGCAATTGTTTTTCAAGAAGTGCGGATTGAGATATGTATAATCTTGAAGCGGCTAAGTTTCCCATCAGACATACTGACCTTCCAGGCCCCTTTACTCACGGTCAAGGAAATACTGTCGCTTTTTGAGATTCTCGGGGCAGAAAATCGAATAATATTTAGATGTCTCGACTAGACAGTCGTACTTTTTTGTGACCGTTAAACTGACATAGCGCCCTCACCGGGCTAAGTCATTATCCATTGTCCTTGTCGGTGCTTTTTGTTCAAGAATTTGGTGGAGTCCCATAAGGTCCAATGTGATTTGGACTTTAAATTAAATCTCATACCACGGGAAATCCTTAGCATGGCCTCCATTGTTGTTTCCTCTCAGCCTCGATATGAAGGTTCGCATAACGAGTGCAAAGATTGTTGTGTATCAGAAGTAAATGAAGAAATGGGAAATGTACTTTGTAATGTGTAATAGGTTATACGCCGACTGTATGCGTGTGTGTACTTCTGAAGGATTTAACTTGTATCTGACAAACTTATTGTTCACGCCTTAGAAGAAAACAAAACAAAATAAAGTTAACAATAATTGTGCTCATCAACAAATTAATACTGGGCGACCCTTCATATCCTTATTTGTTTTACCAAGATGTAAACTCATGTGGTAGGCCTACTATTTTAATGTTTTGTTTGTAAACCTTTATTGGCCTTCCCTCTTACTAGGTTGCAATACAACAAATATTCTAACTAGATCACTCATTTACAGAGTGTAAAACAATTCAAATTTTAGGTGCATTTACTGCTAGTGTTACTTCAAAAACATAGCAATCGGATGGTTAGAAACTAGTGCCACCATTTGTTTGTCTGAAACCAAGTGTAACCAAACCGAGGCTGAAAGGGAAATTAGTCTGGTCCCTTAGTTCTAACTTCACAATCCGTATTATGTTATTGTTATTGCAGTCAGGAAAACGGGACGGCAAAGAAAGATGGAAGGTGCGTCGATTATGGCTCAGTGGGGATTGACATGTTGGTTGGTGTTCATACTTAAAGTGGTAAGTCAAACAAGATTTTTTATTTTACAATACGAAAGCGCCAAATAATGATTTATCTAGTCAATAATGAATGGTTTGGAAAACAACTGCTTGACTTGTCTTTCCTCGGTTGCAATCACTTTGCAACATGCGTTTAGGGACTGTGACAATTTAGGGGCCTTAAGCCCTTTTCACACGACGAAGTCAAACTAGGGTCCTTGGTCCCCGGTGCCAGTTGTCTTGACCAAGGACGTTAGTCAAACTCAAACAGGACCTTTCACACGGCGCAGAAACCAACGTCCCGTGTCTCAGAACATTCGTCTTTTGTGGTGCTAAAGGTCAACATTGTTCATCGCCATTTCACTGATATCCGCATCGCCAACGTATGTACCATTCATTTTTCTGCACTGTCGTGAATCAACGGCCCCTAAAAAAGATTTTTGTTTTGGACGAAGAATGAACGTGTAGTTGAGTTGCTCGAACCATTCACTCATGCTCCGACCACCAATTCCAAACAGAAAATGTAACAATCGATTATAAACTGGGGAGTGCAGATTCTTACCGATGAATGTTGTCATAAATCTGGCTTGTTGCACACTGAATTTTTTTTTATATAAATATGTCGTTCTATGCTCGATCATGAAACTTATCGAACGAATGCTACGTAGGCCTACTCCTAGAACTATGATGGAATTTCAGGGAAAATCAAATTGATTTTCGAGAGTGAACTTTTTAAAACATGTCTCAACGATCTCATGCTAAACATTGAAAACTTGCTCTCTTGAAGGAGTCGTGCACACACGTTCTCATAAACATGCTCAAAGGTTTAACGTTATCGCACAACGGGGTCGAACATCTCGATTTTCTTGCACTATGTGTTTCTTCTTGCGCGCATGCGTGGTAGCTCCAGCCACACCAGGGTCCTTCGTTACGCAAGCAATGTTCATTCACACAGCACACACGGGCGATCGTGGTATAATTTTCACAACGTTGTGTTTTTAAGACGGAGGTCTGGACCTTGGTCTTAAAAAGACCAGGGACCCGTGCCTATTTAAGCAGAGGTTCCTTTCACACGATGTGGATTAAACAACGTTGTGTTCCTAAGACCAAGGACCCCCTGCTTAATTTCCTCGTGTGAAAAGGCCTTTAACGGCTATGTATAGACTCATAGAATCCCACAATGACACTGCTATTATTCTATGCATGGGAATTATGTAATACTACAAAGGATGGTTGCAGTTGTCATTGTTCCGATGGTAGTAATCAATCTGTACAAGTCTGAAATCGTACATCACACTATGGTTAGCTTGGTATGCAATAGGTTCATAGTGAATACACCCAGTGCAAAAGTATTGTATTTTTAACAATTGTCCGTTTGCCAAGTGCTTCTGTCAGCTCGTCATTGCTTCCCATAGCTATGTCAACCACTGCGATAATGGAAAATGCACTTTGGCTGGTCTTTTCTTAATGGACTGGCTAAGGTGTTTTGACCCTTAACCTCGATAGAACACATTCCATATATAAACATCACCTATGACCTTTGTTTACACCGAAAAGGGAAATAAATTATTTAAAAAATTGTTGAAAAGCGTTTTAAAAACTTGCGTTATAATATTATTGCTATAGAGAAGCGTGCTTGTTTGTAAAGCAGATCAAACATTAAAAGAGGGGAACCAATGTCTATTAATAAAATCTGCAAATTTATTGCAAAGTTAACACAGATTTGTACACGTTAGCATGCTCTGTTCTTTAAAAAAAATGTTTATGTTTTTTGCTGCGAGGGACCCTGTTCACATAGGATAGGAACCGTAACAATGAAAACAAATAATAACGTTAAACATTTTTTTTATTTTTTATTCTTGAAAGCTTGAACTACGGTTTAATATATTTTGTTTTCATGGTTTTTTCCTGCCTCGAAATAAATGTATCTAAACCTATATTATGAAAGGGCTATTGGCTGGCCCTTTTTCGTTTGACACTTTCATTTGTTGCGAGGGACCGTGTTCACATGTAGGGACCGTACAACAAACTTTTTTGTATATGATTAAAGGTTGCCCGAACTTAGCATTGTACTGGTCTGGTCTGTTATATAATGTTACAATGGTGTGGTTGCCAATTCCTTTTGAGCTAGTCTTTGCTTCCCATAGATATGTAGATCACTGCCAGTAGTACGAAAAGGCACTTTAGCAAGCTTGGATATAATAACACAAAAAGGAAGAAACCAGTGTCCATTGATAAAATCTTTGAAAATTAATTGCATTACAAAATATTGAATTGTCAAATTAAGCTTGCCCGTACATTTTTAATTTTGTGAACAAATAATATATATTGTTTTTATTCAATTCTTAAAAGATTGAACTACGTTTTAATATAATTTGTTGTCATGTTTTTTTCTGCCGCGAAATAAATATACCCAAAGCTATATGAAAGGGATATTGCCTGGCCCTTTTTTTATCAGTATTTGACACTTTCATTTGTTGCGAGGGACCGTGTTCACATATAGGGACCGTACAACAAACTTTTTTTGGATATGATTAAAGGTTGCCCGAACTTAGCATTGTACTGGTCTGGTCTGTTATATAATGTTACAATGGTGTGGTTGCCAGTTCCTTCTAGCTAGTCTTTGCTTCCCATAGCTATGTAGATCACTGCCAGTAGTACGAAAAGGCACTTTAGCAAGCTTGGATATAATAACACAAAAAGGAAGAAACCAGTGTCCATTGACAAAATCTTTGAAAATTAATTGCATTACAAAATATTGAATTGTCAAATTAAGCTTGCCCGTACATTTTTAATTTCGTGAACAAATAATATATATTGTTTTTATTCAATTCTTAAAAGATTGAACTACGTTTTAATATAATTTGTTGTCATGTTTTTTTCTGCCGCGAAATAAATATACCCAAAGCTATATGAAAGGGATATTGCCTGGCCCTTTTTTTATCAGTATTTGACACTTTCATTTGTTGCGAGGGACCGTGTTCACATATAGGGACCGTACAACAAACTTTTTTTTGATATGATTAAAGGTTGCCCGAACTTAGCATTGTACTGGTCTGGTCTGTTATATAATGTTACAATGGTGTGGTTGCCAGTTCCTTCTAGCTAGTCTTTGCTTCCCATAGATATGTAGATCACTGCCAGTAGTACGAAAAGGCACTTTGGCAGGATTGGATAAAATATAAGAAAATAGGAAGAAACCAGTGTCCATTGAAAAAATCTTTGAAAATTATCTGTATACACAAATATTGATTTGTACAGTTAAGCTGACCCGTTTATTTAAATTTTCATTAAAAAAATAATAAATTCTATTTTATTTTTATTTTTTATTCATCAAAGCTTGAACTACGTTTTAATATATTTTGTTGTCATGTTTTTTTGTTCTGCTGTTAAATAAATGTATCCAAACCAATATGAACGGGATATTGCCTGGCTCTTTTTTGTTCAGTATTTGACACTTTCGTTTGCTGCGAGGGACCGTGTTCGCATATAGGGACCGTACAACAAACTTTGTTGGATATGATTAAAGGTTGCCCGAACTTAGCATTGTACTGGTCTGGTCTGTTATATAATGTTACAATGGTGTGGTTGCCAGTTCATTCTAGCTAGTCTTTGCTTCCCATAGATATGTAGATCACTGCCAGTAGTACGAAAAGGCACTTTAGCAAGCTTGGATATAATAACACAAAAAGGAAGAAACCAGTGTCCATTGATAAAATCTTTGAAAATTAATTGCATTACAAAATATTGAATTGTCAAATTAAGCTTGCCCGTACATTTTTAATTTTGTGAACAAATAATATATATTGTTTTTATTCAATTCTTAAAAGATTGAACTACGTTTTAATATAATTTGTTGTCATGTTTTTTTCTGCCGCGAAATAAATATACCCAAAGCTATATGAAAGGGATATTGCCGGGCCCATTTTTATTCAGTATGTGACACTTTCGTTTGCTGCGAGGGACCGTGTTCACATATAGGGACCGTACAACAAACATTTTTGGGATATGAATAAAGGTTGCCCGAACTTAGCATTGTACTGGTCTGGTCTGTTATATAACGTTACAATGGTGTGGTTGCCAGTTCCTTCTAGCTAGTCTTTGCTTCCCATAGATATGTAGATCACTGCCAGTAGTACGAAAAGGCACTTTGGCAGGATTAGATAGAATCTAAAAAAATATGAAGAAACCATTGTCCATTGATAAAATCTTTGAAAACAAAATATTGGGTTGTCAAGATAAGCTTGCCTTTCAATTTTAGAATTAATGAAAAAATTAATGAATTTTAATTTATTGTTTTTTTTTTTATATTTTCAACAGCTTAAACTACGTTTAATATATTCTGTTGTCGTTTGCCCGTTAAGCTTGCCCGTAAATTTTAAATTTCATGAAAAAATAATATATTTTTCTGGTATTCAATTCTGAAAAGATTTAACTACGTTTAAATATAATTTGTTGTCGTGATTTTTTTCTGCCACGAAATAAATGTACCCAAACCTATATGAAAGGGCTATTGCCTGGCCCTTTTTTGATCAGTATTTGACACTTTCATTTGCTGCGAGGGACCGTGTTCACATATAGGGACCATAACAAACTTTGTTGGATATGATTAAAGGTTGCCCGAACTTAGCATTGTACTGGTCTGGTCTGTTATATAATGTTACAATGGTGTGGTTGCCAGTTCCTTCTAGCTAGTCTTTGCTTCCCATAGATATGTAGATCACTGCCAGTAGTACGAAAAGGCACTTTAGCAAGCTTGGATATAATAACACAAAAAGGAAGAAACCAGTGTCCATTGATAAAATCTTTGAAAATTAATTGCATTACAAAATATTGAATTGTCAAATTAAGCTTGCCCGTACATTTTTAATTTTGTGAACAAATAATATATATTGTTTTTATTCAATTCTTAAAAGATTGAACTACGTTTTAATATAATTTGTTGTCATGTTTTTTTCTGCCGCGAAATAAATATACCCAAAGCTATATGAAAGGGATATTGCCGGGCCCATTTTTGTTCAGTATGTGACACTTTCGTTTGCTGCGAGGGACCGTGTTCACATATAGGGACCGTACAACAAACATTTTTGGGATATGAATAAAGGTTGCCCGAACTTAGCATTGTACTGGTCTGGTCTGTTATATAACGTTACAATGGTGTGGTTGCCAGTTCCTTCTAGCTAGTCTTTGCTTCCCATAGATATGTAGATCACTGCCAGTAGTACGAAAAGGCACTTTGGCAGGATTAGATAGAATCTAAAAAAATATGAAGAAACCATTGTCCATTGATAAAATCTTTGAAAACAAAATATTGGGTTGTCAAGATAAGCTTGCCTTTCAATTTTAGAATTAATGAAAAAATTAATGAATTTTAATTTATTGTTTTTTTTTTTATATTTTCAACAGCTTAAACTACGTTTAATATATTCTGTTGTCGTTTGCCCGTTAAGCTTGCCCGTAAATTTTAAATTTCATGAAAAAATAATATATTTTTCTGGTATTCAATTCTGAAAAGATTTAACTACGTTTAAATATAATTTGTTGTCGTGATTTTTTTCTGCCACGAAATAAATGTACCCAAACCTATATGAAAGGGCTATTGCCTGGCCCTTTTTTGATCAGTATTTGACACTTTCATTTGCTGCGAGGGACCGTGTTCACATATAGGGACCATAACAAACTTTTTTGGATATGATTAAAGGTTGCCCGAACTTAGCATTGTACTGGTCTGGTCTGTTATATAATGTTACAATGGTGTGGTTGCCAGTTCCTTCTAGCTAGTCTTTGCTTCCCATAGATATGTAGATCACTGCCAGTAGTAAGAAAAGGCACTTTAGCAGGATTGGACATAATAACCCCCAAAAAAGGAAGAAACCAGTGTCCATTTATAAAATCTTTGAAAAAGAAATTGCATTAAAAAATATTGAATTGTACAGTTAAGCTTTCCTTTTAATTTATAATTTCAGGAAAACAAAAATAACGTTCAATTTTTTATTTTATTTTTATTTTTAAAAGCTTGAACTACGTTTTAATATATTTTGGTTATCATGGTTTTTTTTCTATTAAATAAATGTATCCAAACCAATATGAAAGGGATATTGCTTGGCCCTTTTTTGTTCAGTATTTGACACTTTCATTTGCTGCGAGGGACCGTGTTCACATATAGGGACCGTACAATAAACTTTTTTGGATATGATTAAAGGTTGCCCGAACTTAGCATTGTACTGGTCTGGTCTGTTATATAATGTTACAATGGTGTGGTTGCCAGTTCCTTCTAGCTAGTCTTTGCTTCCCATAGATATGTAGATCACTGCCAGTAGTACGAAAAGGCACTTTGGCAGGATTGGATAGAATAACAAAAAAGGAAGAAACCAGTGTCCATTGATAAAATCTTTGAAAATTACTTGCATACAAAAATATTGAATTGTAAAGTTAAGCTTGCCCGTACATTTAAATGTTCATGAAAAAAATAATAAATTTTAATGTTTTTTGTTTTGTTTTATTCTTAAAAGATTGAACTACGTTTTAATATATTTTCTTGCACGTTTTATTCTGCCATAGATTTATTCTGCCACCTAAATGAAAGGGATATTGCCTGGCCCTTTTTTTATCAGTATTTGACACTTTCATTTGCTGCGAGGGAATCTGTTCACATATGGGACCGTAAGAAACTTTTTTGGATATGACTAAAGGTTGCCCGAACTTAGCATTGTACTGGTTTGGTCTGTTATATAATGTTACAATGGTGTGGTTGCCAGTTCCTTCTAGCTAGTCTTTGCTTCCCATAGATATGTAGATCACTGCCAGTAGTACGAAAAGGCACTTTGGCAGGATTGGATAGAATTTAAAAAAATAGGAGAAACCAGTGTCCATTGATAAAATCTTTGAAAATTAATTGCATACAAAAATATTGAATAGTTCAGTTCAGCTTGCCCGTACATTTAAATTTTCATTACAAAAATAATTAATTATATTTTTCTTTTTCTTTTCTTTATTCATTAAAGCTTGAATTGTCATGTTTTTTTGTTCTGCTGTTAAATAAATATATCCAAACCCATGTGAAAGGGATAAAAAAATTGCATTAAAAAATATTGCATTGTACAGTTAAACTTGCCCGTAAATTTAAAATTTCAGGAAAACAAAAATAACGTTTAATTTTTTTATTTTATTTTTAAAGCTTGAACTACGTTTTAATATATTTTGGTTATCATGGTTTTTTTCTGTTGTTAAATAAATGTATCCAAACCTATATGAAAGGGATATTGCCTGGCTCTTTTTTGTTCAGTATTTGACACTTTCATTTGCTGCGAGGGACCGTGTTCACATATAGGGACCGTGCAACAAACTTTTTTGGATATGATTAAAGGTTGCCCGAACTTAGCATTGTACTGGTCTGGTCTGTTATATAATGTTACAATGGTGAGGTTGCCAGTTCCTTCTAGCTAGTCTTTGCTTCCCATAGATATGTAGATCACTGCCAGTAGTACGAAATGGCACTTTGGCAGGATCGGATAGAATAACGCAAAAAAAGGAAGAAACCAGTGTCCATTGATAAAATCTTTGAAAATTAACTGCATACAAAAATATTGAATTGTACAGTTCGCTTGCCCGTAAATTTTAAATTTCATGAAAAAAATAACAAATTTTAATTGATTGTTTTTTTTCTGGTTTTTTTTCTCAAAAGCTTGAACTATACGTGTAATATTTTTTATTAGCATGTTTTTAGTTCTGCTGTTAAATAAATTAAATTTTAAATTTCATGAACAAAAATTTTATAGTTTTTTTTTTTGTATTCTTAAAAAATTGAACTACGTTTTAATATATTTTGGTTATCATGTTTTTTTTTTCTGTTAAATAAATGTATCCAAACCAATATGAAAGGGATATTGCTTGGCCCTTTTTTGTTCAGTATTTGATACTTTCATTTGCTGCGAGGGACCGTGTTCACATATAGGGACCGTACAATAAACTTTTTTGGATATGATTAAAGGTTGCCCGAACTTAGCATTGTACTGGTCTGGTCTGTTATATAATGTTACAATGGTGTGGTTGCCAGTTCCTTCTAGCTAGTCTTTGCTTCCCATAGATATGTAGATCACTGCCAGTAGTACGAAAAGGCACTTTGGCAGGATTGGATAGAATGTAAAAAAAATAGGAAGAAACCAGTGTCCATTGATAAAGTCTTTGAAAATTAATTGCATACAAAAATATTGAATTGTAAAGTTAAGCTTGCCCGTACATTTAAATGTTCATGAAAAAAATAATAAATTTTAATGTTTTTTGTTTTGTTTTACTCTTAAAAGATTGAACTACGTTTTAATATATTTTGTTGCACGTTTTATTCTGCCATAGATTTATTCTGCCACCTAAATGAAAGGGATATTGCCTGGCCCTTTATTGATCAGTATTTGACACTTTCAATCACTGCGAGGAAATCTGTTCACATGGGACCGTAATAAACTTTTTTGGATATGATTAAAGGTTGCCCAAACTTAGCATTGTACTAGTCTGGTCTGTTATATAATGCTACAATGGTGTGGTTGCCAGTTCCTTCTAGCTATTCTTTGCTTCCCATAGATATGTAGATCACTGCCAGTAGTACGAAAAGGCACTTTGGCAGGATTGGATAGAATTTTAAAAAAAATAGGAGAAACCAGTGTCCATTGATAAAATCTTTGAAAATTAATTGCATTACAAAATATTGAATTGTCAAGTTAAGCTTGCCCGTACATTTTTAATTTCATGAAACAAATAATAAATTGTAGTTTATTGGGTTTTTTTCTTTTTTTTTCTGGGGGGTTTTCTTAAAAGCTTGAACTACGTTTAATATATTTTATTGTCGTGTTTTTTTGTTCTGTTGTTAGATAAATGTATCCAAACCAATATGAAAGGGATATTGCCAGGCCCTTTTTTGTTCAGTATTTGACACTTTCATTTGCTGCGAGGGACCGTGTTCACATATAGGGACCGTATAACAAACTTTTGTGGATATGAATAAAGGTTGCCCGAACTTAGCATTGTACTGGTCTGGTCTGTTATATAATGCTACAATGGTGTGGTTGCCAGTTCCTTCTAGCTAGTCTTTGCTTCCCATAGATATGTAGATCACTGCCAGTAGTACGAAAAGGCACTTTAGCAAGCTTGGATGTAATAACAAAAAAGAAAGAAACCAGTGTCCATTGATAAAATCTTTGAAAATTAATTGCATAAAAAAATATTGAAATGTCAAGTTAAGCTTGCCTCTTATGTTTAAATTTCCTGAAAAAAAATAATAAATTTTAATTTATAGTTTATTTTGAACATTTTCAAAAGCTTGAACTACGTTTAATATATTTTGTTGTCGTGTTTTTTTTTTCTGTTGTTAAATAAGTGTATCCAAACCTATATGAAAGGGATATTGCCAGGCCCTTTTTTGTTCAGTATTTGACACTTTCATTTGCTGCGAGGGACCGTGTTCACATTTAGGGACCGTACAACAAACTTTTTTGGATATGTTTAAAGGTTGCCCGAACTTAGCATTGTACTGGTCTGGTCTGTTATATAATGTTACAATGGTGTGGTTGCCAGTTCCTTCTAGCTAGTCTTTGCTTCCCATAGATATGTAGATCACTGCCAGTAGTAAGAAATGGCACTTTGGCAGGATTGGATTGAATATACAAAAAATAGGAAGAAACCAGTGTCCATTGATAAAATCTTTCAAAACAAAATATTGGGTTGTCAAGTTAAGCTTGCCTTTCAATTTAAGAATTAATGAAAAAAATAATAAATTTTAATTTATGTTTTTTTTTTTTATATTTTCAAAAGCTTAAACTACGTTTTAATATCTTCTGTTGTCATGTTTGCCGTTAAGCTTGCCCGTCAATTTGAATATTTATGAAAAAATAATATATATTTTTTTTATTCAATTCTTCAAAGATTGAACTACGTTTTAATATAATTTGTTATCATATTTTTTTCTGCCACGAAATAAATGTACCCAAACCTATATGAAAGGGCTATTGCCTGGCCCTTTTTGATCAGTATTTGACACTTTCATTTGCTGCGAGGGACCGTTTTCACATATAGGGACCGTACAACAAACTTGAAACTATTATTAAAGGTTGCCCGAACTTAGCATTGTACTGGTCTGGTCTGTTATATAATGTTACAATGGTGTGGTTGCCAGTTCCTTCTAGCTAGTCTTTGCTTCCCATAGATATGTAGATCACTGCCAGTAGTACGAAAAGGCACTTTGGCAGGCTTGGATATAATAACAAAAAAGGAAGAAACCAGTGTCCATTGATAAAATCTTTGAAAAATAATTGCATTGAATTGTACACTTACGCTTGCCTTTTTTTAATTTCATAAAAAATAAAAAAATAAAAAAACCTTTTAACAACTAAACATTTCCGAATATACTCCAGAAACCAAGTACTAGTGTGCAATATTAATTACTGAACCATGTAAAAAATATTGTCCGTAAAGAGGGAGTTTGTTAATTTGTGTTCTCCAGTGTGGTCATGTGTTGTTGTAATACATTGAAATTTTTAATTATTAAAAAATTAAATGATATAATTTAAAATGTAAAACAATGCTTATTTGGCGAGGCCGACATTCGAACTCAAACAGACGTCGTCTGAAGTTTGGCAGTCACTGCGCCACAACTCACTGAGCTAATCTGGTAGTGCTGTCAGGGAACACTATGTAACGCGTCCTATGGTCTTCTGTTCACGTCCCAGTGATCAAACGACCGTCCCACAATGCACCTGGATTAATTTTGCCTTATAAGAATTAAAATCGGATCTGGCAAGCACCAACGTGCTAGGGCGATTCGTTAGGCGCTGGTACTGTCTCTGAATTCCGGATCGGTATGAGCCACCGGTCCCGAGTTCGATCCCGGCCCCTCGCAATAATACGAAACAAGGCATTAATTACTGGGAAAGACACCAGTATGGTTTGGGAGCCGCTTTGTTTACCCTGAGCGAGGGGGGCAAGGACTGCTAGGGTTGAGAGATAGGGAAGGATATACTGTGAAGTCGGTTGTCATACCAGAAGGGTGCTATATGGAAGCCGGTAAGGGGCCTCTGTTAGTGGTGTATGTGTTGCGCGGACCATACATTGCAATGGGGGAATAACCCGAATCGCGGCTCCTGAATACCTGACAAATCGCAGAGTAACTTTTTGTCTTTTATTTTGATAATATTTTTATTGTTCCATGTTGTATGTTTTATTTAATCAGAAAGATCGACGGCAAAGACAGGCACACTCCCAAACATAAAATAATTGAAGATAATATAAAAACAAATTAAATAATAATTTATCTCTTCGCAACAGTTAATTTGAAAAATTATTGTATATGTTTGGTGTTAAAAAAACAAAACCTTTAGGCGCTTACCACCTCAAGCAATTATCCAACAAATAGATGTTTAAAGGCTTTGTTATCCATTGGTGTTTTTGGACTGTTTTAATGTTTTAATCATATAGTATAAAACCAAACTCGGGTAAGTACTGAGTATACAGTGCTAACACACATCGATATATATGGGTAAAAAACCAAATTAATATTCTTTATCCCCGATTACCCAATGCAAATTTAACATATATTAAATTGTTTGCAGTACCTGCTGCTAAAACATAGGATTCGAAATGCCTCCAACTATCGGGCAACCGCGGTGGTCTAGTTGGTAAGACACTGCTCTAGAATTGCAAAGGTCGTGGGTTCGAATCCCATCCGAGTCTTTTTATTTTTTTACACAAAAATCGGGTTAGTACTGAGTATACAGTGCTTTAATATTATTTATCCCCGATGCAAATTTAACATCTATTATTTATATAATAGAGTTGTACAATTGTAAAAATTTTATTTCAACATGTGTTTTTTTTTTTTTCGTTTGAGTTATCCTCGAAACTCCTGTGCTAGTAATGTCCACGTATGAAGAATAATCCCTTTAGGAATACACAATCTAAGAAGCGTTCATATTCAAACTCATGGGGAGAATAAGTAATAACATCTTTTTCCATAACTGCAGTACTTTGAAGTGAAATGACTCTCAAAATGCATTTTATACTATCCAAATCTGCTTTACTTCTCTTTATAACACGTACGTTTTCTGGCTAAAATGTTAGGCCTATTAGCATAATATATAACTTACAGTTTATTTTCTACACATTCCGCCCAGAGTAGTTTAAAGGCAATGGACACTATTGGTTAATCTCAAAGACTAGCCTTCACAATTGGTGTATCTCAACGTATGCATAAAATAACAAACTGTGAAAATTTGAGCTCAATCGGTCATCGAACTTGCGAGATAATTATGAAAGAAAAAACACCCTTGTCACACGAAGTTGTGTGCGTTTAGATGGTTGATTTCGAGACCTCAAGTCTAAATCTGAGGTCTCGAAATCAAATTCGTGGAAAATTACTTCTTTCTCGAAAACTACTCCACTTCAGAGGGAGCCGTTTCTCACAATGTTTTACACCATCAACCTCTCCCCATTACTAGTCACCAATAAATGTTTTACGTTAATAATTATTTTCAGTAATATCCAATAGTGTCCACTGCCTTTAAAGGCAGGACAATTCTTTTCAGAACTGTGAGGTCTCCCGAACAATCCAATAAATCTACTCCGCGGTAGAAGAATAACTTAAGACAGTTCTCTAAAACAAATTCTACCTGGCAAGTAGATACATGGTGTTACTGCAAACCAAATATGAATACCCACCATCAATGCCTCAAACCAGAAACCCTTTACTTGTTCATTACTTTTTTTCAACAATCCACTCATCAAGGAATAGTTATTTTAGTATTTTCGTAACAAGCAGAAACTACTTGACGTTGACCACCAAAATACTAACAACTTATCCCCCCCCCCCCCTCGTCTCTTTTGGTCGTGATTTTCAACGGGCTAAAACGCTGTCCCAAACAAATTTTGTCAAAACCTTCTCATCAGCTCATGCTCATTTTAGCACTATTATTACAGGGGAATCTAGCATCCTAGACTGTAGCCGGCGAAATCTTAAACCAAGTGGATGACAACATTACACCATGTAAGGACTGAATCTGTTTATGTCCGTAGTAAAAATGAGACCGTTAAGTTGGCATAGCGCCCTCACCTTGCTCTGTTTTCCTCGATTTTTGTATTGTTCTTTTCAGTCGTAGGGAGTCATAGAGTTGTAGGAGTCATACAATGACCAATGTGATGTTGAATTGAAATTCTGGAATTCTACATTATTTAATTGCTCACAGTTTCTATTGTGCACTGTTGCCAGTCCAAACAAGCTTCACACAAATAATTGCCAGTAAATTAAACCAAGTTTACCTTGGAGAAGATGCTATTAGGCAAACCAATGAGCTTTGCACACGGTTACGTGCAACGACGGAACGAGCATAAAACAAAACATTTACTTAATCTCGTTATACACAAAATTAGAACTATAATTCTGGAAAGGAAGAATATTCCGGAGTTTGTAACATGAGACCTTACCGGTGGCTGACGGTGCCAGTAATGGGTTAAAACAGTTTGACCAATATTCACTCGATGTCATGTGTTTGTGCACGGAAAGTATATGGTTTAAAAATGCCCTCATTGTAATGATTTTGCTGCCAATATTTTCAATAAAAATCTCCCGAAAGGCTGCAAATCCCTTTATTTTCACCCTCAAATTATTTTATTAGAAGGGGTAGCTGTCAGCTACGAGTCGGACAACTTCGCGATCTCCCTTATCACAGCCCGACTTCACGCCGTACACAACGCAAAAACCACGGCACTTGAGCTCGCTCAAACCTCAGCAATTTACGTAGTTTAGCCAAACTCTCAAAATAAACCTCTTTTGTAGTAGAATACTGGAAATATCAAACAGCAAATGTGATTTAAATCATTGTGACCCCCCAAAAAACTACTTGGCTATGACCACCAACATCCAAACAACGTTACCACCACCCCCCCCCCCCCCCCCTCTTTTTGGTCGCAAGTTTCAACGGGCTAAAACGCTTTCCAAAACAGTGTTGTCAAAACCTTCTCATCAGTTCATGTTAATTAATAGTTTAGCACTTTTATTACAGGGGGAATCTAGCAACCTAGACTGTAGCCGGTAAAATCTTAAACCAAGTGGATGACAACATTACACCATGTAAGGACTGAATCTGTTTATGCCCGGAGTAAAAATGAGACCGTTAAGTTGGCATAGCGCCCTCACTTTGCTCTGTGATCCTCGATTTTTGTATTGTTCTTTTCAGTCGTAGGGAGTCATAGAGTTGTAGGGGTCCTACAACGACCAATGTGATGTTTAATTGAAATTCTGGAATTCTATATTATTTAATTGCTCACAGTTTCTATTGTGCACTGTTGCCAGTCCAAACAAGCTTCACACAAATAATTGCCAGTAAATTAAACCAAGTTTACCTTGGAGAAGATGCTGTTAGGCAAACTAATGAGCTTTGCACACGGTTACGTGCAACGTCGGGACGAGCACAAAACAAACCATGTACTTAATCTCGTTATACACAAAATTAGAACTATAGTTCTGGAAAGGAAGAATATTCCGGAGTTTGTAACATGAGACCTTACCGGTGGCTGACGTTGCCAGTAATGGGTAAACACAATTTGACCAATGCTCACTCGATGTCATGTGTTTGTGCACGGAAAGTATATGGTTTAAAAATGCCCTCATTGTAATGATTTTGCTGCCAATATTTTCAATAAAAATCTCCCGAAAGGCTGTAAATCCCTTTATTTTCACCCTCAAATTATTTGATTAGAAGGGGTAGCTGTCAGCTACGAGTCGGACAACTTCGCGATCTCCCTTATCACAGCCCGACTTCACGCCGTACACAACGCAAAAACCACGGCACTTGAGCTCGCTCAAACCTCAGCAATTTACGTAGTCTAGCCATACTATCAAAATCAACCTTCTTGGTAGTAGAATACTGGAAATATCAAACAGTAAAAAAAAAAACCTACTTGACTATGACCACCAAAATCCAAACAACGTTACCCCCCCCCCCCCCCCTCTTTTTGGTCGCAAGTTTCAACGGGCTAAAACGCTTTCCAAAACAATGTTGTCAAAATCTTCTCATCAGCTCATGTTAATTAATAGTTTAGCACTTTTATTACAGGTGGAATCTAGCAACCTAGGCTGTAGCCGGTAAAATCTTAAACCAAGTGGATGACAACGTTACACCATGTAAGGACTGAATCTGTTTATGTCCGTAGTAAAAATGAGACCGTTAAGTTGGCATAGCGCCCTCACTTTGCTCTGTGATCCTCGATTTTTGTATTGTTCTTTTCAGTCGTAGGGAGTCATAGAGTTGTAGGGGTCCTACAACGACCAATGTGATGTTGAATTGAAATTCTGGAATTCTATATTATTTAATTGCTCACAGTTTCTATTGTGCACTGTTGCCAGTCCAAACAAGCTTCACACAAATAATTGCCAGTAAATTAAACCAAGTTTACCTTGGAGAAGATGCTGTTAGGCAAACCAATGAGCTTTGCACACGGTTACGTGCAACGACGGAACGAGCACAAAACCATTTACTTAGTCTCGTTATACACAAAATTAGAACTATAGTTCTGGAAAGGAAGAATATTCCGGAGTTTGTAACATGAGACCTTACCGGTGGCTGACGATGCCAGTAATGGGTAAACACAGTTTGACCAATGTTCACTCGATGTCATGTGTTTGTGCACGGAAAGTATGTGGTTTAAAAATGCCCTCATTGTAATGATTTTGCTGCCAATATTTTCAATAAAAATCTCCTAAAAGGCTGCAAATCCCTTTATTTTCACCCTCAAATTATTTGATTAGAAGGGGTAGCTGTCAGCTACGATTTGGACAACTTCGCGATCTCCCTTATCACAGCCCGACTCCACGCCGTAGTTTAGCCAAACTCTCAAAAGAAACCTCTTTTGTAGTAGAATACTGGAAATATCATACAGCAAATGTGATTTAAATCATTGTGACCCCCCAAAAAACTACTTGACTATGACCACCAACATCCAAATAACGTTACAACCCCCCCCCCCTCTTTTTGGTCGCAAGTTTCAACGGGCTAAAACGCTTTCCAAAACAATGTTGTCAAAACCTTCTCATCAGCTCGTGTTAATTAATAGTTTAGCACTATTATTACAGGGGGAATCTAGCAACCTAGACTGTAGCCGGTAAAATCTAAAACCAATTGGATGAAAACATTACACCATGTAAGGACTGAATCTGTTTATGTCCGTAGTAAAAAAGAGACCGTTAAGTTGGCATAGCGCCCTCACTTTGCTCTGTGATCCTCGATTTTTGTATTGTTCTTTTCAGTCGTAGAGAGTCATAGAGTTGTAGAGGTCCTACAATGACCAAAGTGATGTTGAATTGAACTTCTGGATTTCTATATTATTTAATTATTCACAGTTTCTATTGTGCACTGTTGCCAGTCCAAACAAGCTTCCCACAAATAGTTGTCAGTAAATTAAACCAAGTTTACCCTTGAGAAGATGCTAGTTGCAACGACGGGCCGAGCATTAAACAAACCATTAACGTAGTGACTGCGTTATACACTAATTTAGAACTAGAATCCTAGAGTGGAAGAATAAACACAGAAGCTAATTAATGTGCGACAATATAAGAAAACTGTTGCTATGTCCAACGTGCCCGCTGGCCCGATCCCCATTTATGAGTATTTCGACGCTAACAACTATACTTCTTTATCAACATGACCTGCCAAGTCCAAGACTATGACCGCCAAAATCCTGAACGTGGCGTTGCAAAAATTACACAATTTTTGCCCTTCATCACGAAATGATTATAGCAATTTCTTCTAGGGAAAAAACTAAGTTCCTGACAATGTCCTCCAAAGTCGTAAAGTAACCCAGTTGAGCCGCTAAAGTTCGTTGTATAGCGCTGTTTTATCAGATTAATACACTGTCCCAAACAATTCACTTTGTCAACAATACCTTCTCATCAGCGTATAATATTATTTAAGCATTTTTAGAAGAGAAGGGGAAACAGGCATGCTAGACTGTAACCGGCAAATCCTAAACAAGGCGTTGACATACATTAACATATATTATACTTGAATTTACGTTCCTGCATAACTCCGCAGTAAGCGGAACCGTGCCATTAGACCATGTATTTTATTGCCATCGCTGAGCTTACTCCACGAATTAAAAACTCCGGATTGAGATACGTATCATCTTGAAGCGGCTAAGTTTCCCATCAGACATACTGACCTTCCAGGCCCCCTTACTCACGGTCAAGGAAATACTGTCGCTTTTTGAGATTCTCAGGGCAGAACATCGAATAATATTTAGATGTCTCGACTAGATAGTCGTACTTTTTTGTGACCGTTAAACTGACATAGCGCCCTCACCGGGCTGAGTCTTTATCCATTGTTCTTGTTGGTGCTTTTTGTTCAAGAAGTTGGTGGAGTCCCATAAGGTCCAATGTGATTTGGACTTTAAATTAAATCTCATTCCAAGGGAAATCCTTAGCATAGCCTCCATTGTTTTTTCCTCTCAGCCTCGATAATGAAGGTTCGCATAACGAGTGCAAAGATTGTTGTGTATCAGAAGTAAATGAAGACATGGGAAATGTACTTTGTAATGTGTAATATGTTATACGCCGACTGTATGCGTGTGTGTACTTCTGAAGGATTTAATTTGTATTTGACAAACTTTATTTTTTATGCCTTAACATAAATTAAAAACAAGTTAAATTAAACAAAAAATTGTGTTCATTAGCAAAAGTATATTACTTCAAAAACATAGCAATCGGATGGTTAGAAACTAGTGCCACCATTTGTTTGTTTCTCTGGTTTGAAACCGAATGTAACCAAACCGAGGCTGAAAGGGAAATTAGTCTGGTCCCTTAGTTCTAACTTCACAATCCGTATATGTTATTGTTATTGCAGTCAGGAAAACGGGACGGCAAAGAAAGGTGGAAGGTGCTTCGATTATGGCTCAGTGGAGATTGACATGTTGGTTGCTGTTGATACTTAAAGTGGTAAGTCAAACAAGATTATTTATTTTACAATACAAAAGCGCCAAATAATGATCTATCTAGTCAATAATGAATGGTTTGGAAAACAACTGCTTGACTTGTCTTTCCTCGGTTGCAATCACTTTCCAACATGCGTTTAGGGACTGTGACAATTTAGGGGCCTTAACGGCTTTGTATAGACTCATAGAATCCCACAATGACACTGCTATTATTCTATGCATGGGAATTATATAATACTACAAAGGATGGTTGCAGTTGGCATTGTTCCGATGTTCTGATGGTAGTTGTCAATCTGTACAAGTCTGAAATCGTACATCACACTATGGTTAGCTTAGTATGCAATAGGTTCATAGTGAATACACCCAGTGCAAAAGTATTGTATTTTTAACAATTGTCTGTTTGCCAAGTGCTTCTGCCAGCTCGTCATTGCTTCCCATAGCTATGTCAACCACTGCGAGAATAAAAAAGTCACTTTGGCTGATCTTTTCTTAGTGGACTGGCTAAGGTGTTTTGACCCTTAACCTCGATAGAACACATTCCATCTATAAATTTCACCTATGACCTTTGTTTACACCGAAAAGGGAAATAAATCATTTAAAAAATTGTTGAAAAGCGTTTTAAAAACTTGCGTTATAATATTATTGCTATAGAGAAGCGTGCTTGTTTGTAAAGCAGATCAAACATTAAAAGAGGGGAACCAATGTCTATTAATAAAATCTGCAAATTTATTGCAAAGTTAACACAGATTTGTACACGTTAGCATGCTCTGTTCTTTAAAAAAAAAAGTTTTTTGCTGCGAGGGACCCTGTTCACATAGGATAGGAACCGTAACAATCTTTTTAGGATAATAATCTTCGAAAAATAATTGCAGTAATTGTACAGTTATAAGTTTGCCTTTTAATTTAAAATTTCAAGAAAAAAAATAATAACGTTCAATTTTTAATTTTATTTTTTATTCTTGAAAGCTTGAACTACGTTTTTATTATATTTTGTTGTCATGGTTTTTCCTGCCTCGAAATAAATGTATCTAAACCTACATTATGAAAGGGCTATTGGCTGGCCCTTTTTCGTTTGACGCTTTCATTTTCTGTGAGGGACCGTGTTCACATGTAGGGACCGTACAACAAACTTTTTTTGGATATGATTAAGGTTGCCCGAACTTAGCATTGTACTGGTCTGGTCTGTTATATAATGTTACAATGGTGTGGTTGCCAGTTCCTTCTAGCTAGTCTTTGCTTCCCATAGATATGTAGATCACTGCCAGTAGTACGAAAATGTACTTTGGAAGGATTTGATAGAATAACAAACAAAAAAAGGAAGAAACCAGTGTCCATTGATAAAATCTTTGAAAACAAAATATTGGGTTGTCAAGTTAAGCTTGCCTTTCAATTTAAGAATTAATGAAACAATTAACAAATTTTAATTTATGTTTTTTTTTTATATATTCTCAAAAGCTTAAGATACATGTAATATATTCTGTTTTCATGTTTGCCCGTTAAGCTTGCCCGTAAATTTTAAATTTCATGAAAAAATAATAAATAATAAATAAGAAATTGTGCCTACTGGTTTTTTACCAATGTATTTTTGCCAATGTATATAATAATAATTTTTATTTGATGTCCTTTTCTATTTTAACTTCTACTTGATGTAATTTTTTTAACATATTTTGATGTTGACATGTGCAATTCAGTTTTTTAACTGCGAGTCATGTTTTAATAAACAATTTTTGAATTGAATTGAATTGAATAAATATTTTTTTTATTCAATTCTTGAAAGATTGAACTACGTTTTAATATAATTTTTTGTCATGTTTTTTTTTCTGCCAAGAAATAAATGTATCCAAACCTATATGAAAGGGCTATTGGCTGGCCCTTTTTTTATCAGTATTTGACACTTTCATTTGCTGCGAGGGACCGTGTTCACATATAGGGACCGTACAACAAACTTTTTTGGATATGATTAAAGGTTGCCCGAACTTAGCATTGTACTGGTCTGGTCTGTTATATAATGTTACAATGGTGTGGTTGCCAGTTCCTTCTAGCTAGTCTTTGCTTCCCATAGATATGTAGATCAATGCCAGTAGTACGAAAAGGCACTTTGGCAGGCTTGGATATAACAACAAAAAATAGAAAGAAACCAGTGTCCATTGATAAAATCTTTGAAAATTAACTGCATACAAAAATATTGAATTGTACGGTTCGCTTGCCCGTAAATTTTAAATTTCATGAAAAAAATAATAAATTTTAATTTATTGTTTTTTTCTTAAAAGCTTGAACTACATCTTTATATATTTTGTTGTCATGTTTTTTTTGCGGTTGTTAAATAAATGTATCCAAACCTATATGAAAGGGCTATTGCCTGGCCATTTTTTGATCAGTATTTGACACTTTCATTTGCTGCGAGGGACCGTGTTCACATATAGGGACCGTAGCAAACCTTTTTGGATATGATTAAAGGTTGCCCGAACTTAGCATTGTACTGGTCTGGTCTGTTATATAATGTTACAATGGTGTGGTTGCCAGTTCCTTCTAGCTAGTCTTTGCTTCCCATAGATATGTAGATCACTGCCAGTAGTACGAAAAGGCACTTTGGCAGGATTGGATAGAATAAAAAAAAAATAGGAAGAAACCAGTGTCCATTTATAAAATCTGTGAAAATTAATTGCGTACAGAAATAATGAATTGTACAGTTAAACTTGCCCGTAAATTTTCAATTTCATGAAAAAAATAATAAATTTTAATTGATGTTTTTTTTTGTTTTTTTTTTCAAAAGCTTGAACTACGTTTAATATTTTTGTTGTCATGTTTTTTTTTATGTTGTTAAATAAGTGTATCCAAACCTATATGAAAGGGATATTGCCTGGCCCTTTTTTGATCAGTATTTGACACTTTCATTTGCTGCGAGGGACCGTGTTCACATATAGGGACCGTACAACAAACTTTTTTGGATATGATTAAAGGTTGCCCGAACTTATCATTGTACTGGTCTGGTCTGTTATATAATGTTACAATGGTGTGGTTGCCAGTTCCTTCTAGCTAGTCTTTGCTTCCCATAGATATATAGATCACTGCCAGTAGTACGAAAAGGCACTTTGGCAGGATTGGACATAATATAAAAAAAAGTGAACAAGTGTCCTTTGATAAAATCTTTGAAAATTAATTGCATACAAAAATATTGAATTGTACAGTTAAGCTTGCCCGTTTATTTTAAATTTCATGAAAAAAAAAAATAATAATAATGTTTTTTTTTAATGTTTTATTCTTAACAGATTGAACTACGTTTTAATATATTTTGTTGTCATGTTTTTTTTGCGGTTGTTAAATAAATGTATCCAAACCTATATGAAAGGGCTATTGCCTGGCCCTTTTTTGATCAGTATTTGACACTTTCATTTGCTGCGAGGGACCGTGTTCACATATAGGGACCGTAGCAAACCTTTTTGGATATGATTAAAGGTTGCCCGAACTTAGCATTGTACTGGTCTGGTCTGTTATATAATGTTACAATGGTGTGGTTGCCAGTTCCTTCTAGCTAGTCTTTGCTTCCCATAGATATGTAGATCACTGCCAGTAGTACGAAAAGGCACTTTGGCAGGATTGGATAGAATAAAAAAAAATAGGAAGAAACCAGTGTCCATTGATAAAATCTTTGAAAATTAATTGCGTACAAAAATAATGAATTGTACAGTTAAGCTTGCCCGTAAATTTTCAATTTCATGAAAAAAATAATCAATTTTAATTGATGTTTTTTTTTGTTTTTTTTTAAAAGCTTGAACTACGTTTAATATTTTTGTTGTCATGTTTTTTTTTATGTTGTTAAATAAGTGTATCCAAACCTATATGAGAGGGATATTGCCTGGCCCTTTTTTGTTCAGTATTTGACACTTTCATTTGCTGCGAGGGACCGTGTTCACATATAGGGACCGTATAACAAACTTTTGTGGATATGAATAAAGGTTGCCCGAACTTAGCATTGTACTGGTCTGGTCTGTTATATAATGCTACAATGGTGTGGTTGCCAGTTCCTTCTAGCTAGTCTTTGCTTCCCATAGATATGTAGATCACTGCCAGTAGTAAGAAATGGCACTTTGGCAGGATTAGATAGAATCTAAAAAAATATGAAGAAACCATTGTCCATTGATAAAATCTTTGAAAACAAAATATTGGGTTGTCAAGATAAGCATGCCTTTCAATTTTAGAATTAATGAAAAAATTAATGAATTTTAATTTATTGGGTTTTTTTTATATTTTCAACAGCTTAAACTACGTTTAATATATTCTGTTGTCGTTTGCCCGTTAAGCTTGCCCGTAAATTTTAAATTTCATGAAAAAATAATATATTTTTCTGGTATTCAATTCTTAAAAGATTTAACTACGTTTTAATATAATTTGTTGTCATGGTTTTTTTCTGCCACGAAATAAATGTACCCAAACCTATATGAAAGGGCTATTGCCTGGCCCTTTTTTGATCAGTGTTTGCTTTTTCATTTGCTGCGAGGGACCGTGTTCACATATAGGGACCGTACAACAAACTTTTTTGGATATGATTAAAGGTTACCCGAACTTAGCATTGTACTGGTCTGGTCTGTTATATAATGTTACAATGGTGAGGTTGCCAGTTCCTTCTAGCTAGTCTTTGCTTCCCATAGATATATAGATCACTGCCAGTATTACGAAAAGGCACTTTGGCAGGATTGGATATAATATAAAAAAAAGTGAACCAGTGTCCATTGGTAAAATCTTTGAAAATTAACTGCATACAAATATAATGAATTGTTCAGTTCAGCTTGCCCGTCAATTTTAAATTTCATGAACAAAATAATAAATTTTAATTGATGTTTTTTTTTTTTTTTTCAAAAGCTTGAACAACGTTTAATATTTGTGTTGTCATGTTTTTTTTCTGTTGTTAAATAACTGTATCCAAACCTATATGAAAGGGATACTGCCTGGCCATTTTTTGTCCAGTATTTGACACTTTCATTTGCTGCGAGGGACCGTGTTCACATATAGGGACCGTACAACAAACTTTTTTGGATATGATTAAAGGTTGCCCGAACTTAGCATTGTACTGGTCTGGTCTGTTATATAATGCTACAATGGTGTGGTTGCCAGTTCCTTCTAGCTAGTCTTTGCTTCCCATAGATATGTAGATCACTGCCAGTAGTACGAAAAGGCACTTTGGCAGGATTGCATATAATAAAACAAAAAGGAAGAAACCAGTGTCCATTGATAAATATTTGAAAATTAATTGCATACAAAAATATTGAATTGTAAAGTTAAGCTTGCCCGTAAATTTTAAAATTCAAGAAAAAAATAATAATCTTTTATTATTTTTATTTTTTATATTTTCAAAAGCTTAAACTACGTTTAATATATTTTGTTGTTATTTTTTTTTTCTGTGAAATAAATGTTCGCAAACCTATATGAAAGGGATATCGCCTGCCCCTTTTTTGTTCAGTATTTGACACTTTCATTTGCTGCGAGGGACCGTGTTCACATATAGGGACCATAACAAACTTTTTTTGGATATGATTAAAGGTTGCCCGAACTTAGCATTGTACTGGTCTGGTCTGTTATATAATGTTACAATGGTGTGGTTGCCAGTTCCTTCTAGCTAGTCTTTGCTTCCCATAGATATGTAGATCACAGCCAGTAGTAGGAAAAGGCACTTTGGCAGGCTTGGATATAACAAAAAAATAGAAGAAACCAGTGTCCGTTGATAAAATCTTTGAAAATTAATTGCGTACAAAAATAATGAATTGTACAGTTAAGCTTGCCCGTAAATTTTAAATTTCATGAAAAAAATTACAAATTTTAATTGATGTTTTTTTGTTTTTTTTTTCAAAAGCTTGAACAACGTTTAATATTTGTGTTGTCATGTTTTTTTTTCTGTTGTTAAATAAGTGTATCCAAACCTATATGAAAGGGATATTGCCTGAACCTTTTTTGTTCAGTATTTGACACTTTCATTTGCTGCGAGGGACCGTGTTCACATATAGGGACCGTACAACAAACTTTTTGGGATATGATTAAAGGTTGCCCGAACTTAGCATTGTACTGGTCTGGTCTGTTATATAATGTTACAATGGTGTGGTTGGCCAGTTCCTTCTAGCTAGTCTTTGCTTCCCATAGATATGTAGATCACTGCCAGTGGTACGAAAAGGCGCTTTGGCAGGCTTGGATATAATACGAAAAAGGAAGAAACCAGTGTCCATTTATAAAATCTTTGGAAAATTAATTGCATACAAAAATGTTGAATTGTGCAGTTAAGCTGACCCGTAATTTTTAATTTCATGAAAAAAATAATAAATTTTAATGTTTTTGTTTGTTTTTAATTCTTAAAACATTGAACTACGTTTTAATATATTTTGTTGTCATGGGGTTTTTTTCTGCCTCGAAATAAATGTATCTAAACCTATATTATTAAGGGCTATTGCCTGGCCATTTTTTTCAGTATTTGACACTTTCATTTGCTGCGAGGACCGTGTTCACATATAGGGACCGTAACAACTTTTGTGGATATGTTTAAAGGTTGCCATAACTTAGCATTTGTACTGGTCTGGTCTGTTATATAATGTTACAATGGTGTGGTTTGCCAGTTCCTTCTAGCTAGTCTTTGCTTCCCATAGAGATGTAGATCACTGCCAGTAGTACGAAAAGGCACTTTAGCAAGC